>NC_063359.1:31979256-31987953 GCF_021869965.1 Rhincodon typus | reverse complement strand
AGGGTCTAGGCCTGAAACGTCAGCCTTCCTGCTCCTCTGATGCTGCTTGGCCTGCTGTGTTCATCCAGCTCTACACCTTGTTATCTCAGATTCTCCAGCATCTGCAGTTCCTATTATCTCTTGCTATTATGGGAGTTTGCTATGTGTAAATTGGCTGTCACATTTCCTACATGGCAGCATTTCAAAGCTTCTTCTTTGACAGCTTTGAGATACACTGTCTTGACATGAAATGTGGTATACAAATCCAAGTCTTTATTTTTGTTAAGGAATTTTTGGGATGTGGCTGAGTGTTGCCTGATGCCACTGACTTAGTTGCAGTCCCCTTTTTGAGGTGGAGTGAAAGCTCCCTGTTATGATCCAGTTTTACTTAAACATACCTCCGGCTGAGTATGGGGGATTGTGGGGTGGGGTGGTGTCAGTTAGCTCATTTGGCTGGTAATTTGCAATGCAGAGTGATGCTAACAGCTTGGATTCAATTCCCACGCAGGCTGAGGTTATCATAAGCTAGGGGTGTAGGCTCATAAAGAAACTGGCAACCCACAAATACCTTATTTTAAATGGGAAGAAGTAAGGTAGTGCTAAAAGTTTCATGGTACATTGTGCTTTGCAGACCTTCCTGTTTAAAAAATAAGTGGGAAATTTTGGTACAGTATGATGAGCAAGATGATGGCAGGGTAAGTCGCTCCATTTGGAGCTCCACTCTGCCGCCAGTTCTATTTCTCTTTCTTTCTTTCACTTTCTTTTTTTTTAATCTCCCTTCTTCTCCCTCCCACTGTAGTAATTCTATCCCATCCCTCACCCCTTTTAACTAACTACGTAAGGAGTTGGGGAGGAGCTGGGGTGCGACCAGGAACCACATGGTAGGAGCTGAACGCTCAGGTTGTGTCCTGCAGTGACAGTGGATTGAGCGTGGGCTGGAGTGATGGCGGCAGATCAAGAGTGGGCCGGCGAGGCAGCGGCGGTGAGATCAGGCCAGTGGGGCAGTCCAGAGCAGGATGCTGGCAGTGGCATGACATGGGCTGGAAAGCCCGGAGCAGAACTGTGTTGGAGGCATGGTGAGGGCTGGAAAGGCCAAGAGTGGGATTGCAGCAGTGGAAAGGAAAGTTGGACTCTCTTGAGTTATCTTCTTTCTTCTTATCTCATTCTAAGTTAATGTGAAAGGAGCCATGTATATACAAGGTTGAAGACTTGCTCACTAAGCTGGTGTGTTTGATTGCAGATGTTTCGTCACCCTGCTAGGTAACATTGTCAGTGCGCCTCCAGTGAAACGTTGGCATTCTGGCCCACTTATTATTTATATGCCTTGGTTTGCTGGGATGGTTGGCATTACTTCCAGTTCTGTTTTTCAGTAGTTTGTAGTGTTCAATGTGTTTGTTGGTCCAGTTCAATGTGTTTGTTGATGGATGGATGGTTGGAATGCCAGGCCTCCAGGACTTCCCTGGCATGTCTCTGTTTGAGTTGTGCGATTATGGATGTGTTGTCCCATTCAAATTCGTGTCTCTTTGTGTGTATTGAGGCCAGTGAGAATTGCTCATGTCGCTTGGTGGCTAGTTGGTGTTTGCGTATCCTTATTGTCAGTTTTCTTCCAATTTGGCCTGTGTGATGTTTCTCACAGTCCTTGCATGGTATTTTGTACATTATGTTAGTTTTATTGGTTGTGGCTATGGTATCCTTTACATTCGTCAGTAGCTGTTGCAGGGTTGTTACTGGTTTGTGGGCTACCCTGATACCTTGGGGTTTGAGTAGTTTTGTGGTCATCGCTGATATGTCTCTGATGAAAGTAGGGTGACTAGTGTGTCTAGCCGTGTTGTGTCTTCTTATTGTGGTCTGTCATGGAGGTAATGGCGGATTGTGCTTTTTGGGCATCCATTCCTTTTAAAAACTCCATATAAGTGCTCCTCTTCTGCTTTGTGCAACTCCAGGTTACTGCAGTGTGTTGTGGCTCATTTGAATAATGTCCTGATGCATACCCACAACCAATAAAACTAATGTAATATACAAAATACTTTGCAAGGACTGTGAGAAACATTACATAGGTCAAACTGGAAGAAAACTAACAATAGGGATACACGAACACCAACTAGCCACCAAGAGTCACAAGCAATTCTCACTGGTCTCAACCATAAGTTCAACCATAAGCTCCCCCTCGTGATTGTATCAAGTTGGGCTTCAAGATAGTGCTTGGAGAAAGGCTGCCTCATTTCACTTGGACACATTGACTGTTCTTGGAAAGTGACAGTGCGAGTGACTGTAAGCACTATTTAAAACGACATCACTATAAGGACAAAGGAGTGAGTACTTACCTCAAAGTGGATGAAAAAGTGCCACTTCTCAAGTATAGGCCTGCTTTTTCCTGTTGGGTTTCTGAAGCATTACACACCACCACATCTGACGTGAACTTAATCGCTGAAATTTATCTCGATGATAAAATCTGATTTTTAAAGAATTCTCGCTGAATTAACTTCAGCTGCCCTGGTGGAGACTGGAAAACACCACCCTATATTTTCAAATATGCGATATCACTATTCCTCTGAGGAGCGCAGAAATTACTTTTGGTTTGAAGGACAGAATTACAATAGATCTCAAAATGCCATCAAGGTCACCAAAAGAGGATTCTTCTTGGCATTCACTCATACCAGGGCATTATGGCAATGTTTGCATGGTATAGTCAATTGAACCAAATATTGGGCTTGTATATAATGGGCAGCCCATAATATTTTACCCATCTGGGCTATCAACCAAGAGGAATGTCAATCCTTATGTGCCAAAAGAGGAGGCATGGGCTCCAGATATCAATGTGCCTTCAGTCCACGGCAATGTACTCTGTTAATGATTAATATGTTCACCACTTATAGAGTCATAGAGTCATACGGCATGGAAGCAGATCCTTCGGTCCAACTAGTCCATGCCGACCATGTTCCCAAACTAAACACTCCCATCTGCTTGTATTTAGTCCATATCCCTCCAAACCTTTCCTATTCATTAACTTATCCAAGTGTCTTTTAAATTTTGTAACTGTACGCACATCCATCACTTCCTCTGGAAGTTCATTCCACACATGAACCACTCCCTGTGTAAAAAAAAAAGTTGCCCCTCATGTATTTTTTAAATCTTTCTCTTCTCACCTTAAAAATATGCTCCCATCTTGAAATCCCGCACCCTAGGGAAAAGACACGTGCCATTCACCTTATCTACACCCCTCGTGATTTTATAAACCTCTATAACGTCAGCCCTCAACCTCCTACACTTCAGTGAAAAGAAGTCCCAACCTATCCAGCCTCTCCTTATAGCTCAAACCCTCTTATCCCGATAACATCCTGGTAAGTCTTTTTTGAACCCTCTCCAGTCCTGATAGGTTTCAGTGGCATTCAGTATTTCTACAAATGCAAGGTTTTGTAAGATTTCAGTTTTTGGCATTTCTATCCATTCTCTTGACTTTCTGCCAATCTTCTGCCGCAGTTAGAGCAGGAGAAGAGAAGAGCTCTCCATTATTTGCACAAATGTGTCTTCCTATCTGGCAGAATATTTTGAGCCAAAAAAACCTCATCTCATTGTATAGCACCATCAATATCCTCCTGTCTTAACATAAATTAACTTTGTTACCCAAGGAGAATCAAATTTAATCTGGATAGTATTTGTTTTCATTGCTGAGCCTAGGTTATTGCTATGTACAGTATATGCTTCAAGATCAAAATTGAGAATTTTGGATTTTTCACGATAGGTTAATAATCCACGGGAGGAAAGGAATTAATCCCTTCCATTCCAGCAAATATTAAAGTTTCACTGAGCAATTGTTTAATTTGTCTTGAACATGCTACAAAGTAGTGAATATACATGGATAGATTTATTTAAATATCAATGCTATCAATTCTAAGGCAGGAATCTATTTAATATGAGTTATGCAAAGAATGACAAATAGTGAGAGTAACATAATCTAGGAGCTTGGCAAACATTCCAAACCAAATAGACTGAAACTTGACTGGATGTAACTTATCAAATGTGACAACATTGTGTTCACAAGTTCTAATTTCTTGATATAAATATCTAAAGTTCAAAGGAAATATAATATTTGCCTTTTGCTTGATTAGGACAAGAAAATGTTTAATTTGTTGATAAATATAAACTATTAATAGAAACCATCGAAAGTAATTATTTTACATTTCTTCAAAAAATCATTTTCCAGTGATTGACATTATAGCTTGTAGCTGATGATAACTGGAAGAGAAATATTATTTTCAGAGAAGTAAGGTGTATGAGGTTTTAGAAGACTTGCAGTCCATTCAGCACATGAACATTGTCTACGGAACGACTCAAGCTGTTTTTATTGTGTTTATCAGAATCCTCTTTTTAAGACACCCTCTTTCCAATCACATTGCAAGCAAATCCCAATTTATAATGCATCTATCATTAATACATGTAGTGACACGTTTTCACCTTAGCCTCCTCTCATTCAGATACTTCCCACGTGATTTGACAACAAAGCTATATTCCCTTCACAAAGTCATTTGAAGGTTTTCTTATCATATTCAAGTCTGAAGAAATTTGCTGGGAATTCGGTGCCAGGCACTGAAGCTCCGATGAAGCAAGAAACTGTTGAATAGCTGAGAGCATAAAGTGGTTACCATTGCTTCTGAGTTAGAGCCATAGATAAAAGTGAAAGGCTACTGAGTTGTTGAGTTTTTCATATCTTTGTTGAGGGATTATTTTCTGTCAACATATGGTAACTTTAAGTTATCTAGTAAACACATATTTAAGATTATAGACAGTATCTTATCTCAGTCATAATTTTCATGTTACTAATTTTCCAGTCACAGAGAGGAAGGTACATCAAAAAAACAGTACAAAACCATTAACGAGTCTTGAAGCTAGAATGTTTGTAGAATGAGTCACTAATTCCCTGAATAATTGACTACAATTGATTGTACAGCACTTTGTTTACTCTGGGAGCATCTGCAAAGTCAGTTCCACATTTCCCAATGAGTATATTTATGGAAATAACAGCCCCACACACTGTTACATTTCTTGTCAGCAAACCCTCATTATGACGACTAGAGTTTTGCATCTTTGCCAATGTGAATGATGCTTAAAAGAAGTCTTGCCTGTGGAGTATTAACCTTGTTTCTAAGTATATTTTATGTTGGCATCATTATTTATTGCTTGTATCCCTGGCTGCCCTGAGCTTGGTCCAGCTGAAAGGTTTATAAAATCTCTTCAGAAGGTTGTTTAAGAGTAATTGCACATTCAGCCACAGGTAGTAAAAAGGAATAAGGATGGCAGGATTTTTTTTTCCTTTAAGTGAGTTGGTGAATAGGTCTCTTGACCAGGATCCCAGTAACAAAGCCGCCATTGAACCCATGTCCAAAGGTGGTGATGTAAAACCCCACGCTGGAATGTTAGCATACAGTCTCAGATGAAACTCCAGTGCAATACCTTTGCATTTCTTTTCATCGTGCATGGGAAATGTTTCAAAGTGTACCTCAGTATAAAGTTGTTGTTATAATGTTTCACTGTCTTTCCTTGAAATTCTTTGACCTGCACATCCAACAGTAGCCACTAAGTTATGGTCATAACCTTAGGGTTAGTGTAATAATATCCAAGTAAAATATCACCAGCAGTAGGTTTGGTCTATGTCCCTTTAATTCCTTCATAGTCTTTTGTGGATTGGATCTGAATCTGCACATTTATCAGTGACAGCTGCAAAGTAAGAATCATTCCTTATTTTCCTTTCTACCCTATGGAATTCCCTGTATGCCATTGGTCCATTTCTTTACTGTCATCTTTTAAATTATTTTTAACAGATATGTTGGACATGTTATAAAGTACCGCTACAGCAGGCTGGACAGACCTTCTGTGCCACAAGACTCTGGAACATTCCTGCTCAGTTTTATACCAGGGATATTTCATATGTAGGGTGAATGTGATAATCACTAAGGTGCAGAAACAGTGATTGTTTTCATCTTCTGTACTGATTGATCATCTTGCCGTCCAACAGGGGGCAAGTGGACCTAGTAGAAAGCCCTGATGGACTCTCCCTAGTGCCTGGATCCTGGGTGCGTTATACTGCTTGCCAGAATGGCCTTAAGTATTTTCTTGAACTTCTTCACTGACATATAAACTCTCCCCATGCCCTATTTCAGGATCAGGACTGTTTTTCATATCTGCAAAGTGCCAACATGAATGATGCTTAAAAGAAGCCTTGCCTGTTAACTTAAGGGGCCTCTCCTCAATTTCTGGTTTCACTTCTCAGTCATATTCCTTGTCTTTGATGGGCAGATTGAAAGGGAGATCAGAGGTTTGTGTAAAGAAATGATGAGCCAGGGTAAAATGGGTCAAGAGTGGACTGCTCTGACTTTTGCTGCTGTTGTTAGACCCAATGCATGCTTGGTTGAGCACGGAGTTTGATTACAAGTTTTGATTGTCTATTGATTTACCTTATGCCTTCTGTAACTCGTGGCCACTGAGGGACATGATTGATCCATAACATGACAACACAGTATATATCATGATCTGGCAGCACATTTACTTTGATTGGGCCATTGTTATATATGTATTAGTGAAGCCCTTTTCTTGAGGAGCACTGGACAGGATAGTTACAACGCAAAAGGAAGACTTGTCCTTCAGCCTGTTACGTTTATGCTAACCTATTGCATGAGAAACTCAGTTAGTCCCACACTCACACCTTTCCATTGCTGCCCTGAAGAGTTTCCTCTCTTTGAGTGCCGATCCAAATTCCTTTTGTAAGCCACATTTGCCTCCACTACACTCAGGCTGTGCATTTCAGATCCTAACCACTCCACTGTTTATGAAAATTTATCCTCATTCGATCAAGTCATAGAATGTTTATAATACACAAAGAGGCCATTTGGCTTGTTGTGCCTGTGCAGTCCATCTGCAAGAGCAGATCATCAAGTGCCACTAATCCCACCTGTAACAACTTTTGCTCTACAATTTGGTATACATTTTTTAAACACATTTTTCATATAATGATCCAATTATCTTTTGAAAGGCAGATTCAATCATGGCTTCAGCACACTCTCAAGCGCTATTCTAAATTCTAACCATTCACTGTGTAGGGAAAAAAAAAATTCCTTACATCTCATTGCTTCTTTTGCCAATCACCTGAAATCAGTTTTTTTCTGTTTCTGGACCCTAATGGGAACAGTTACACTTAATTGATTCTGCCCTGACATCTCGAGATTTTAAACATTTCTATCATATTTCTCAATCTTCTCTTCTCTAAGGAGAAAAACTCAGCCTCTCCACTTTATCCATGTAACCGAAGTTCCTAATCCCTGGAACCATTTTCAAGAATCTTTTTTGCATCATCTCTTAAGTCTTTCAAGTGTTAAAACTTACAGAGGAAGGTATAAGGGAACGTGACTAATTCAGCAGCTCCAAAAAGATCGTCACATCCTCCCTGAAGGTTTGTGTAAACAAATGGACTGCTATTCCAACTGAGGCCAAAAGCTAGCGTTTCATAAATGCTCATCACCTTTTTGATCACCTTTCTCAAACTGCCTTAACACCTTCAACAACTTGTGCACATATGTCACTGGTCTCTTAGTTCCTGCGGTCGTACTCAATTCTATTCTTTATTTTATGTTGCCTGCTCTTGTCTTTTCTACAAAAAATACATCACATTGCACTTCTTTGCATCAAATTACACCTGTCTTATATCTACCCATTCCCCACACCGACCTGTCTGTGTGCT
This sequence comes from Rhincodon typus, assembly GCF_021869965.1. NCBI lineage: Eukaryota > Metazoa > Chordata > Chondrichthyes > Orectolobiformes > Rhincodontidae > Rhincodon > Rhincodon typus. Next base: position 31,980,242 of record NC_063359.1, on the reverse strand, counting down.
TTTGAAGTTGAATGCTATCCTCCTCACAATTCACAATATTTCCAAGTATTGAGTTATCCACAAATGTTGAAATTGTGCTCCACACACCAAAGCCTGAGTGAGTAATAAATATCAGGAATAGAAGGGTCTTGAACATGAGGTAAAATTCAGGCATTGAAATGCCTTGAAATATTTCCTTATATTAACATTTCTGAGTAAAAAATGTTGGGTTTGGGGATATGTTAGTGTTGGTTCAGGAAATTCCAAAGATGTCCCATTATCTAACTGTAGAGTCATAGAGTCACACAGCACAGGAACAGATTCTTCAGTCCAACCAGTCCATGCTGACCATAATCCCCAACTAAACTAGTCCCATCTGCCAGTGCTTGGCCCATATCCCTCCAAGTATTTCTTATTCATATACTTATCTGAGTGACTTTTAAATGTTGTAACTGTACCCACATCTACCACTTCCTTTGGAAGTTCAGGGGAGGCAGTGTGGATCTTGCAGCTGCTCCTGGGATTGCAGACATAATCAAAGATTTATTATAGTTTTTCTTACAGTTATTACAGTCATGATATTTTACTAGTATAAGATTTTTATTCATTCTGTTTTATTAGAGTACAAAAAAAACAAACAAATAAAATTGCGATTTTTTTTTCAAATGGACTATTTTTTAAACAGAGATAGTAGGAACTGCAGATGCTGGAGAATCCGAGACAACAAGGTGCAGGGCTGGATGAACACAGCAGGCCAAGCAGCATCATAGGAGCAGAGAGGCTGACGTTTCGGGCCTAGACCCTTCATCAGAAAAGGGGGAGGGGAAGGGGGTTCCGAAATAAATAGGGAGAGAGTGGGAGGCGGATAGAAGAGGGATAGAGGAGAGGATAGGTGGAGAGGAAACAAACAGGTTGAAGAGGCGGGGATGGGGCCAGGAAAGGTGAGTGTAGGTAGGGAGTTAGGAAGGGGATAGGTCAGTCCAGGGAGGACGGACAGGTCAAGGGGG
>NC_063359.1:31910969-31979156 GCF_021869965.1 Rhincodon typus | reverse complement strand
CAAACAGGTCGAAGAGGCGGGGATGGGGCCAGGAAAGGTGAGTGTAGGTAGGGAGTTAGGAAGGGGATAGGTCAGTCCAGGGAGGACGGACAGGTCAAGGGGGCGGGATGAGGTTGGTCGGTAGGAGATGGAGGTGCGGCTTGAGGTGGGAGGAGGGGATAGGTGGGAGGAAGAACAGGTTAGGGAGGCAGGGACGAGTTGGACTGGTTTTGGGATGCGGTGGGGGGAGGGGAGATTTTGAAACTTGTGAAATCCACATTGATACCATTGGGCTGCAGGGTTCCCAAGCGGAATATGAGTTGCTGTTCCTGCAACCTTCGGGTGGCATCGTTGTGGCACTGCAGGAGGCCCAGGATGGACATGTCGTCTGAGGAATGGGAGGGGGAGTTGAAATGGTTCGCGACTGGGAGGTGCAGTTGTTTGTTGCGAACCGAGCGTAGGTGTTCTGCAAAGCGGTCCCCGAGTCTCCGCTTGGTTTCCCCGATGTAGAGGAAGCCACACCGGGTACAGAGGATGCAGTATACCACATTGGCAGATGTGCAGGTGAACATCTGCTTGATGTGGAAAGTCTTCTTGGGGCCTGGGATGGGGGTGAGGGAGGAGGTATGGGGGCAGGTGTAGCACTTCCTGCGGTTGCAGGGAAAAGTGCCGGGTGTGGTGGAGCTGGAGGGGAGTGTGGAGCGGACAAGGGAGTCACGGAGAGAGTTGTCCCTCCGGAAAGCAGATAAAGGTGGGGAGGGAAAGATGTCTTTGGTGGTGGGGTCGGATTGCAGATGGCGGAAGTGTCGGAGGATGATGCGTTGGATCCGGAGGTTGGTGGGGTGGTACGTGAGGACGAGGGGGATTCTTTTTTGGTTTTTATTGCGTGGACGGGGTGTGAGGGATGAGGTGCGGGAGATGTGGGAGACACGGTTGAGGGCGTTCTCGACCACCGAGGAGGGGAAGTTACGGTCCTTGAAAAACGAGGACAACTGAGATGTACGGGAGTGGAATGCCTCATCCTGGGAGCAGATGCGGCGGAGGCGAAGGAATTGGGAATAGGGGATAGCATTTTTGCAGGAAGGTGGGTGGGAGGAGGAGTATTCTAGGTAGCTGTGGGAGTCGGTGGGCTTGAAATGAATATCGGTTTCGAGGTGGTTGCCCGATATGGAGACAGAGAGGTCCAGGAAGGGGAGAGAGGTGTTAGAGATGGTCCAGGTAAACTTAAGGTTGGGGTGGAAGGTGTTAGTGAAGTGGATGAACTGTTCGAGCTCCTCGTGGGAGCACGAGGCGGCACCGATACAGTCATCAATGTAACGGAGGAAGAGGTGGGGTTTAGGGCCGGTGTAGGTACGGAAGAGGGATTGTTCCACGTAACCTACAAAGAGGCAGGCGTAGCTTGGGCCCATGCGGGTACCCATGGCTACCCCCTTTGTCTGTAGGAAGTGGGAGGAATTGAAAGAGAAGTTGTTGAGTGTGAGGACGAGTTCGGCTAAGCGGATGAGGGTGTCAGTGGAGGGGGACTGGTTGGGCCTGCGGGACAGGAAGAAGCGGAGGGCCTTGAGGCCATCTGCATGGGGAATGCAGGTGTAGAGGGACTGGACGTCCATGGTAAAGATGAGGTGTTGGGGACCGGGGAATTGGAAGTTCTGGAGGAGGTGGAGGGCGTGGGTGGTGTCACGGACATAGGTAGGGAGTTCCTGGACCAAGGGGGAGAAAGCTTTTCTACAGTGAACAGCTGAGGTATTTTTAATTCTAAATTCAGAAATTAAAAAAGACTATATGCGTTTTAGAGGGTTTTTTTTACATTGCAGAAGTCTTTTTTTGAAAAACCAAACAGATTTTTTTAAAAGCAAGGAGCTGTGTTTTTGTTTTGGTGAGTCCTACATATGGTTGGCTCTGGAGAAGACTTTTTTTTTCCTTTGAGGAATTTATTGAAGAGGAGTTGTTTTTATTCAGTTAATCAGCTAAGTGGTTGATTTTATTTAAGTTTTATACGTTTGATTTCTTTTTTCCATTTTAACATTATTTTCTGGAGGTAATGAAAGATGGTTTATTTTCAGTATAAGGTGTTTTTGGAAGTTTTTTTTTAGGCATAGTGTTATTAAGGCCATATATGAGGTACAGAGTGAGATGACTAGCAGAGTTAGGAAGGCTTTTTACATGGCAGGATCTGTCAGATAGATGGGTGACTGTTGGGAAAAGTAAGAAGGTAGTTTGAAAGTCTCTGGTGACTATTCCTCTATCAAATAGATATTTAGTTTTTGGAACTGAAGGGGATAGTCTCACCAAGGAAGATGGAAGGGGCAGTAAGTTGTTGGACACTTGGAATGACCCTTATGTTAGGCAGCGTTTGACAAGATTTAATAGGATTATTGTTATAGAGGACTGTGCTGTCAGGGACATAGACAGGAGATTCTGTGGCAGTGAGCATGAATTTAGGATGGTTTGTTGCTTTCCTGGTGCTAGGATTAAGGACATCTCTAAACATTTCAAGCATATTGTTAAAGGTGAGATTGAGAAGCCAGAAATTATTGTACACATTGGTAGGAATGACATTTTTAGAGAAAAGATTAAAGCAGTACAGAGTGAATTTAAGAGGTTAGGTACAAGATTTTAAAAAAGAACCTTAAAAGTAGTAATTTCTGGTTTACTCTCATTGCCAAACTTAAATGAGGGAAGCAAGAAAAGGTTAAAGACAATAAATCAATGGCTGAAGAGCTGGTGTATTGTTCAGGGATTCAGGTTTTTGGACAATTGGAATGTCATTTGGGATAGAAAAGACCTGTTGAAAAAGAATGAGTCTAACCTAAACTGGAAAGGGATCAATATCTTAGCAGGGAGATTTGCTCATTCCATTAAGGGAGACTTAAGGGAGTGGAGGAATTCTAAATAGCAGTGTAAATAGAAAGATTGATAGCGAAGGTTCTGAATGTGAGGAGACCACGTCAATTAGAAAAGAGAAAATCAGAGTATGTAGTAACCCTGAAGAACTAAATTGCATTTATTTCATTGCAAGGCATCTTACGGCTAAGGCTGATGAACTCAGGGCATATTTAAGAACATGAAACTGGGACATCAAAGCTATTACTGAAACTTGACTGAGAGATGGACAAGACTTGGCAGCTCAATGTTCTATGAATTAACTGAACCAAATGGTTGTAGAAATATGAAAAAGTGTAAGAAAAATGACAATGAGTGGTTCTCCATAAAATTTAGCGTTATATTTGCTGATTTCAAAATAGGCACTAGAAGACAATGAAAAATCTTAGTTTTCTAAGACACTGCGCATGAATTCCCCTCCCCATTGCGTCTGCCACCAGCTGCTTTTGTGGCTGGTTCGAGGCAGAGCGGTTGCAGCTCCGCTCCCGGCCGATTGGTGCCGCTGTCTCTAGCGGATGTAGGCTACATCCCTGCGTGCCGCATAGCCGGCCGCCCCGGAAGTAGATGATGGCGAGGTGCCCGGATGGCGGGATGAGTGTCAGGCTCAGCGCCGACATGATTAAACATTATGAAGCGCTGGATTTCCAGTTCTGCGACGAGGTCGGGAAGTACGAGAAGCTGGCGAAGATCGGGCAGGGCACTTTCGGGTGAGGCCGGTTTGGGAACGGGTGGAGAGAGGGGGAAGAGAGAGCGGGGCCTGAGGACTGGATGGTAGAGGAGAGGAGAGGAGGAAAGAGAGAGCGACTGGAGGGGATGGGGTGAGTGGGAGAGAGAATGTGCCGGACTTTAGGGAAGGAAATCTGCTGTCTTTATCCGGTCCGGCCAATATGTGAGTAGTTCAGTCTAACCTTATCTTCAAATGGAATCAACAAACCAAATTCGCAAAAGTGATCTGAGCTTGTTGAATGCTTTCATGACAGCTTCCAGAAAGAGTATGTTGTGGAACTAAACAGAACATAGTTACTTTTAGATCTACGATTGTGCTTTGAGGCAGGGTTAATGAGTGCTCTCATAGTGAAAGATCCACTGTTAAAAAGATTAACTCCTTACCGTTAACAACTTCTCCTGCAACTCCTCTCACTTTCTATAGACTAAGGGAGTGGCCACGGGAACCTGCATGGGCCCAAGCCAGGCCTGCCTCTTCGTAGGATACGTGGAACAGTTCCTCTTCCACAGCTACACTGGCACTATCCCCCACCTCTTCCTCCACTACATCAGTGACTGTATCAGCACTGCCTTGAGCTCCCACAAGGAGCATGAACAGTTCATCAACTTTACAAACACCTTTCACCCCGACTTAAAGTTCAATCATAGAATCCCTTCAGTGTGGGAACAGGCCCTTTGGCCCAACAAGTCTACACTGACCCTTGGACCATCCCCATCCCCATCCCCATCTCCATACCCCTACCCCTACCCCTACCCCTACCCCTACACCTACAACCCACACACCCCTGAACACTACAGGCAATTTAGCGTGGCCAATCCACCTAGCCTGCACATGTTTGGACTGTGGGAGGAAACTGGAGCACCTGTAGGAAACCCACGCAGACACGGGGAGAATGTGTAAACTGCACACAGACAGTCGCCCGAGGCTGGAATCAAACCCGGGTCCCTGGCACTGTGAGGCTGCAGTGCTAACCACTGAGCCACCGTGCTGCCCTCGTTCACCTGGACCTCTGTCTCCATGTCCGGTCACCACCTCGAAACTGATATCTATTTCAAGCCCACCAACTCCCACAGCTACTTAGACTACACCTCCTCTCATCCACCTTCCTGCAAGAATGCAATCCCCTACTCCCAATTCCTCCGTCTCTGGTGCGTCTGCTCCCAAGATGGGGCGTTCCACTCCCAAACATCCTAGATGTCCTCTTGTTTCAAGGACTGCAACGTCTCCCCCCACCTTCAGCGGTCGAAAATGCTCTCGACTGCATCTTTTGCGTTTCCCGCACCTCTGCCGTCACATCCCCTCCCTGCAACAAAAACAAAGACAGAATCCCCCTTGTCCTCATGTATCATCCCACTAAACCTCCAGATTCAACGTGTCATTCTCTGCTACTTCCACCACCTGCAATCTGACCCCACAACCAAGGATATATTTCCCTCCCCACCCCTATCTGCCTTCCGTAGGGACCACTCTGTCCGCGACTCCCTCATCCGCTCCACGCTCCCCGCTAGCTCCATCACCCCCGGCTCATTTCTCTGCAACTGTAGGAAGTGCTACACCTACCCCCTTGCCTCCATCCAAGGAACCAAAAAAACCTTCCACATCAGACAGCGGTTCACCTGCACATCCGCCAACATAGTCTACTGCATCCACTGCAGCCTCCTCTACATTGGTGAGACCAAGCAGAGGCTCGGAGACCACTTTGTAGAGCACCTGCGCTCTGTTCGTGACAAACGATAACACCTTCTAGTTGCTAACTGCGAACCGACACCGACATGTCCATCGTGGACCTCCTCCAGTATCACAGTGATGCCACGCGGAAACCGGAAGAGCAGCACCTCATATTCCGCCTTGGGACCCTACAACCCAATACCCTAAATCTGGACTTTACCAGTTTCAAAATCTCCCCACCCACCGCCTCAACCCGCCTTCCTGACCTGACACAACCTGTCCATCTTCTCTCCCATCTATCTGTTCCTCCCACCACCTGCACTCACCTATCACATCCCATCTACCCTCCCCAGCCCCGCCCCTCCTATCTCTATTTATTTCTGAGCTCCCTTCCTCCTCCCCTATTTCTGAAGAAGGGTCCTGACTTGAAACATCAACTTTCCTGCTCCTCTAATGCTGCCTGGCCCTCTGTGCTCGTCCAGCTCCACACTGTCTTATCTCTGACTCCAGTATCGGCTGTTCTTGCTATCGCTGTTAAAAAGTGCTCATCATACACTTAATTTTCATGTTAAGATTTAGCATGATATCTCAAAATAAGGATATTAAACAAGGCCAACTTAGAAGATGAGAGCTGACTAGGGTTGATTGGGTAGACTAAAAGTTATGGTAGTAAATGACTAGTGGGAAGTCTTTATATAAAATCATTTAAAGTTTTCGACAAAAATACTTTCTATCAAAAATAGAAACACGGCTAGAAAGATCCACTTGCCATTTACTGGGAAAATCAGGATGGTAATAGATAAAAGAAGCCTTTAACATTGCAAAAGATTGTTGTAATTGACTGTTTCAGAAACCAGAGAAAACCAGCAAATAAATTGATAGAAGAAAAAGTAGCTTAGGAATAAACTAGTTGGGAATATAAAGACAGATTGTGACAGCGTTTACAATTGTATTAACAGGAGATCAGTGTTATGATCCCAGCTAATATTATTACTGAACAATTAAATCCCAAATAGAAACCTGGTTTGATGGATCATATTTGTTTTGTTTTAACAATCTCTCGCTGAAACTTGAACATCAATATTGCAGATTTTGATTGAACGATAAAACACACTTATTAACAAAAGAAATGGAGATAAAGTAGAATGTTCCAAGCCATCTACATACAGTGCAAATTCAACGATCTTTAGTCACGATAAAGTATGATCCCTTTAATACTAAACACTTAAAAATCAAAAAGAAACAAAACTGCTTTTGTATAGTACCCAAAATGCACTTCTGGTACCGTCCCAAATGGCTGCTCACACAGTACTTACGAGAGTGTCTGAATGCCTTTTAGGTTGATCCATGGTGGCAGATGATGAAACTTGAACTCAGTGAAGAGATGGAATTAAGTTGTTGATCTTATTGCCTTTATAAGGTATCAGCTGACATATCAGACAAAGAGACACTCAAACAAAAGTCTACTACTCAAATCACCTACAATATACAGGCATTCAATTAATGCTTAATAACGTTACATTTAACTCATTATTCTAGCTTGTCAGTAATTACACTAAATTGCAAGACTTGTGGCTTGGTCTTAGCTATTACCCTTGCGAAGTGAACTGCAGAAGTTCACTCCAATGGGGCATGGTCACCTTTGAGTTCTGAACTCAGGGTCTTTCTTCCACGGTGGTTGTTCCTGGGTCATTGTTACCGATGTTTCTGATGTTCCTTCTTTTACCTGTTTTCTTCCAATCTTTCGGGAACATAGAAAATAGGAGCAAGAGCACCATTTGGCCCTTTAAGCCTGCTGCTCTATTCATTATGAATCATGGCTGATCATCTAACTCAATAGCCTGTTCCCGCTTTTCCCCCTTTTTGATCTCTTTAGTCCAGTCCATGTTTAATGATGTACCCCTGCCCAAGATCCTCATGATTCTGAGATCATCTGTCCAAGGGTCGTGTAAGCAGGACACATCTTCTCCATTGTACTTCTATTAGTCCTTAGCAACTGTCGCAACCATAAAAGTTGAGTGACGCTTAGCACCAGGCACCCGCAGATTGATTTGTATTGTTGAAGTCTTTTCCCATCATGCTTTGTTGAGGTTCAGCTGTTAGCCATATCTTTACATCTACTTCGTAGATGGAAATCTGCTGTCCTTAAACCTGATCTGGTCTACGTGTAACTCCAGCCCAATAGCAATTTCGTGCATTCTGACTTACCTTTTGGGCAATAAAAGCTGGCCTCGTCAGTGATACCATCCCATGAACGAATAAAACATATTAAAGATGACAAGCTGTAATTCAGAGTGCTATAAAGATTAATGTTGGGGCTTTTATAATCTGTATTAATGAATTAAGTAACAGGATTGAGAGCAGCCTATCTAAATTTGCTGAGGATACAAAGTTAGATGGAAATGAGGAGAGTACAAAGAGGCAGCAAAAGTGATATAAACAGGTTAACTGAGTGGGCAACAAGGTGACAGTTGGAGTATAACAAAGGAAAACTTGAATTCTATTATTAATTTTGTAGTAAACAAGCAAAATCTTTTTAAAAGGTTTGAATCTTTTAGATGTTATTCAGTGAGACTTGGGTGTGCAGATAGAAGGAGCACTAGAAACACTGGAATAGAAGGCAGTACGCAACTGCCTCCACAGGACTGCTTCCTGTGATGAGAGACTAAGTAACTTTTGTCTGTTCTCATGTTTAGAAGCATGAGAAATGGTCTGATTCATCTGAAGTGGCTTGATGAGGGTGATACTGAGATATTGATTTCCATGGCTGGGAATCTTGACTCTGGGAATACAGCCTCCGTAGAAGGGGTCACTCATCTAAGATTGAGACGAGGAAATAGTTACTTCATGCAGAAGATTGGTAATCTTTGGAAACCTCTGCCCTAAGTAGATTGTAGGCATTCCCTTACTGTCATATTCAAGGCTAAATTTGTCCACTCCAGTCCAACACCGGTATCTCCACATCATATTCAAGTCTGGAATAGATAGATTTTTGATCTCTTGGTATTAATGAATATAGGGAACGGGCAGGGCAAATACAATTGAGTCATACCAATTTTTTATGATGCCGTTTCTGCCCTTGCCCAGCATACTTGCCTTAAACAATGAGGTGATTTGCTGTTTGTAGTTCTTTGCAGGTCACAGAATTTATTGGCAGTTTTTGCCTAATAAAATTGTTTTTGCAGTTATGAAGAAACATTTTGTTGGGAATTTTTTTGGCTGTTCCAAGGAAAAACAAAGCCCTTTTTGTGAAAGTTCTTTTAATCAGCTTGTCCAGATACAGTGTCTCCATTGTAGAAAGGCACTCACTTGATACTGCACAGTAAACTTCAAGAACTGCTTCTTAAGGCATAACTTGCTGGTATGAAGAGGAGTAGAATGGGTTGGGAGACATTATTAGACTTTCTGCCATGCTGTAGCATTTGCCAGTGTTACAATTAATTTCTGCTTATTTGATTTCACAACCTATAAACATTAAATACTGGAACTTTTCTACACATTTATGATTGTTTCTGACCTAGTTTCCTTATTGTGGAATCGGATAGTATGGTTAAAATTATTCTGACTATATGCTGGCCACAGGGACCTTTGGACTGAAGATGCTGTAATTGTTTTTATAGGGAGGTGTTTAAAGCACGTCATCGCCAGACAGGCAAAAAAGTAGCTTTGAAGAAAGTCCTGATGGAAAATGAAAAGGAAGGGGTATGTGGTATTAAATAAGCTTGGATATTAAAGATAGTTTTGTCTCTGGAGACCTAAAGATAAGTTGAGTGACAATAGTGTGGCATTTTTCTACGCTAAAATTTGTTTTTTTTTTTCAGAAATTGACAATTCGTTAAGATTCACTTTCTTTTTCAGAGAACCATCTGTTCTCTGCAGGTTATGGCTCATATTGATACACAACTTCTGGGCCTTGACTTCCACCACCTTTACCAATCGCTACCTTCACTAACAGCATATCATTGCTGTAGTGCATTCCATTTACAAGATTCACTACTGCGCCTCACCAATGCTTCTTCAACCATGGCTTCCAAATCTTTAATCCCTGCTGTAAAGATCACAGGTGCATGACAATATCACCATCAGTCCCTTCCAAGTTACTTATGATCCTAATTTGAAAATATATCACCAGTCTTTCGCAATAATCCTGGAATTCTCTTCCTAACAGGATAGTGGTAGTCAATTTGGTGACACATCACCACTTTCTTCAGGGCAATTTGGGATGGGTAATAAATGATGGCCTTACCATTGATGTCAACATCCCAGCAAATAGCTGCTCATATGCAAGTGTTTAGCCAGTAGCCCTTTGCTGAGAGTCAAAATTCCAAGTCTTGAGCCGCTAGAAAGTTGTTTACAACTTTATAAGTCTCTCAGACATGCTTACTTCCTGCTGCAACCAGTGGATTGTGGGCCAAGTATTTGATGTGGGACCTAACTGCTGTGTTTGTCCTATTTCAGTAGCCACCTTTGACTTGCTACAGGGGATTTTTATTTATTTTAAAAATCAGATGTTCTTTTTATTTGTGATAGATGAACTACTTTCCTATGGTTTACTTTTCTTACCCTACTGAATTGGCACCTGGCTCCTCTTGTGTGTCATTTTTGATTATTCTCATTCATAAATCTCCTTTCTCTAGTTGTAAGTTAATAATCTGTGGTTATCAATTTTGTTATTTGTTAATATGTGTTTATATGCAAGATTGTGATGCAAATAACATTTTATTACATGTTTCTGGCAGTTTCCTATCACAGCCCTGCGAGAGATAAAAATTCTACAGCTGCTGAAACATGAAAATGTAGTGAATCTTATTGAAATCTGCCGCACTAAAGGTGAGTTTTTTGTCTCAAGCTGCAAATCAGCCAGTCTATATGGCCTTCAGAGAGGCCCAGATCCAACCTGGTCCAGAGATGTGCAATAACAGAATAGATTGATTAGAAAATATCAATATTGCCTTTAGAGGAGCCCTTTTTCAGGGCATCAACAGTCAGTGCCCAGTTCTTCGGTGTTGCAGTCAGCTGAAATGTGTTCAGACCAGATGCAAGTTATTGTTCAAAGATCATGGAATATATTCACATTTTACGAACATATGTCCTATCTTTTGTCCACGCACTTCCTGTCCATATGGCTCACAGACAAGTCTACTGTCTAGCTTGGTGGAATCATGTTTTGGCAAGGGAAATATCATAACTCTAAGCAATGAATAAAGGCTGTACATCTCTGATCAAAAGAGCAACTCCATCTCCAAATCAGTTAAACATGCTTGAGTTACAAAGCTGAACAGTTTGTGCTGACAGTCTTATTGAAAATTGGTGGCATTGCCACTGAAGAAATTTGGTGTTGCCCTGAAATACATAGTATTGCATTTTCCTCATGAACAGCAAGCATGGAAATTGTCTCTTTCATCCATCATTTACATTTTAAAAAAAAAAATAACCAAGCCAAACACTTTGTTGCGTATTCCCCAATCCAACCTGCGACGTGAACTAATGTTAGGTGAAGAATATGTGTGACAAAGGTTCATAGTGTGTCATTATTATTTAGAAACCTGGGTTCTGAAGTGTAAGAGCCTTGTATAATTTGAATTTTGATTTGTGTTTTCCTCACACACTGTGTTAATGAGGGAACTGTGGATTTACTTCCATTTTAGATTTGTTCTGAGAATGGTGATGGGGTGATCGAGGAAATAAAGGGGTTGTTGCCTAGCAACCAGCTGTCCATTGACACAGACAACTATCCAGAAGATATATACAGGTCCAGTTAGAATAATAATATTGCTATTGTTCTATAAGTCTTCAAAAAGTCATTGATGGGCTGGGAGGAAGTCCTAATTGGCTTAAGAGAAAATCATCTACCAACAGAAAACTGGTAGGAGTTGAATGTAAGGAAAACCCATGCATTTGCTCTGAAATGTTTGGAAAAGTCAGTAAGAAGACAGTTCAAGAAACTAATTACAGCATTGCCCACTGAACGAGAGGATGAAGACTGGATGGCCAGTTTTATTTAGCTTGAATATCTATAAGATTGTTTTTCAGGATGAAAAGGTTGAATCTTTATTACTGATATTTAGAGTCATACAACACGGAAATAGGCCCTTTGGTCCAACTTGTCCATGCCGACCATACATCCCAATCTAGCATAGTCACATTTGCCAGCATTTGGCCTATATCCCTCTTACATCCTTCCCATTTATACATAATTTTTTAATTATGTCCATTTCCACCACTTCCTCTGGCAGCTCATTCCATACACGTACCACCTTCTGTGTGGAAAAGTTACCCCTCAGGTCCTTTAAAAATCTTTCCCCTCTGACCTTAAAACTATGCCCTCTAGTTTTGGACTCTCTCATCCTTGGAAAAAGACCTTGACTATTCATCCTATCTGTGCCCCTCATGATTTTATAATCCTCAAAAAGGTCGCCCTTCAGCCTCTGACGCACCAGGGGAGAAAGCCCCAACTTATTCAGCCTCTCCTTCTAACTCAAATCCTCCAGGCCATGGCAACATCCTTGTAAATATTGTAATTAGACTATTGGTGTAAGACAGTTAGTACCTTATTTTGTTTTGTACTAAACATTTATGTTCTTTTGTTAAAAGGACATTGGCAGTCAGTTGTGAATATCATCAGGCCATCTTGGTGAACAAATAGATAAAATAAATTGAGGTTTCACTCTGGGAACAGCTGGAAATATAACACCTCTCATAACTTTTGAGTTTTCTCCCGGGTACTAATTGCTTTATTCACCCTACTTGGCTTAGGCTTTCCTGTTTCAGGTCAAACAAATCAAAGGGCGATCTTGTGCCTGGAATAGTGAGGTTAAGGATGACAGTGATGCATACTTCTGTTTAATCTCTGCAGCCACGCAGTATAACCGCTACAAGGGCAGCATCTACCTAGTATTTGACTTCTGTGAGCATGACCTTGCTGGATTGCTCAGCAATGCCAATGTGAAGTTCACATTGGCAGAAATCAAGAAGGTGATGCAGATGTTGCTGAATGGGCTGTATTACATTCATCGCAACAAGGTAAGAAGGAGTAAAATAAAGTGACTTCGCTTGGTTTTATTTATCTTTAGCTGGTTTGGTGCATTTTGGTAATCTCATAGCCTTGGTCATAGCTACATGGTTGGCTGAGCACTGTAAAGGTAAATACATTATATTGCTTTGCTTGTATCTGTTTATGCTGTTAAAAGGAATTGCATCTCTCATAAATGGGGATTATTTTAATACAAGGATACTGCTTCTAATACCGACAATATAGATTATATGGTCTGTACGCTTTTAGGTGTAAAGTGCCTTATGATATCCTGAAGCCGTGAAAGGTGCCATGCAAATGTAATTTAGTTTGTCTTATAGCTGTGACTGGCACCTTATGGGCAAAATTACTACAACATACTTAAACAACATTGCACCACAGCATAATTTAAATTATTTAATGCATTTTAAATGTGTTGAGTAGGTGCAAGATTTTCTGTCTTTAAGAGAAATTTGGTAACCTACTACACACAATTATTGAACTGTGAAGGGAGCAGTGTTTTAAAATGTAAATGTCAGGATTAATTGCAAAGAATTTCTATTTAGGATTCTGTCTTTAGAGAAATATATACTAGTGTAAACTACTTTGCTGTTTGTTTTATGCAGATTTTATTTATTTTCTCCAGATTTTGCATAGAGACATGAAAGCAGCGAATGTGTTGATCACCCGGGATGGTGTTCTGAAACTGGCTGACTTTGGTCTAGCTCGGGCATTCAGCCTAGCCAAGAATAGCCAGCCGAACCGCTATACCAACAGGGTAGTAACACTATGGTACCGGCCACCAGAGCTCCTGCTAGGTGGGTTTCCTTGACTTCTACTGTTCATGACCAGTAGGGGCTATATGATTTTAAAAAAGAACAGAAATTGCTGGAGGAACTCAGCAGGTCTGGCAGCATCTGTGGCGAGAAAGCAGAGTGAATGTTTTGGGTCCAGTGACCTTTTACAGGGTCTCCTCTGGACAGGTTTGGGCTGAGCTGTGATGTGTGTGTTTGATTAGTCTTGGCACTCATTGTCAAGTTTGTATAGAAGGACTATCCCCAGATTAGGAGTAAACACCTGTGTGTTTAGGATCTTACCTCAATATCTTTGAATACAGGGTAGGAAACTAGAAAGTACAGCATTCCTGTAAATCATGCTTGTTTGCCTTTGGTTTGCCTTGCTCTGCCCTCAACACAGGTGAACGAGATTATGGACCACCCATAGATCTGTGGGGAGCTGGGTGTATCATGGCTGAGATGTGGACTCGAAGCCCCATAATGCAGGGTAACACAGAACAGCATCAGTTAACCCTGATCAGTCAGCTCTGTGGCTCCATCACAGCAGAGGTAAGACCAGCTGATTCATTATTGAAAGGCAAATAATGCTACTTTAAGTCTCTGAAGTTGCTGGTCAAGTACAATATTGAGTTTTCAAATGTGATGTAACTGTAAATATATTGAGTGACCACAGAGGCAGTGCTGTGGACTTTTGTAACTGTCATAACAACTTACATTTAATGCATTAAATGTAAGAAAATATTCCATGGTGGCAGAGAAATTGCGCAGGGTGAAGGTTTGTAGTGCATTATTGTTTGATTTGGATATTTATTAGTGTTGTAGCTGGGATAGAAATTTGATTAGAGAGTTTTAATGTAAAGTTGTAAGAATGAGAGGTGGGCCATTGCATTATTGATAAAAGAAACCATTGCTGTGGTAGTGCAGGATACCCTGAAAAGGTCTTCAAATGAGGCCATCTGGGTAGAGCTTAGAAATAAAAAAGGGGCGATTACCTGTGCCTCTCAGTGCCAGGGATCTGGGTTCGCTTCCACCCTTGGGCAACTGTCTGTGTGGAGTTTGCACATTCGCTCACGTCAGCATGAATTTCCTCTGGGGGCTCCATTTTGCTGCCATGGTCCAAAGATGTGCAGGTTAGGTGGAATGGCCGTGTTAAATTGCCTCAGAGTTTCCAGGAATGTGAGGCTAAGTGGGTTATCCATGGGAAATGCAGGATTACAGGGATAGAGTAGGAGGGGTAGGTCTGGGTGGGATGATCTTCAGAGGGGCCGAATGTCCTGCTTCCATGCTGTAGAGATTCTATGATTCTACCTTGCTGGGATTATACTCCAGAATGCTAAGAGTCAGAGGGATATAGAGGAGCAGATATTTAGATAAATCACAGAAAAGTGTGAGAGAAACAGTTATATTTGTAGGGGATTTCAACTTTGCTAACATTAACTGGGATCACTTTAGTGTGACTATATCAGATGCGGTTGAACTTTTGAAGTACATCGAGGAAAATGTTTTGTGCCAGTACACAGATAGCTGTACTAGTGATGGGCCAGTGCTAGACGTAATCTTAGGGAATGAAGCTGGTGAAGTGGTTGAAGTTTCAGTGGGTGAGCATTCTGGGAAAGCGACCATAAAACTATAAGTTTCAAAGTCACTTTGGAAAGAGATAATAGTAGTGCAGAACTTAAATGTCTAAATTTGGGGTGGCTGATTTCAGAATAATTAGACAAGATCTAGCAAACAGACTGGGAGCAGCTCCAATATTTTTGGATCATGAATAATTTGAGATATGTCATGTGTAAGGTTCACAAGTGAGATGATCAATCTCAGGAAAAACACTTTACCTTGTCAGTTAAACTGAGCAGTTTCAACACTTTTAACTTTGGATTTCCAACAGTTTCAGATTTGGCATATTATCTAAAACCCCTAGTTTATTGATGACAGAATAAGCCAAGTTCCACTTTTTATAAAATGGCATTCCATGGATTTTACTAGTGACTTGGGGATCAAGTTCCATAATTTTTCTTTTTTCCCCCATCTAAAGTAGCAAGCCCAGGGCTGTAATCTTATTTCCACACAGTATTTTCAAAAGGAAATCTTCTGTCTTCATGATGATGAAACTTGTGCTTGGTTTCAGATTTGGCCAAATGTTGAAAAGTATGAACTCTACCAAAAACTGGAATTACCCAAAGGTCAGAAACGAAAGGTCAAAGATCGGCTGAAGGCTTATGTGAAAGATCCTTACGCACTGGACCTCATTGACAAGCTGCTTGTCCTTGACCCTGCCCAGAGGATTGACAGTGATGATGCACTTAACCATGATTTCTTCTGGACTGACCCCATGCCTTCTGACCTCAAAAATATGCTCTCGACACACAACCAGTCAATGTTTGAATACTTGGCCCCGCCTCGGAGGCGAGCTAGTCACATGCCTCAGCAATCAACAACTCAGAACAAGAATCCTGCTGCTGCCAACCAGACAGAGTTTGATCGTGTGTTCTGAATGTGTTTAATGAGGTTAATGGATCAGAGACAGGTTATGTTATTTATATGATGGTGCCATATCTGAGCTGTTATGATTTAAAAATATTGAACTGTCTACACATTAATTGTGCCTGATCAGGTGTTGATACCCTGGTAGAGGTACTTCTCTTCCAGAACCAAAAGCTGAACTGAGGTTTCAGAAGTGACATATTGTGGAGGCTTTGGTTAATTTCACTTTTTCTCCGGGGAGCATCAGTTTAGAATTGTTCTGGAGTTCTTTGTTAACGGTTGCAATTGTTTCATCATTGGCTGATTGCTGGTTATCTACATCTCAGGCACTATGGGTGGCTCAGACCATGTGCATCTGGTGGAGTGCTAGATTCTGGGTTTGTTCATTGATCTTCATGATGTGAATCACCTGCCAGTTGAGAAGCTGATGGTGCTTCAGTGGGAAGGGAAGAGAAGTTGAGTAGTAGCCTGTGAGGTTGCCTCTCATCCCAGTAGTGAGATTTGGAAACTTGGGGAAGAGTATGATTTATATTCATTTAATTTTACTGAGGATTGAGGACTCAAATCTTTGGATGCTAAGGCAATTAGATCATTTGGAAACTTCTATTATAAACACTTACCACAACATCATTTGTTGGTGAGAACATCTTTGAGGTCCTGGCTGGTTCTCCCTAAAGCCAAAACTAGCTGGATATTTGCTCCTCTTTAAGGCATTAATATTGTACATGTGCTGTACATTTGTTGAAGTTTTTTAAAAATATATATATATTTTTAATTATAGCAAAACGTGTTTCTCATATATTTCATACCTGTTTGTAGTCATTGCTGTTTGGTGATGCATTCCATTTGCAATGATGGATTTCTGATTCCTGTTCTAATGTTGCCTTGTTACTGAGTGCTCAGTTGGAGCTGGCTGGATTAAGGTGAATTGAGTAAATGGAGTTGTACTTTCAGGTTGCATGTTTTAATTCCAACATTAGTATTTTGAGAAGTGTGATCTCTTTCTGTCTCTTCCCTAGTCTACGCACCCAATTTGGTGCAGTGGTGCTTAGCTAACTGGGTCTTGTGATCAAAACCACCGACTGATTGCAGTGTTCTTCAATGTCCAAAAGTATTGTACATTCCAGAGACTGAGATGGGAAGACTTTAATTCATTCATGTGAATGCAGTACTGCTTTTGAATGGGTTCATTTGAAGACAGTATTGGCTAAGCTGCTTTTATGAAACTGAAAGCTATCTTAAGCAGTTCCTTAATTGCAATTTAATTAATGATCCTTTATTAATGTCTGGAGACCAATTTGCCCACTGGTGGTGCAGGACTGTTCTTGATTGTCACTGGTACTGTCAGAACTTTGCCTCTGGATGCTGTTTACGTTACAGAGTTGAAATATCATTTAAGATTCAGCCCTTGTGGTGAGGTGCAAGAGAGACACAATTTAGGAAGTGCAGTTAATGTACAATTCTTCAGTATAAGCAATTACAATATGCAGATTTCGTTATTTGTACAGTGCAATTTTAGTGCAAATTAGCTATCATTTTGTAGTAAAGTTCATCAATGTTGAATATGAATTCTACCTTGTTCCAGATTTTAAAATAAACTGTTGTAAAACAAGCCTGCTTCTCTGCTGTTTACTATGTAAAGTGGCTGTCTTAATTGTTAATGGTCTCTGTTTTTATTCATTGCCACACTGTTGTCAAGTTTCTCTTTAAAACAACTTAGACTACGCTGACCAGAATGTTATGAATGAATTGGCCCAGGTGTCCCATAATATTGAAGCTGTCAAATCAATACAAGCACAAGCCTGTAACAATGCAAAACAGTCCCAACTTTATTAGGAACAAAGTTACAATAACCTTTTAATATTAAATATTATTAATTCTAATCCTATTTGGTCCCTTAAAGTTAAATTACTTCCCGAGTCTCCTGTAGATTTATGCAGTCACTGTTGCCCTGGATCTGCAAAGCTGCTTTCTTTCTCTCTCTAGATGGTTAGCTGGTCTCTGCCTCTTGCCATGCTGGTCTCCTCAGAAAGCCTTCAGAAGATTCCAAAGCTGTTCCAAGAGAAAAGTCTGCCAGTGAACCCTGTTTTTATATCTATTTAGAAGATTTTCTGGAACTTTCAATAGTTCTGGCCAATCAGGGCAATACACTTAGTAGTTTGAAACAGGGTTAATCATTTTGATGGCATGCTACTGCTGGTTTCTTTGTGTAGCAGGACCTGGGCCCTTTCTGTAGGGGCTCTCCTTTCTTTAGTGGATAAGTTGTTGGGGGTATGACTGTCCAGAATAACTGTTGCCGATTAGATTAGATTTATTTATTTGTCATATGTATTCCTAAACTTGGAACGTAAGTACAGTGAAAAGTGCACAAAGTCGCCGTTCACTGGCACGTACTTGGTTACAAAAACCAAAATTAAAAGATTTAACAGAGCCAAAAGGTAACCAACAAAAGTCAAGTCCAGATCTCAGAGGCCCAAGTCACACCTCCATAGGCTTCAGTCCGCTGGGCCGCCGACTGCTGCTGCCTCACCGGCCCACTGGCATCACTCCAGCCCGTGCTTATTCTGCCGTTGCTGCAGGACACAGCCCACGCGTTCACCTCTCACTATGCGGTTCCTGGTCATGACCTGACTCCCCTTTGACTCCTTAAATAGGTAGTTAAAAAGGTGGGGAGGTGTGGGATGGGGGGGCATTAGAATTACTACAGAGAGGAGGAAAAAAGGGAACTGGCGAGCAGAGTGGAGCACTGAATGGGGTGACTTACCCTGTCGCCATCTTGCCAGAGACTGCACTAACACCTGACTGCTGTGTTGGAATGTCTGGTTTGTGGGTTTTTATGATTTGCGTTTTACTTGGCCAATGTACCCAGTATCCTTTTGCTGTTTGGCCAAGTTAGCAATCTGTGTTTTGGCAGCCAGGAGGCTGCTACACTGTACAACTTACATCTGTTTATTTTGATTTTTAAAAATATGTATATTTTCCTGTCAGAACTATTCCATCTAGACAATTACAAAACAACTATCCGTTGCTTCAACCAACCTTTTTATCCGTTTCCTAAGATTTACCCCGAATCTTCCTCAGGTTTTTAGTTAAGCTCAAAGCTATCAGGCTGTAAGGAGTTTTGGGATGTGAAAGACAGATAAATGCCAGTTGATTTATTTTTAACATGGTTACCATATTTATAGGGTTTTATAATTAATTAGGGCTGTTCCTTCCTCAAAATTGTGTTCTAATTTTCTCCCTCCTGATCTGAAATGGAAGCAAGAGGTTATAGATGCCCCCAACATCCGACCTAAGGATCATGTGCCATATTTCAAAGCAAAACACTGAATACTGGACATCTTAAGCTAAAATACCTGGCAGCATCTATAGTGATAGAATTATTGATTCAGACTGATAAGTGTGCCCCATTCTTTGTGAGTGAGACAAAACCTTAATTGTCTACAAGCTGTTTGACTGTGCAAGGTATCTCCATGAAATTCATTTTTTTTCTTGCTCAATGCTTATACACATGCATTTTTTCAGGCATCATTGGTTCCAGAACCTTTGCTGGTTTATTCATTCCCAACTTGGAAATGGTAAGGCTTAACTTACAGTTCAGTATCCTGCCTAAAATTGGATAACGAAGTACAAATGGAGAATCGCCATGGATTTTATGACTGACTAATGCATTTAATCATTGAAATTGGAGGAATTCAAATGATAAGTATATGTAATGTCCCAACTGTGTTTCCTTTGCTGGTATCATTGCTTTCTACTTGTATAAATTTCAGTTGTGTTCAGGAAATTCTGTGCAGACTTTGGATCTATTCTGTTTGCAATGATAAAATGTCAAGCCACAGAGTCTCGTTCTTAATTACACTGCTTATCACGCAGACTGATACTTCTATAGAAATAATGCATAGTAGAATAATAATCAGTCTTTTATTGCATGATTATGACTCTTCAGCACTGAAACATATATGGCACCTTTCTAATAGGAACTGACTTTTATTACATGGAGAAAGCTGCAGATCAGAGATTCGTGTGTCCTCAATTGTGAATCATTAAAAAGTTAGGATCAATGTTCAGTGGGTAATAGGAAAGGCAAATGAAATGTTAGACTTCATTTCAAATGAAATGGAGTATGGAAGTAGGGAAGTTTTTTGCTAAAACTATACAAGGTACTAGTCAGACCACAGCTGGAATGCTGTGAACCGTTTTGGGCCCCTTATCTAAGGAAATGTATACTGACGATTGGAGGCAGTCCAGAGAAGGTTCACTAGGCTGATACCAGAGATGGAGACACTGCCTTATGAGGAGAGGTTAAGTAGATTAGGCCTTTACAGGGCATATGTTCAAGGTTAGTGGGGAAAGATTTTAAAAAGGACCTGAAGGGTAATTTTTTCACACAGAGGATGGTGTGTTATGGAATGAGCTGCCAGAGGAAGTGGTGGAGGTGGGTACAATTACAAAATTTAAAAGGCATCTGGATGGGTATTTGCATAAGAAAGGTTTAGAGGGATATGGGCCAAATGCTGGCAAATGGCACTGGGTCAGATTGGGATGTCTGGTCAGCGCAGACGAGTTGAACCAACGGGTCTGTTTCTATTCCCAAGACTCTCTGATTAGTTACAATTTAGAAGAGAGAGATGACATTGCTGAAAGTTAAAGTTTTTTCAGGGACTTAATAGGATAAGTGGAAAAGTTTCCCCTATGGAAGTCTAGGACCTGGGGAATAAGGGGTCGCAATTTAAGACAGATGAGGAGGAATTTCTTCTGAGGTTAGTGAATCTATGGAATTCTTTACCACAGAAATCTGTTGAGCCTGGGTGATTAAGTATATTCAAGGCTGAGATACATTTTTAATCATTAAGGGAATCAAGGGTTATATGGAAAAGGCAGGAAAGTGGAGTTCGGGATTATCAGATTGGCCATGGTCTCATTGAATGGCTGGGAAGACTCAATAGGCTGAATGGCCTACTTCTGCTCCTGCATAGAACGGTTCATCTAAAACAAGACATGGGAAGCAAAGCACTATTAAAGTTTGAAAATAAATGTAAATGTTTGGTGGGTGTGGTGACAATTGTTTTTGGAAACAATTTTTATCTGAAGTTATTTCTTGACCTATGTTGAGTGAAGTTGCTGTATGGGTTTCGGTATGTCCCTACAACCCTCTGAATTGGGTTAGAATGCTATCTCTAAACCAAAGCTACAACCTTTGGAGAAAATATGTGAGCTAAAATAAAATTCGATGTACATGTGCAGTGTTGCAGTAGTGAGGATGACACAGTCTACAGAGGAATATTGACAGATTAAGTGAGTAGACAAAACTCGGCAATGAAATACTGTTATAATGTGAGATTATACACTTTGAGGAGAGGAACAGAAGAGGCAAATATCATTTAAATGCAGCACTGAGGGATTTAGGGGTCCATGTACATAAATCACATATAACAATGAACTTGGATACTAGCTTTAAGGAAGGCAACTGGAATGTTGGCCTTCTATACTTCATTCCCTTTGAAATTAAGTATAAAAATAGGGAGGTCTTGCAAAAACTATATAAGGCACTAATCAGACCATACTTGGAATACTATAAACAGTTTTGGATCCCTAAATTAAGGAAAGACATACTAGAAACAAAAACAGAAATTGCTGGAAAAAGCTCAGCTGGTCTGGCAACATCCGTGGAGAGAAATCAGTTAACATTTTGAGTCCAGTGACTCCTCTTAAGAATTGATAGTAGCTAGGATAAAGTTGGTATTTATGCAAATGACAGGGTGGGGGCAGGGGTAACGAGTAAACAATAGGTAGAGTAGAAGAATAGTTGGACAAAGGAGTGGATAACAGTCAGCCTAAGAGAATGAATGGCTGCTTAGGGGGACTGTTAGTGGCTTCTTTTATTCATTAATGGGATGAGGGCATTGCTGGCTAGGCAGCATTTATTGTCCATCCCTAACTGCCCTGCTCTGAAAGCCAGTTCAGAATCAACCACGTTGCTGTGGGTCTGGAGTCACATGTAGGCCAGACCAGGTAAGAATGGCAATTTCTTTCCCTAAAGGGCATCAGTGAACCAGGTGTGTTTTTCATTGTCATCATTAGATTCTTAATTCCAAATATTTTATTGAATTCAAATTCCACCATCTGCCATGGCAGGATTCAAACCCACGTCCCCAGAATGTCATCCAGGTCTCTGGATCAACAGTCTAGCCATAATACCACGAGGCCATTGCCTCTGTACCATTAGATCATTGCTAACAATGGGTAATATATAATAGCAGACCATAACAAGGCTTGGTGTGTGGGGTTGGAATAAGGATATGGGAGAAGGTGCCTCAAGCCCTAAAACTGTTGAACTCAATAAGTCCAGAAGGCTGTGGAGTTATTGAATTCAACAGTTTTAGGGCTTGTGGAAAATGAGGTGTTGTTCTTCCAGCTTGAGCTGAGCTTTGTTGGAGAACTGCAGCAAAGCTGAGACGGAGATGTTGGCGAGGGAACAAGGTGGTGTGTTGGAGTGGCAGACAACTGGAAGCTCAGGGTCTTTTTTGCGAACAAAATACAGGTTCTGCTAAGTGCTCACCAAGTCTATGCTTTGTTTTCCCCCATGTACAGGAGACCACATTGTGAGCAGCGAATGCAGCAGACTAGATTGACTGAAGTGCGGGTAAAGCGCTGCTTCACCGAGAAGGCGTGTTTGGGCCTTCCGGATACTGAGGAATGAAAAACGGCGAAGGCAACAGTGAAAAATCGTAAATTAAAACAAGTTGGTGTTGATTCTGAATGTGGGGGTTAGCGTTTTGCTTGGTACAGGTACTAAGGGATGGAGGAATACTACATCAGGCTGAAAATCTACCCGCTGTAGAAGAACAGGCTGGGGAGAAACTCAGCTACTCGTGCTGCATTTGCCAGTATGAAAGATGACGCCCCCCTCCGATAGTGACTGCCAGGAGGTCAGAGGTGAGAGTTGGCAGTGTAGCCACGTGTGTGTCGCTACCATGATGGCACGGCTGCCGCGAGCTGTGCCGGTGGCCTGGTTGAAGGTTAACAGGAGCCTGCGGAGTGGAGTCGAGGGCAGAGGGGCGGGACGAGGAGCGAAGACAGACACCTGGTGGTGGAGAAGAAGCTACAGCTCGGCGCCGACGAAAGCGGCTCTGCGCCTCCCCAGGATGGAGTACCAGGTAGAAACGGGGCCGGAGCGGCCGGGTCTCGTTCACGACCGGGGGTCGGGCTCAGATCCAGCCCCCGATGGACGGCTGGCGCGCCGGCACCTTCCCGCGCTTTTCCCGGTGACGGTTACGCTGGTTTGTTTGAACGGCTCGAGACACGGGGTTTGGCCGCTTGTACGGGGTTGAGGGGTTGAGCGCTCGGACGCTCGGGGTTCAGTTTATTCTCCCTCCAGCCCCAATTGTTTCAGCAAGTGAGCAGGGGTTTTGAAGGAGTAACTTCAGACCGGCTTTTCTCCCGCTCAATCTTCCGCTTCAGATCACTGGGGAATCTTGTCCTGCCTCATTATGCGGGAATCAGGATTCCCTTTCCAAGGTGACTGTGACAGCTGGTGGAAAGAAGATCTTCCAAAAGCATTGCCGCATCAAGTTTAAAATTGCTGTAAAGTTTTTTTTAACCCATCCTTAAGGGTAGGGTTAAATGTTTCTGGTTTAGAGTTACTTTCCTTCTGTATTTCATGTTGTGTGTGAAACGCCAACAGACTTGCATTGCTAATTCAGTCACTTTCCTGATCCGAGTGGGAAATGAAGAGTAAATAGGAAATGTATCTAGATTCGGGGGAAGATGAAATTATTGACAATATTCCTGAGGTTGGGAATTAATATTTTATTGGACTATTTCCTGTGGCATTGGGATTTCTATTTTCAGAAATAAGTCTGTTTGCAAAACCAAATCATATTTGTAGAATGCACATAAATGCTAAGCCAAAGAAGGAATGAATAGCTGGGGTTATTGAACACAGAAATTTTGCTAGAGAACCTCAGCAGTTCTGATAACATCTGTGGAAAGAAAGCAGAGTTGACATTTGAGGTCCATTTACCCTTCAGATGCCCTCTACACAGATGCTGCTAGATTTGCTTCAGTAAGCAAAGTTCTTTGCTTTAGTTTATACATCAATGAAAATCTTGCTTGGTTTTGAGACGATGTGTGGGAGGATGATGTAGCGTGCAGGTATTCAACAGCTGGGATTCTGATTTATGAAGAGGTGTAAGGAGAGAAGATGTCTCTCTTTGAGAGAAGAATGCGGAGGAACATAGCTGTGGAGCATAAATACGAAAGTCACAATGTAAGAAGGTGCATTTGAGAATAACATTACTGAAGGAGTGGTGAGAATGTGGAACTCATGATCATAAACACCAATTGAAATGAGTAGTATAGATGCATTTTCAAGGAAGCTGATGAATATGAGGGGGAAAGAAACAGAAGAAAATGTTGATAGGGTCAAATGAGGAATGATAGGAGGAACCTTATGGAAGATGAACATGTTGAGCTGAATGGTGTGTTTCATTGCTCAGTTCTGTAAATCACTGTACAGTTACTGGTGTTTATTGTGCACGAGGAGTGGAAAAATATTTATTTTCACAGCTGGACACTCTCCAATGTTTGGTAACAGTTTAAACCAGGTGCGTATACTGAAGTTAATGATAGAATGAGTACAGTCCAAGGATCATTCTCAAAACTACACAAATAAAAAGCATTGGCTCCATACAAAGGGTTAGATAGTGAAAAATGTGAGTTGCTTTGAAAAGGTTGGTTATCGTTTTGGCTGCTACTGGTTCCACAATTGTTGGCTGGCCTGTGAACACTTTGCACATGTATGAACCTAGATATCTGATGTGCAGACTTTACAGGATGGATCATCAGACGGCAGTCACAAGTAGGATACTTCCCTGATTTTTCTTAATTCGATCCCCTATTCCAAACTGATATAGTTCATTTAACAAAAACACCAATTAAAAGTGGGAGCTGCCTAGTTTGTGTGTTGGCATCAAAGCTGCTGGGCAGCATAATCTCTTGTAAACTAAAAATTATATATGGCTAACCTCCAGATTTTAATTTCACTCTGCAGTCTGTGGTTGATGGGTCAGGCAGTTGGGACCTTCCTCTGAAACTGCATGATAGGGCTGCATTGATAGGGGAGTCATCTTCCACATGCTTTTAACATGCCCTTTCACACTATCACCACCCGTAAGTTCCCCTTCAAACAGCCAGCCATCCTGACTTGGAACTGTGTCGCCGATTTTACATTATTCGTAAAAATATCTTTGTATACACTTACAGTGACTAAAGCAGTTTGGTTCTATACATAGCATGTGAAGAAACAAAACAAACATTGGAGTTTGATAGGTCCGGCAAACAAACCAAAGGTATTTTTTACTTGTACAGGATTGTATTTACATATATTTGAGGCTCCAGGAGGGTCTGATAACTGATTGGACCCCCATTTAACGTCGGCAGAAAGACCTTAGAGAGTGGTATTTCTTCACTGCGCCTTGGAGGCAGCTGCCCCAAGCTTTAGTGTGTCCCTCAGCACGTACTCCTGGGCCTTGGAATGTGCCAATCTGCAACACTCGGTTGGGGTCGACTCCTTGCTCTGAAAGACCAACAAGTTTTGGGCACCAATTTGTGTGTGTGTGTGTGATATCTTGAACTGTAGATAGACTATTCAGGGAAGGGCAGTAAGTGCTAGTTTGACTAGCAACACTCCTGTCCCAAGAATGAATGTACGATTTACCCTTTCCAGCTCTCCAAGTGTTTGCTCAAGATACTGCCCGGTATGTGATGGTTTTTAAACAAATATGGCAGCTCCCTCAATGTTTCAATAATTGGTCTATAGATGCTTGTCAAACAGATTTGATGTATGACCTATTCTTAAATAGATGAATCAAATTGGATTGATTGTTGTGGGATGCAGTGTATAACAATAACCTGGGCTGGGTTGGGAGGGTGTAAAAATCATTGGCAGTTCAGCCTCCAGTGATTTTCTTGATGTAAATTGTGTGCATGATGACCTGTATGGCTGAAAATCTTGCTAGAGCTCAAAGTTTTAGGCTCAGCTGGAATTTTGAGCATTTGAATGAGGCTCCAGAAGGTGGCAGGGATCCATGGAATAGGCCCCAGCGAGAGTTAGGCCCCTTCATTGTAAGACAGCAATTGAGATTGGTGCTCACCTTGGCTCAACTTCGCACTCAATTAATTTGCCTTAGAAAGTTTTTCTAATTGATATATGGGAAGTGGGTTTATATTGGGAGACTTGGGAAAGATGGATCTTGTCTCTCAGCATTAATCCAGCACCCCTGTTAATATATTATAGTTAGCAGTAGGAGAAGGGCACTCCAGAGAAATATTTGAAACATTGTGTGCCTTGGGTTGGAATCTAATTGGCAAGGTTGGATGGTTCTGGATTTCAGTGAGTGTGTTACGGACTGAAAGCTAATCTTTGGGCTCAGATTACATTATTGTGAGGACTGATTCTTTCTGGTATTACATTACTGTTATGGAGGACCCTGACTGGTAGCTTAAGCTTAATGTGTGTTCATGTTGTCACTGGACGTATTTGGGACAAAGTGCACTGAAATCTCATTACACTTGATTGCATTTCATTTTGGTGAATACAGTGAACTGGTTTTTTGCATTTCACAGCCAGCTCCCAACTTCCTGTATGACTGATATCATGTTTTTAGCTTGATGAGACTGGTCACTTTAAGAAGCTTCCTGTAATACAACCGCCAGAAGCTCCAGGGACGTTCTGATAATTTGGACTGGTATGTGGATTGGAAAGGTGTAGAGGGATATGGGCCAAATGCAGGTGAATGGGGCTAGTTCAGTTTAGGAAACTGGGTTGGCATGGATGAATTGGGCTGAAGGGTCTATTTTGTGCTGTATGACTCTAAATACCACTACATTTTGCTCCTCCAGACTTCAAATGGCAAAATCTATAATTGTATGCCTGGAGCATAGTACAAAAGTTCAATGCTTCCTGAATTTGACCATGTGTTTAGGACTGATTGCTATGGCCCATTTTGTTTTTATTGATTCAGGGGATGAGGGCATCACTGGCCCATCCCTATACTCATCCCTGGAACATTTGGATAACAAGGACACCTACGTCAGACTCCTATTTGTTGACTTTAACTCTGCCTTCAGCACCATAATTCCAACAAAACTTATCTCCAATCTCTGCTCCCCACCTCTGCACCTGGATCCCTGGTTTCCTGACTCGCAGACTGCAGTTAGTATGGATATGTGACACCGCCTCCTCCACAAAATTCCTCAATACTAGTGCCCCGCAAGGCTGTGTACTCAGCCCCTTGCTATACTACTCGTGCACTCATGACTGTGTGGACAAATTCAGCTTTAACTCCTTTTATGTATTTGCTGATGACACCACCAAGGTGGGTCGGATCTCAAACAACAATGAGACAGACTACAGGAAGGAGATAGCTTAGTGGTATGGTGTAAAAGGCAACAATCTCTCCCTCAATGTCAGCAAAACAAAGGTGCTGTTCAGGAAAGGGAGTGGAGGAAATGCCCTGTCTGTATCAATGGTGCTGCAGTGGAGGTGGTTGAGAACTTCAAGTTCCTTGGTGTAAATATAACGTTGAACAATCCTGGTCCACCATGTCACCACTACAGTCAAGAAAGCACACCAAACCCTCCGCTTCTCAGAAAGTTAAGGAAATTTGGCATGACCATAATGACTTTTACCAATTTTTATCAATGCACCATAGAAAGCATCCTATCCGGATGCATCACAGCTTTTGGTATGGCAATTGCTTCACCCAAGACTGCAAGAAATTGTAGAGAGTTGTGAATGCAGACCCAGTCCATCATGAAAACCAGCCTTCGTTTCACTGACTCTGCCTACACTTCCGGCTGTCTTGGGAAAGTAGCCAACATAATCAATGACCCCTCCCACCCCTGTCGTGCTCTGTTCCACCCTCTTTCGTCATGCTGAAGATACGAAAGTTTGAAAACACGTATCAGCAAATGTAAAAACAGCTTCTTCTCTGCTGTTATCAGACTTATGAATGAACCTCTCATATGTTAGAGTCGATCTTTCTCTGCACCTTCTCTGTAGCTGCATTCTGTTCTGTTACCCTGATGTACTTATGTAAGATATGATTTGTCTGGTTAGCACGCAAAACAGTACTTTTCACTGTAACTCGGTATGTGTGACAATAATAAATCAAATCAATCGCCCAGAAGGTAGTTAAGAGTCAACCACATTGCTGTGGATCTGAGGTCAAATGTAGGCCAGATTAAGTAAGGATGGCAGTTTAGTGAACCAGATGCGTTTTTTTGACAATTAACAATGGATTTATGTACTTTTTAGTTCTGAATTTTACTGAATTCAAATTCCACCATCTGCCATGGCAGAATTCAAACCTAAGACCCCAGAACGTTTCCTGGGTCTCTGGATTAACAGTCCAGTGATAATACCACCAGTCATCACCTCCCTTGATTGTTTTAGGCTCAGGATTTGACTCTTGCTTACTACTTCTTTTTGATTGAAGCGGTGTCAAGTGACCCTTTTTGTTCCCTAATGGGTGACAAAGGGGAAATTCCTGCAGTAGAGTTCTGCAGTGCACCCCATCCATCTTGCCTTTCCAGAGCGCACTCCAGGCCTCTTGTCTTTTTGTTATGTAAGAGCAGCATTTTTAAGTTCTCAGGCCACAGAGAAAGTTGCACTGAATTATCTTCTGTGCTGTATGGTATTGTTAAGAGTGATTTTTTTTTTTAATGTTTACTTGCTCATGTCTTTATGTTTGGTTCCAGGATGCGATAATGGCACTGAACACTCTCCAGACCAATGCCAGCACCCTGGAACAGATCCGACGGGAACAGCAGCTTGGCCGAACAAATGGCACTCTGGAAGCAATGAACTCCTTTATTCACCGCGCTGGAATGAAGGTAAAGGCATAAAGCTTATGTTGGTTAATTAGGGAGACAGGGCGATACACCTCATCAAGCTTCCAAACAAATGATTTGATTTCGAGTGAAGATGTCTACGTGACCCATCGCCTTGTGATTCAGGAGATTTACCAGTTGGACTCACCCTATTCATTCTTGTGTGTTTCCCAATGACAGTGACCTAAGAACAAGAGATGTGATGGGCAAAGGACATTAGAACTGATATGCTTGGCATTGTATGAGGCAACAGGGACTTAACAGCTGTCTTCATTGGGAATGAGCAGCTCGACAAGAGAATATCAATCAATGGCTTTTGCTTTTGAGCACTGCTTATGTTACACTTGCTGGAAAAGATGGAGGTGAGGGCATTGTGTGGATAGGTAAACTGCCAACGGTTCAGTCTCCAAGTTCACACACAAAGGTAGGCCATTTTAGTAATGTCCCAACAGCAGTGGGATATGTATGGCGGAACCTGCAGTTGGCACCTTCAGTGCAAGAGAGAGGGAGGGGAAGCAGATGAAGGGTGACAACTGCAAGCATGCCATCCTAACAGATTCTCAGTAGAAGTTTTCCACAGATGATACTGTCTTGTTAGAAGCCATTTTTCTCCAATAACCTTTTCTTTTGTCAATGATAGATTGAGGAGTTGGACCAGCTTGCCATCATCCATGTGACTGGAACAAAAGGCAAGGTCAGTCCCTGACTTAAATTCATCAAAAGGACAGGTTGGGCTGTAAATATTTCTTAGAGCCGTGCTGATTTTGTTTTTACACTAGGTCTAAGGGTTTTACACCTGTTGATGCTCTGGACCTCTGGGTTGAATGTTGTTCCTGGATTTCCATCTCATAAGCTTTCCTGGTCTTGTGACCTGGTTGAAGGGGAATAGTGGTGAAATTTGGGACTTCTGGAGGTGGTCAGGGAAGGGGTTGACACTGTTCTAGGCCCTTCAACCAAGGTGACCTACTGATGAGTGGGAACTCCAGGAATTTGGAAGTCGCTGCAGTGTTGATATCTAGGTGGATGATGTGTGACATGAGAAGTGGGGTCCATTAGATTGTAAAATTTGACAATTGAAAATCATTTTTTTTACAAAGTGCTTGAATAGATCACCTTCATTTTGTGACATAGGAAATGTTGAGACAGTGTATTTGAGGACAGGAAAAGGAGAGGATGGAATTTTTATGAATTCTTCAACATTGGTCAGCAGTTTGTAGATGTCAAGTGTCAGGATTTTCTCAGTAATCATGACAACTGTTTATTGATTGCTGGAGTCTATTATTTAAGTATTACGTTGTTCATGGCCTCAAAATATCAAAAGTACTTTGCAGCCAACAAATTACTTTGGAAATGCAGTTACAAATGTTTACAAGACAAGAACAACAGCCAGTTTGTACAAAACAATCTCATTAACAGCTGGAGATCTATCTATCTCTGCTATGATATGCATCCTTAATAAAGTACCATCAGATTCTGAAGTGTTATTGCTTAAATCTTTAAGAAAGACTCGGGTGACAGAAGTCTGGTCTAATGATTTATGCTGGTGTTAAATGGGCGCTTTTGCAGACCAACATTTCGCCTAAATGAATGTTTGAGCGGTGCTGTTTGTTTCCGTTCAGTTTTAAAGTCCATTCTTTGAATATTGCTGTGCTTTTTGCTTATTTTAGGGTTCAACGTGTGCGTTTTGTGAGAAGATATTGCGTGAATATGGACTAAAGACTGGTTTCTATAGGTAAGATGAAGAATCCTTGTGTGTGTGTGTCTCTCACGAAACAACTGGGTGATGAGGAGGGTTTGTGTTGTATCGTCTGGGGCTTTTATGTCAGATTGTTGTTCAGCATTGTCAGTCTTGCCCCACATGTTGAACAGATAAGCAGTTATTCTCTGTGACCTAGGCTTGAATACAGATCCTTGGTTCTGTGGGATATATCTTGATTTGTCGTCTCATTTCTACATATTGCGTAAGCCTTAACAGATGATTGATTGCAATTCCAAACTTTGTTAGATTTATGAATAATAAGGGCAGTTGAATGGATTATGGCACATGCAGTAAATTTACAACAGCATCTTATCACACTTTTTAATGTAGAAATTAAAAGCATTCACATTCCTTGGAACTCTGAAAACAGTGCAAATACTTTTGCTCTCATGCTCCCTTTATTCGTAAGAACTTAAAAGAATGAGAGGTGATCTCATTGGAGCACTGAACCCTTAAAGGGTTTGAATGGGTAGATCCTGGGCAAATAATTCCCCTGGCTAGTGAGTCAGGAACAACCGATCGTAGTTTTAGCAAAAGGAGCCATCTCCTTCTGACTGAGATGAGCAATATCTCTTTTAAAAAGTTGTGGATCTTTCAAATTTTGTAGATGAGAACAGCTAGACTACTTGTTACCATGTATGTTCAAACCAGAGATTGACAAATGTTGGATATTAAGGTGGCCACGCAGGAAAGTAGATGAAGAAATATTATTTTATTGATTTCTCTTGGAAGGGCCAAATGGCATATGACAACTCCTATCTCTTATGCTGTCACTCAATACCAAACTACCTCTGCATGGTCACAATGTTTATTTGTGCTACCATATCATTGGCTGCAGACAGGGCTAACTGGCAGAGTTGACCCAGATCTAGCTACTGATTTAATTGAATATTTCCAAACCATGACGGATAATATTTATTGGGAACAGTGTTAGAAAGGTATCAAGGAATCTTACAACAAAGAGCTAAATGGAGTTGAGGTACGGATCGCCTATGAGCTAATTGAATTGTGGAACGGGCTTAATGGACTGAATGGTATAGTCTATCTCCCATGGTCTTAGACACCAATTCATATCCTCTGATAATTTATTGTAACAAAGACTTTAAAATGTACTGCTGATTTCTACACTAGGTGACCACAGATTCAGAATGACGTTTATCCATTCAAGTGCACCTGCCCCTGACAATAAGTTTCAAACATATTTCAAGCCAATCTTGCTTATACCTGCTCTATATGGCAAACTAATCAAATTGAAAGGATGTTGATTGTGGGGGGATTCAGTAATCATATTGGTAAATCCATTGAGTGTCAAGGGTGATAGTTACCTTCTTTCTTTTGGAGATGCAACTGCCAGGCAATTACATAACATGAATGCGCTTTGCCATGTAATCAGCTCAAACCAAAATGTTGTTAAGACCTTGCTGTACATGGGTTTGTTTCAATATCTGAGGAGTTTTTGAATGGTGCTGAACATTGCAATTATCAGTGAATATCCCCACTTCTGAATTCATATTGGAGGGAAGGCAATTGATGAAGCAGCTAAAGATAGTTGCTTTAGAACACTTCCTTGAGGAACCTCTGCAACGATATCCTGGGGCTGAGGTGACTGACCTCCAGCCAGGGGAGCCTGTGCCTCTGATTTGCATTGGCATCAATTTTACGAGGGCTCTTAGTCCCAGACTGTCAAATGCAGCCTTGATGTCAAGAGCAGTCACTTTAACTATGCCTGTGGAATACAGAATGTTTGGATCAAGCCTGTAATGATTTCTGGAGCTGAGTGACTTATAGTAAGTCATAGCGAGTAAAGAATCTATCAAGCAGTATATCGCTTTGCTGATGATTAAGATTAGACAGGTGGGGAGGTAGGTGGCTGGATTGGATTTGTCCTTTTTGTGGCAATTTTTTACCTTATTGAATAGATGCCAGTGTTATATGCTGTGCCAGAACAGCTTGATTGAATGCAGATATTTCTGGAACACACCTTCAACGTAGTCCAGATATTATTGGGGTTTCTAGCTGGTGTGCTCAGTCAATTTTTTGGTAATGCATGGAGTGAATTGAATTTGCTGAAGACTTGCATCTTTGGAGATCTTAGGTGGTTGAGATAAATCACTCAAGTACTTGGACTTCAGGCTGAAGATGGTTGCAAGTGCTTCAGATGTGTCTTTGCACTAATGTGCTAGGCTCCCCTTACACGAATCATGGGGTTATTAGTGGAGCTCCTGTCTGTCATCTGCAACTATTTGCAATTAAACACCTATGATTCTTTTGGTTTATGAATTGATTTGTGCTATCTTTGGGATGATGCTTCTGTTGTTTATTTGTATGTGACCTTTGTTGTAGTATTACCAGGTTGACTACTCATTTTTGCCTGATGCTGCACCAAAACATTCTTCTACCCTTCTTATTGAACCTTGGTTGATCTGCTAGCTTGATGCCAGGAGATGTTAAGAGCTTGATATTAAGAGAAAATAATGACAAAAATAACTCAAGGTACTCAGTTTCCAAAGGTCGCTGGTAGCTATAATTATGTTCTTCGGAACAGGATCTGAAGAAAGAGCACTATATTGGAAACATTAACTCTGTTCTGTCACACCAGATGCTGCCAGACTTAGAGTTTCTCTAGCACTTTCTATTTTTGTTTCAGATTTCCACTGTTTGTAGTTCTTTGTTTTATTTTAGTACCTTGTAGTCTACTTGTGCTTTGTACAAATTCGAATGTTTTAGGGAGACAGGAGTGGTTGCTCACTGCAGAATTCCTAACCTCTGGCTGCTCTTGTACCAACAATATTTATATGGCTAGCCCAGTTCAGCTTCTGATCTCTGATAACCCCAGGATGTTCATAGTGAGGAGTTCAGTTATGGTAGTACCTTTGAATGTTAAAGGGTGATGATTAGATTCTCTCTTGTTGGAGATGGTCATTGACTGACTTGCTGCTTCAGTTGTTTATCTGTATGTGACCTTTGCTGTGATTTCACCAGGTTTCTTACTTTGGGTATGCCTGTTGCTGCACCTAAAACACTCTTCTGCACTTCTTATCGAACCAATGTTGATCTCCTAGCTTGATGTCATGGTAGACAATGCAATGTTTGGGTACGGTTCTGCTACTGATGTCCCATGGATGTCTAGTTTTGAGCTACTGGATCCCATTTAGCTCAGTCACATAACTTGATGAAGTGTATCCTCATTGTGAAGACATGACATTGCCGTGGTCACTTCTACCTACACCATAATGGACAGATGCATTTGCAACAGGCAGATTGATGAGGATTAGGTCGAATAGATTTTTACCTTTTTGCTGGCTCTTTCACACATGTGCAGATTTGGTTTTGCAGTCATGTCCTTTAGGACTTGGCCAGCTAGTCAGTTCTGATGCTGAACCACTCTTGGTGATAAACATTGAAGTCCCCACTAATAATGCATTCTATACCTTAGATTCCCTCAGTGCTCCTTCTAAACGATGTTCAGTGTAGAGGTGTACTGATTAATCAACTGAATGATGATGATGATGATGATGATGTGTAATGATCAACAGAAGATTTCCTTGTTAATTTTTAACCTGATGCCATGAAACTTAATGGGGTAACAGTCAATGTTGAGTATTTCTTGAGCCACTCTTTCCTGACTATGCCACATGGCTACTATCTATGACGTAAATATATTGCTGGTGGGTTGAGATATACCTAGGGATAGTATGATCTTTATATAATTTTGGGTATGACTGTGTCAGCCTGTTAATTTGCTGTTCTGTTGGACAGCTCACCCAACTTTGTTACCTCATAGAAGTATTTATCTCATAGCATCCCTACAGTGGGGAAACAGCCCATCTGGCACATCGTGTCCCCATCGTGGCTGTGGCACGTAAGTCTCAAGCCACTGAATTACTAGTTCAGTAACATAACCACTATGCTACTATTTTCCCCCATATCATTTTTTTCTAATTTCAAAAAGGAAAACAATGCTCATCATGGTACAGAAGCTAATTATCTCATGAACTGATTATGATGGGAGTCTGAAACTTCCTTTGAAACATCCCTATGCAGTCATGGATTTGGGGCTACTTCTCCAAGTGTGTTTCTGGACAAATGGAGAATTGTGTTGCCCATGGCTCCAGTTGATTTGGAAAATGGATTCTTTCCACTTTGTCATGGATGATGGAATCTCACTGTTGAAGCTTTGTCAGGAGTTTTCTGTTATTTAACTATATTGTAAGAGTCACAAGACAGTAATTAACCACTAATGCTGTTTTTCAAAATAAAAACTCATTCACTTTTTCTTCCTGCCTCTGCTTTTTCTTCCTTCGTTGCTTCCTTTTTTTGCCCTCTATCTCTCATTATATGTCTCCACTGTCTTTTCCCCCTTCTCTGATAAGTGGAAGAAGTGCTTTGCTCTTAATGCTTTCTTTCTGATTTTTTTTTTTTTTTTTTTGGCACCCTTCTCATTTCTCCCACTTTTCTTTCTCTGCACCACTGGCTTTCTGTTCAATTCTGTACATGTTCTCGCTCTTTCTACATCGAGGCATAGAGTCGTACAGCATGGAAACAGACCCTTTGCTCCAACCAGTTCGTGCTGACTACATTCCCAAACTAAACTAGTCCCACTTGTTTGCATTTGGCCCATATCCTTCCAAACTTTTCCTATTCATGTACTTATCCAAATGTCTTTTAAATATTGTAACTAGATCCATCACTTCCTCTGGCAGTTTATTCCACACACAAACCACTCACTGTGTAAAAAAGTTGCCCTTCATGTCCTTTTTAAAACCTTCTCCACTCACCTTAAAAATATGCCTCCTAGTTTTGAACTTCCGCACCTTAGGTGAAAACACCCTTGCTGTTCACCATATCTATGCCCCTCATGATTTCATAAACCTCTTAAGGTCACCTCTCATTCTCCTACGCTCCAGTCAAAGTCCCAGTCTATTCAGCCTATTTTTATAATTCAGGTCCCCTGTTCCCAACAGCATCCTGGTAAATCTTTTCTGAACCCTCTCCAATTTAATGATGTCCTTCCTGTAGCAGGGCGACCAGAACTACACACAGTACTTCAGAAAAGGCCTCGCCAACATCCTGTACAACTTCAACATGACGCCCCAACCCCCATACTTAAATTTCTGAGCAATGAAGGCAACCGTGCCAAACACATTCTTAACTACCCTGTCTACTTGTGATGCAAGTTTAAAGAATTAAGTACCTAAAGCCCTAGGTCTACCTATTCTACAACACCACCCAAGGCCCTACTTTTAATTGTATAAGACCTGCCCTTGTTTGTTTTACCAAAATGCAATACCTTTCATTTATCCGAATGAAACTCCAACTGCCACTCCTCAGCCCATTGACACAATTAATCAAGATCTCTTTGTAATCTTAGATAACCTTCTTCACTGTCCACTGTACCATCAATTTTGGTGTCATTCACAAAATTACTAACAATGCCTCCTGTATCCTCATCCAAATTGTTTATATAAATGACAAACAAAAGGGGAACCCAGTATCAATCCCTGTGGAACACTGCTGTATGTGAGTGCACTTTTTCTCTGTTTTGTTTCCTCCCCTCTCTGCCTGTTTGTAGGTAGTGTTCTAACCATCGTTTCCTTGTAAATAGCTCTCCACATCTGGTGCAAGTAAGGGAGAGAATCAGAATTAATGGCAAACCAATCAGCAGAGAACTCTTTACAAAGTACTTCTGGCAGGTTTACAACCGATTGGATGAAACTAAGGTAAGCTGGGTATGTGCATTCTGGATATTGTGACAGTTCTCAATCCATGTATTTTGGTTCTTTAGGCTCTGCCAAAACGAATAACACTTACGTTTTGCTGAAGGATCATTCTTGACTATACTAGGGTATTATGGTATGCTTCAACCATTGACAGGCACTCTGAGCTTTTGTCATTTGTTAAAACATTGAGTTTTTAGAAATATTTTGACTAATTCACAAGATCTAGACATTGTAGGTAATTAGCATATCCCTAATTGCTCTTGGAGGTGGTTTTGAGCTACCTTCCTGAACCTCTGTAATCTTTTGAGAAGATGATGCTCCCACTCTACTGTAGGGAGTCTCTTGAATTTTGACCTGGTAATTGTTGATACAGCTTTGGATAGTATCAGAATTAGAGGTGGGATGTTCCTGGTATATTTTCCAGGTGATAGGGGTGGAAGGTGCCTTGGCGTTTTGCTGCGATGTACCTGCAGACAGGACATATTGCAATCCCACTGAGCTGGTGCTTTGTTTCTGGACAAAGCAATGACTTAATCTAATCCATATTGCATGATCAGTTCAACAGTTTGCAATTATATTGTGCCCTTCACAAACAAATCTTTGTTTTTGTTTTCATTGTGAGATTCAATTGTGGAAAGTTACGTAGTCTTCTATTTTCCATTATCCTCTGTGCAATGTGCACTTGGGCCTGAGAGGTGTTCTTTTGAACTGTAGACAGTGGTTTATCTAGTTCCACCTCCATTTACTCCTGGGCACAAGTCCCACCATGTACATGATCCCATTTAAGTATATTTTTTGAGGGCCACTGAACATGTAAAAATTATAGTCACCTCTAACCCTTTTTTTCTCTTTTCTGTCTGTCTTGATGCCGTATCCAGGATACCGACGCTGGGGCCATGCCTGCATACTTCCGTTTTCTCACCATCCTTGCCTTTCATATCTTTCTGCATGAGAAGGTGATGTCTTTGTTTCTGGATCATCATGTTTAGTGTGGGCGACAAATGTGGGTGGCCATGATGTTGCTCTCGACAGCAACTCTGACATGTTGCCGAGACTTATGGGACTGTTAGACACTCTGTACCTGGTCTCTAAGATTAAGGGCACATTGATTCATAGGTTCTCAATTGGAGATTTGAAATCCGGGACCTCGCTCTGGACCAACTCTAGAACAAAGAAGCATAGCCTATAGCTTTGGGTGTGGGGTGTGGGGTGTGGGATGTGGGTAGTATTGCTACATCAGAACCAGTAACATTTTAATTGATACTGGTACAGTTTTCTGCAAAGTAAAACATTCTGAGTTTCATTGCTATGCTCCCTCAGGTTGACCTGGCAATAGTGGAGGTTGGAATTGGAGGTGCCTATGATTGTACCAACATAATTAGGTAATAGATCTTAATTTGGTTGAAGATGACGTATTTTTCTTCCTCCCTCTCCCTCTTGTGTGTCTCTTTTTCTCTTACCCTTCCTCTCTGTTCACCTCCGTCTTCTTGCTCTCTCTTCCTCCTCCTCCTCCATCTTGGCTGCAGAGCCATGTTACTTAGTTTCAGTAAGTCAAGAAGTGCATGTTCTTTATTTAGATTGACTCACTAACCCTAAAGGAGTGGAATTCTGATCACTTGTTTCCTTGAAATGTTTAGGCACCCTGTTGTGTGTGGGGTTTCATCACTGGGGATTGATCATGTCAGTATCCTAGGAGACACCATGGAGAAAATTGCGTGGCAGAAAGGGGGAATTTTCAAGGTAAGTGGAGACTGTTCCTTAATCTGACATCGTAACACAAGAGGCTTGCACTTGCCTGATCCACTCTCCTGCAGTCCTGCCTGTGAAAGAATCCATTCATGCAGTGGCCTGTATGGGTGCTTAACAGCATTGTATTATTGTTTGCGAAATTATCCTGCATGTTGAGCAATGTACTTAAAATCTTCTCCTCTTTTGAACTAATGTGCATTTTGGTTATAGAAAGCTTAACATTTTCAGTTTCTATTTGTTTGCACTTTAAAAATAAAACCCTTTTCAAACAGAACATATCCATTCATTATGCTTTTTGACAACTGAACAAAAGCTTTTGGGACAGCCATGTGTCATACATCCTCCATGACATTGCCCTGACCAATCAGACTTTACTCGTCTAGTTTGAACTTAAACAAAAACTTGGCGATTAACTGTTCCCTGATCCATTCTCCACGGCAACATCTCAGCAAATCTGAGATCACTTGCCAACCAGTCAGCACCCTCTTCATATGTAGTATAAATTGTTGTTTCCTTTTAAGATTTGGTATTCTTGTGAGTCTGTCCTGATGAGTGCAAGCTGAAAAGCTTTGTCTTTTCTTTGTCGGTTCTAAACTAAAACATGTCAGACATGAAGCATTTTGCGGTGTTCTCTGAGATAAACTCATGTTTGCTCATTCCTGTTTCTCCTATACCCCTTCATGCTCCAATCTCGTTCTGTAATCACAGCTTTTGACTCATTTGTAAACTGATGTCTTTTCATTGTTTTCCAGCCGGGCGTCCCAGCGTTCACAGTTTCGCAACCCAGTGGTCCAATGTCTGTCCTTGTTGAAAGAGCAAAGGAAATTGGGGTGAGTGGTCCTCCTGCGTGGTGGGCGAGTGGGAAACAGTTATAGAGTCTTGGAGATGTACAGCACGGAAACAGACGCTTCGGTCCTAACTCGTCCAAGCCGACCAGATATCCTAAATCTAGTCCCGTTTGCCAGCATTTGGCCCATGTCCTTCTAAAACCCTCCTATTCATGTACCCATTGAGATGCCTTTAAAATGTTGTAATTGTACCAGCCTCTATCACTTTCTCTGGCAGCTTATTCCATACACGCACCACACGCTGTGTGAAAAAGTTGCCTCTTAGGTCCTGTTTATATTTTACCCCTCTCACCTTAAACCTATGCCCTTCAGTTTTGGATTCCTCTACCCTGCAAAAAATTATCATGGCTCATCACCCTCTCCATGCCCCTCATGAATTTATAAACTTCTATAAGGTCACTCCTCAACCTCCATCGCTGCAGTGAAAATAGACCCATCCTATTCAGCCACTCTATGTAACTCAAACCCTCCAAAACGGCAGCATCCTTGTAAATCTTTTCTGCACTCTTTCAAGTTTCACAACATCTCTCTGGTAGCAGGGAGACCAAAACTGAATGCAATATTCTAAAAATGGCCTAACCAATGTCATAACATGATATTAATGAGCAAGTATACCAAACACCACCTTCACTACTCTGTCTACTTGTGACTTTACCTTCAAGAAACTATGAGCCTGCACCACAAGGTCTCTTTGTTTGGCAACTTTCCCCAGGACCTTACCATTAAGCGTATAAGTCCTGCCCTGATTTACCTTACCAAAATGACATCTCACATTTATCTAAATTAAACTCCATCTGCCACTCCTTGACCCATCGCCCATCTGATCAACGTCCCTTTGTACTCCGAGATAACCTTCTTTACTGTCTGCTACACCACAGTTTTGGTGTAATCTGCAAACTTACTAACCATTCCTCCTATATTCACATCCAAGTCATTTATAAATAATCATTTATAAGTGACAAAAAGCAGTGGACCTAGCATTGATCCTTGCGGCATACTGCTGGTCACAGGCCTCCAGTCCAAAAAACAACCTTCCACCATCATCTTCTGTCTCTTACCTTCCAGGTAATTTAGTATCCAAATGGCTAGCTCTCCCTGGGTTCCATGTCATCTAATCTTACTAATCAGTCTACCATGCGGAACATTGTAGATCACCTTGTGAAGCCCATGTAGATAATGTCCACCACTCTACCTTCATTGGTCGTCTTTGTCATTTCTTAAAAAAAAAATCAAATCAAGTTAATGAGATACGATTTCGCACTCACAAAGCCATGTTGACTATCCCTAATCTGAACTGAGTGTTCCTTTCTGATGAAATATCCCATTGAAATCTACCTTCAGTGATGATACATGTCCCTTAGGCTGCATTTCAAACTTGCATTGTTGCCAGTTAATAAACTCTTTCACCATTTGGCTAAATCTTTCTTAGAGACTGACAGTGCTCCATACACTCATTGTTCAGTTTCTTAAAGGACACAGGCTGCAAGCCTGAGCAGGCTGCTCAACCACAGTGAAAACAGTACCTGGTCTGATTCAACGCTTGCTTGATGCTCTGGTACCACATTATCCAGCAGCAGCCTTGGAATCCAGGAAGAATTGGAGTTCTGTTACCCTCCTCCCTAGTCCAAGGTGCTGAAGTCAGTCATAGTAGCCTTATTGCTAATCCTGGTTAGTGTACTTCAGTTATTACCTGCATTTAGCAACCATACCTCCAGAAGGAACATGCTCAGATGCTGTGATCTTGAGATCCTATTTTTCCATGTAGCAGCTTTCATCATCTTCATTCACGGGGCTCAGCAGTCACATTGAGGGGTCCTGTTTGTGGGAATGAAATTGGAGACAGTGGGAAGGTGCTGACAACAGTTACGTGCTCAAGCATTTTAGTTTTGCCCTCTTCTGGTCATTTTCTGTAGGCTATACGAGGAGCAATCTTAACTGAATTTATTTCTTCTTACACCATTGGATTAAATGAGGGTAACAGTGCCCTAATGGAATGATTCGAATGACCTGCTAATTCCATTTCTGAGATTTCGGTGAAAGTTAGGCTGGATAATATACTCTTGTGTTTCTTTCCCCAGTGTTTCCTGCAGCTCTGTCCGGAATTGGAGGATTTCCAGTCTGAGGGGGAGAGGTTGAGCTTGGGGTTGGCAGGAGAACATCAGAAATCTAATGCGTCTCTGGCGCTGCAGCTGTGTAGGACGTGGCTGCAGCATCATAACCACCCAGGTGAGAAGATGGCATTTTGACTGACTGGGCTAGAAAAACTACCCGCAGTGAGATTCCGAGGATCATATTTTAGGTTAAATGTGTTTGCATCTCTAGCCCTAATTTTGGGGTCTCTGAAATAAGCAACTCCAATCCCTACCTGTGACTGAGATTGATTTGTCTAATGATGTCCTTTTGTACCACTAAGAATCACCCATGAGCCTTGTCTGTTGCTTAGCTGCAGAAATGGTTTGGCTGAAATCAAACCCAATCTCACTCTGGGGAAGAAAAAAGATTTGCATTCATATACCTTGTGATTATAAGCTGCTTTCCAATGGGACATGTCAGTGCTGTACAGCCAATTAAGCCCTTAAATATAGTCATTGCTCTTGTTTATGGAAGTTCTGCAGCCAGTTGATGCAGAGCAAATTCCCAGAGAGAATAATGTGATAATACTCAGAAAATTGGATTTTTCTGATGTTGCTTGAGTGATAAATATTGGCCAGGACACCAGGGATCATTTGCTTCCAATTTTTCAAAATAGTACCATTGGATCTTTTACACGCTCTGGACCAGGCAGATGATTTAATAGTCATACAGCATGGAAACAGACCCTTCGGTCCATGCCGATCATAATCCCAAATTAAACTAGTCCCACCTGCCTGCGCTTGACCCATATCCCTCCAAACATTTCTTATTCATGTATACTTATCTGAATGTCTTTTAAACATTGTAACTGTGCATACATCAACCACTTCCTCTGAAAGTTCATTCCACACACAAACCAATCTATTTAAGAAAAAAAAATTCCCCTCTCTTTTTTAAATCTTTCTCCTCTCACCTTTAAAAATATGTCCTGTATTCTTGAAATCCCCCCTACCCTAGGCAGAAGACACCTGCCATTCACCTTATCTATACTTCTCATGATTTCATAAACCTCTATTTATCAGTCCAGTGGAAAAAAGTGCCAGCCTATCCAGCCTCCCCCCATAGCTTAAACTGTCCATTCCTGACAACATTCTGGTAAACCTCTTCTGAACCCTTTCCAGCTTAATAATATCCTTCCTGTAACAGGGAGACCAGAACTTTACACAGTATATCCCAGAAGAGGTCTCACCAATGTCCTGTACCACCGGAACATAATGTCTCAACTCCTATACTCAAAGGTCTGAGCAATGAAGGCAAGCGTGCTAAACACCGCCTTAACCACCCTATCTATATGTGATGCAAACTTCAAAGAATATGTACCTGAACCCCTAGGTTTGTCTGATCTACAATATCTCCATTGACCATATAGCACTGCACTGGAGTGTAAGCCTTGATTTTGTCAAGTCCTGGAGTGGGATTTGAACCTGGAACCATCTGACTCTGAGGTCAGAGTGCTACCAACTGAGCCGTAGCTGATTCTTTGTAGCACTGTGTAAGTGTGTGCTTGTGCTACTTTAGGGATGGATTTTAACCCAGAGGTTAGTGGCCAAGTGTTTAATAGAATGTGTCAACCAGCCTCAGTTACAGGAGTTTATGATTAACATTCTTATGTTTACTTCTGTCTTGTGGAATGTCTTTCTTTAAACAGTGGTGAGGAGGGAATTGCCAGCTGTCACCGAAACTGGCACTGCTTGGTTAAAAACTGAAGCTTCCCCTCATATTGGTAATGATTAAACCTGGGTAGATTTCTTTCTGGGTCTTGGAATCATTTAGTTTGCAATTGGTGATAATGAACTGAGTTCCTTGGAGTATTTTGGGCTTAATTAAAGTTAGCATTTTGGAAAAAAACTCCTGATATGTTTGTGTCGCAGGCTGGGACAGTGTTGGAGGAGTGTTAGTGCTATAAGACGGGAGTCTCCAGCTGTGGTACGGTACCTCAGCATGAGTCCAGTGCCTGAGAGAAACTAAATTTTTTTGCTGTAAGGGGAAGAGCAGTTTGTCTTTATTGGAAATATTTGTGTAGCAACACCCAATGTCACTCCCCATCTTGGCAGTGAGTGTGGGGAAAAATATTTTTTAGATGTGTACAGGTATACGTTTTACTGCCCCATAACAACCAGTATATTACTTAACTGCACCTGAATAATCTTGTCTGACATCAATGGGGAGACATTATTTTAAGGCTTCAGTTTCTAGCTGCAAAATGATTATTTGTCTCCTCACTGTCAATTGACCTGGCCTCAACCATTTTACTTCTATAGACCCCTCTCATGTGTTAAAGATTCCACAGACCCTCTGTAACACAATATATGCTTTTTCTGTCTAAGTATTGTACAATTAAATGCATATAATTATTATTTTTGTGTTGTTTACTTAATCTGAAACTGGCACCAGATTGAGCTTTGATTGAAGGTAGTGGTGGTTTATTACAGCTAGAGACAAATTGGCGTGAATCCGTTGTCAGATACTTTCTGGTGACTGAATCAGAATAGCCTCAGTGAAGGTCCAACCAGCACCTCCGCTAATGTGGCCACTATGACAGAAAGTTGTGTGTGATGGCTTTACAGATTTTTAATTTGATTTCCTGTGACTAGATTTTCAAATGATATGTTTTTAGAAGTCACTTTC
This sequence comes from Rhincodon typus, assembly GCF_021869965.1. Classification (NCBI taxonomy): domain Eukaryota; kingdom Metazoa; phylum Chordata; class Chondrichthyes; order Orectolobiformes; family Rhincodontidae; genus Rhincodon; species Rhincodon typus. Next base: position 31,935,872 of record NC_063359.1, on the reverse strand, counting down.
ATAATTGTGAGAGAAGAATTTGGAGCATTTGCCCTGATCTTAAATTTGTTTCTATTGGTTTTGATTCTTGCAGATTTTCCTCCACTCCAACAACCTCTGGACTTTCCTGAAAGATATGAGATGCAGCGACCACCCATCAGCTCAGGATTCTGCCTAACTACCCCCATGATAAATGGTAACAACCCACTTCCTTATGTAAAACCCCACAATTCCTTGCTGTCAAGGACTTTCTGATTTCATCCTCAGCTGCTGGGTATGAGTGAATCCTGGTAGCGAACATTCTCTTGTTATAGGGAACATCAGTGGATTTATAGGATTGATGGAACAGGAGCAAGCATTTTAAGTCGTTCAACCTGTCAAGCCTGCTGCACCATTCTTGACTGATTTTGTTTCTTAGCTCTACCGCCTCCCCCATAATATCCTTTCTGAACAAATAGTCTTATTCACAATTTGAGTATTATTTAAAATCTGAGTATCCACAGCTTCTTGAGGGAACATATTTCGAGAATTGGATGACATGCTTGACTCTTCCAGGTCCTAGCTCTAATTTTAAAATGAATAAACCTTTTTACTTTTTCCTTACTTTTGCATGAGTACATAGCCCACCAGAGGTAAAAACACCCAGTATTGCACTTGTTGGGATATGTGACCTGGAAATCCACTTTAACCTTTGGAGGCTGAGCATGTGGGTGGAACTCAGTTTAGTCAGTGTGTTAATAGAGCCATGTGTGGGCAGTTTTCATTAAAGATCACTATCCTGGAGTAAGGGAGCTTTCACCTCAATGTTGAGGGAGGGGCATTGCTTTCCGAGATTAGGAGCATGGTAGATGTATTTGTTGACCATAGGTGATATTGCTTATTTGCAGTGACTATTCATTTAATTCTTGTACTTCCAAGACTTTTTCAAAAGGCTTTAAGAGTCAACCACATAGCATCATGCGTGGGTCAGACCTTGTGAAATTAGTTCCTTGAAATAAATTAATGAAGTAGTTTAGGTACACTGAGACACAAGCTTCATTGTTCTTTTCCTTCTGTGCTGTGATAGTGTATAATGTCACAGTTGCCATGCTGGAATTGTGTTCTCTTGGATTGACAGTTCAGTACAGGGCATTCTGCTATAATGTGTGTTCCAGCAACGTGAATTGGCTATAACGTGACTGATGAATTGGGGAATGCTATTTCTAAAATATGAACTTGTGTTGGCTTATAACACAATTCCATCAGTTCCAACCTCTCTCCTTCAACCCCTGGACCAGGGTGCAATAGCAGCTTTTAAAGATTATTCATTAAGGTGCACATTTAAGAGGCTGATTGCAGGCACTGAAGGGGATAGGACGATGTTCTTCAATTTTGGAAGAGATTTAACATCAAAAATGCAATTGACATTATCGTGGAGATGAGGGATGATGTCACTAAGCACTCCTTGCATGCAGTTTGGCGGACGCTTCTCCCAGATTTTTTTCAAGATTTTAAAGGCTTTGATCTGTCAGAAGAGCTCCCAAGAATCAAAGAACATTGTGTTGATCTTGCAAAGTAAGTTGGATTTGAAGAAGTGGAGAGTGAGGATGTTGAAGAGCTGCTTGAGTCCCACTGTGAAGACCTCTCTATAGCTGATCTACAACCACTTGTCGCTGAGGGCGAAGTGGAAGTTGGAGATGAAGAAGTCGTCCAGGATGCAGCACAGCAAGACCTTTCCACTTCTGTTTTGTCTTCTATCCTGAGGGAGATTTAGAAGCAGTTGCAGCTCTTAGAGGACAGCAATTACAATGCAGAATGCAGCAAGGTAGCAGATTGTGGTATAAGATCTTTCTTGGCACCCTATGAACAGCTTCTTCATGAAAGAAAAAAAAGGGAAAGCAGCATAAACTGGCTGTCTTTTTTTAAGTCAACCCCCAAGAAATAGAAAACAATGAGCCACAGCCATCCACTTCTGGATTAACTACTTTTTGCCCTAACCCTGCAACCACAACTGCACCTGAAGGTGGTGGTGGTGATAATAATAATGATGATGATGCCGACCACCCTCAGCCCCTGCATTGAGCAGAGTAATCTCAAAACTTACTCCCCCATCAAGTCATCTTGACATTTTTTCAAGTGTTAAATTTACTTTTATTTCATTATTAGATTTCATTATTAGATATGAATTAAATATTTATTCAAACTGTGATATCCTTTATGTTCGGCTTTTGAGCGATTATTGGGCAATTTTGAGTGATGTTTTTTGGTAGTCTGCTCCTAACCCTGCTTTTCCCTGTTATGTCTATAGCGCGATGATGGCGCAAGAACGCAACTATCGCGTTATAGCAGAACCCCCTGTACTTCAGTCTGTACCATATATAACTCTTATACCCTTGGCACTTTTCTAATTCTGGCCTAATTCTATGGCAGAGGTCAGGAAACTTAATAACAAGAAATGTCGGTTTCAAATTGTAGTCAAAAACTCATTATCTTAAGGGCCATAATGTTATTACTCAAATGCCAATGATAATGAAAAACAAGGTAGCAACTCATTTCAATAATATTTTAAATATTTTTAATTAATGGTACTTTCTCACAAATGCAATTATAATCAAAGTTTTAAAAAATGTACCAAGCAATTTTAATTGCAGTCAAAGTGGGTCAGATCATTCAAGGTCAGAAGCCATCTGATGTGGCTCCAGAATCGCAAGTTTCTGATCTCTGGTCAAAGGATATGTGGTTGTGAATTGACCAGATGTCTTGTGGCTACAGGTATAAATGTCTGCTGCTGCTGCCATCTGGTGGATTTTGCTGGCGTGACACCAGGGGCTGCATTTTTCCAGTGATTGAGTGAAAAACCTGGCCAGAGAATTGCCTGAGATTAATAATGAGGTTCCTGAAGTCGCAAGCAACAAATCCCATTTCCAGTCAAGTATTGAAATGTGAGACAGTATGTGCTAGTGAGCATTGTCTGCATAAGCGTGAATTAACAGCTTGTTATTATGTAATCTTACCTCACTGATATGCAGTTTCCTACTCTCCTACCTGCCAGATAGAAACTAGACAGTGACAATTCCTGACATGAAAGTCAGGGCAAAACCTGGCAACTCCAACTCACTGTTTGCTCTTCCAGACCTCCATCTTCGACACCATGCACCAACATTGCAGCATGCTCTATTGGCGGATGCCAGTTTCCCTCTGACATATCTGAGCAATTGGCAGGAACCATAGAGGAAAACTCTGGACTGCCAGCGCTTGACCAAGTGCATTGCTAAGATTGTGCTAGTACCAGGAATCCTGGGAGGTATTGGCAGTGGCCAGTACTTCCGACTGTGGTGAGTGAGAAAATAGGATGAGCATTATGCCATACATGATGTGTAGGTAAAGAGGTGAGTTTGGGATAATTATCATGAGAAAACACAATAAGGCTCACTAAGAGAAATGCTCTATGAAACTTGCCAAAATTGACATTAGGCTGATTTCTGGTAAAATTCAGCCCATAGCCTTTGCAGAAAGGGAGGAAACAGTGTGTTTCATTGTTCCTAAGTCTGAAACAGGATCATTTGTATGAGTAATTGACGATCCAATAGGTAAGTGAAATGACCAGTAGAGTCAGTCACATTCAAACAAATCATGAAATTGTGCAATGGTGACTGTATACCACCAAAGTGACACTAATCCCACTTTGGAGCACTAGGCCCTTAGCTTTGAATGTAATGACATTTCACGTGGTAATCCAAGTATATTTTTAAATGTTATAACGTTACCCACTTCCACTACCCTCCCAGTCATGTATTCCAGACTCCCACCATCCTTTTTGGTGAAAAAGAAATCCTGATAGGGTTTTAGTAGAGAAATGGCAGAAGGTTTGCTGAGCAGGTGTCACTTGATAGTACTACTGAAAACCCTTCCATCATTTTGATGATTGTGAGTATGGCAGTACTACCAAGCAGCACTTGCTCAACAATAATCTGTTCTTTGATGCTTAGTTTTGGTTTCACCAGGATTGCTGAGCTCTTGAGCTCATTGTGGCTTTGGTCCAAATGTAGACAAAAGAGCTGAACTCAGGCAGGAAGTGAAAGTGACTGCCCTTGAAAGTAAGGCAGCATTTGACTGAGAATAATACTAATAATAAGGAGCCCTAGCAAAATTGACATCAGTGGAAATGTGGGGAAAATGCTATGCTTGTTGAATTCATACCTAGCACAAAGGAAGACGTTTGTTGTTGGCAGTCACTCATGCAAGTCCCACGACACCCCTGCAGGAGCTTCTCAGGGTACTATCCTAGGCCTAACAATCTTCACCTACTTCACCAATGAAGTTCCGTTCATCAAATCAGAAGTGGAGGATATTCACTGATATTTGCACAGTGCTCAATGCCATTCATGACTCATCAGATACTGAAGCAGTCCAGGTCCATAGATAGCAAGATGTGGAAAGCACGAAGACCCTGGTTTGGAGTGGCAAGTGCCACAGAGATACCATGTTCCGTTTTCATTGCTGAATCCCTCACTTTCAACATTATGATGTTACCATTGACCAGAAACTGAACTGTGGCAACTATATAAATACTGTGGCTAAAAGAGCAAGTCAGAGGCCAGGAATTCTGCAGTAAATTGCCTCCTGTGTCACCATTGCCTGTCCACCATCTATGAGGCCCAAGTCAAGTGTGCGATGGAATACTGTCCACTTGCCTGGGTGAATGCAGCTCCAACAACACTTTATTCTCAGCACCATTCAGGGCAAAGCGTCCCACTGGATTTTCACTCTATCCACCACCTTAAATGTTCATTCTTTCCACCATTGTTGCACAGTGACAGCAGCATGTAACATCTATAAGATGCACTGCAGCAACTCACTGAGGCTCCTCCAGCAATACCTTCCAAACCCTTGGCTTCAACACCTAAATGGAGAAGGATAGCAGGGAGCACCTCCACCTGAAGGTTCTCCTGAAATCTACACACACTCCTGACTTAGAACATTTCTGTTCCATCATTGTGCATTGGTTAAAATCTAAACAGCTTTGTGGGTTAACTGTGTGTAGATTGCAACAGTTCAAGATCTTCTCGAGACAACTAGGAATGGGGAATTAAATGCTGGCCTAGCCAGTGACACCCACAGTCACCTTTTTTTAAAAAACAGTTTCACTTTAGGTGCATTAGCAAAGTTCTGAAAATGTATCAGCCAAGACTCTCATCATAGCAAAACTACATATCATTCCACAAGGACTTGGTGGAAGCCTGGCCCTGGTACCAATTATAACATTTCAGCTGCAAGAATTACAAGAGTCAAAGCTGTGGCTTATTGTCTCCATGTCTCAAATTTCCTATTGTGCTGAAGCATCAGGGCAACTGAAGCCATTTGCAACTCTCCTGTGGCCACCACGTGCAGAGATCAGCTCACCATGACAGAATCAAATTTCAGACCTCTTGTATCGACTTGTGTATTAGACTGCATAGTTATTAAATAAGCCACTGGTGAGACAATGAGGGAGCACTAAAATACTGATCTGCTTATTTTTTTTGCTTCTGTCTAGCAGTCGATACAATAATTAAACACTGGACAGTTGGTCTTCATGTGCACAATCAGCAACTATCTACATACTGCTGTTCCTGCTGTATTAATTCCAAAAGGGGATTATATTGAATTATTTTTTGTCTCAGGATGAGATGTTTACTGAGATATTTGTGTCACCGATAGCCACAAGTGAGGTGCCGGAAGACTGGAGGTTGGCTAATGTGGTGCCACTATTTACGAAAGGTGGTAAGGAAAAGCCAGGGAACAATAGACCGGCAAGCCTGACATTGGTGGTAGGCAAGTTGTTGGAGGGAGTCCTGAGAGACAGGATTTACATGTATTTGGAAAGGCAAGGACTGATTAGGGATAGTCAACATGGCATTGTGCATGGGAAATTGTGTCTCACAAACTAAATTGAGTTTTTTGAAGAAGTAACGAAGAAGATTGATGAGGGCAGGGTATTGGACGTGATCTATATGGACTACAGTAAGGCATTCGACAACATTCCTCATGGTAAACTGGTTAGCAAAATTAAATCACATGGAATACAAGGAGAACTAGCCATTTGGATACAGAACTAGCTCGAAGGTAGAAGACAAAGAGTGGTGGTGGAAGGTTGCTTTTCGGACTGGAGGCCCGTGACCGGCGGTGTGCTACACGGATCAGTGCTTTATATAAATGATTTGGATGTGAACATAGGAGGTATAGTTAGTAGGTTTACAGATGACATCAAAATTGGAGGTAGTGGACAGCAAAGAAAGCGTATGTTGAGGTAAGTGGGACCTGGATCAGATGGACCAATGGGCTGAGGAGTGGCAGATGGAGTTTAATTTAGATAAATGTGAAGTGCTGCATTTTGGAAAAGCAAATCAGGGCAGGATTTATACACTTAATGGTAAGGTCCTGGGGAGTGTGGTAGAACAAAGATCTTGGAGTGCAAGTTCACACTTCCTTGAAAGTGGAGTTGCAGGTAAATAGGATACTGAAGATGATGTATGGTATCCTTGCTGTTATTGGTCAATGCATTGAGTATAGGAGTTGGGAGGTCATGTTGCAGCTGTACAGGGCATTGGTCAGGCCACTTTTGGAATACTGCGTGCAATTCTGAATTCTGGTTTCCCTGCTGTAGGAAGGATGTTGTGAAACTTGAAAGAATTCAGAAAAATTTAAAAGGATGTTGCCAGGGTTGGAGGGTTTGAGCTATAGAGAGAGGCTGAATAGGCTGGCTCTGTTTTTCCTGGAGCGTCGGAGGCGGAGGGATGACCTTACAGGGGTTTATAAAATCATGAGGGGCATGGATATGGTGAATAGCCAAGATCTTTTTTCAGGGGTGGGGGAGTCCAACACTAGAGGGCATAGGTTTACAGTGAGAGGAGAAAGATTTAAAAGGGACCTAAGGGGTGTTGCGTGTATGGAATGAGCTGCTAGAGGAAGTGGTGGAGGCTGGTACAATTACAACATTTAAAAGCATCTGGATGGGCATATGAATAGAACATAGAACAGTACAGGCCCTTTGGCCCACGATGTTGTGCTGAAATTTTACCCTAATCCTAAGGTCTATCTGACCTCCACCCCTACCTTATGCTATCATCCATATGCCTATCTAATAGCCGCTTAAATGCCCCTAATGAGGCTGACTCCACTACCCTCTCCGGCATTGCATTCCACATCCCAGCCACTCTCTGAGTAAAGAACCTACCTCTGACGTCTCCCCTATATCTACCTCCACTCACTTTAAAACTGTGCCCCCTCGTAATAGCTACCTCCACCCTAGGAAAAAGTCTCTGACTATCCACTCTATCTATACCTCTGAATAGGAAGGGTTTAAGAGGGTATGGGACTAGGTTTATTTAGGATATCTGGTTGGCATGGACGAGTTGGATTGAATTGTCTGTCTCTGTGTTGCATATCTCTATGACTGTATTATGACCTGTACCTAGTTGAGACTTCAGGCAGAATGGAGTAATTAGCTGGTCCCCTTTCCCTGAAGTTATTTTGAGTTTGTGAGTATTTCTGTTGTAGCCCATGTTTCTTTTGAATATTGACCATGGATTTTAAAGTGAAGAATTATTTTGTCTTCAATCCTCTTCCTGTAGGATTGCGTGATACAAAATGGCTAGGCCGATCGCAGATCCTGAAGCGAGGACCAGTGACGTATTACATTGATGGCGCTCACACTATTGGTAGTATAAAGGTGTGTTGGTATTACCTGAGATCTCGCCTCTCTTTATTAGTGTTGTTGGTGCTCCGTTTAGGGAAGCTGAACCAAAGATTGGAATCCCAATCGGACTTTTAAAAGGCTTGGAAGAGCTGCGGCATGCAGAACTGTATGATCCATGTCTACATTTCCCCCGCACATGAGCATCTTGTTTGCAATGGTGTGTATTTCTGGAATAGATGAAAAGCGATGGTACATTTAGGCCAAGGTTATTCCAACTTTAAAATGTCAGGATATCCTCTAGGAGGTAACCTCAATCTTGCTGAGCTTGTCCAAATATGATCATTCTGATGGAGATGATACAGAATCTGTAAAGGAGCTTAGGTAAGATGGATGCTGAAGTTTGAAACAGTTCATTGACATAGTAAAAGGAATTGCTAGAAATGCTGAAAGTTGAGTTTGGAGTATACATGGCATGTGAGATGGTAGTGAGGTGCAGCTGAGTGTTGCAGTCAGCATGTGGACACCGCTGTGTTGCTGAAGGTAAAAAAGAGGCTGTAGATAAATGTTTCTGGTGGACAAGTCATTGCCTTAGATGGTCTGCTAATAAAAGGTAGATCTAAGCAAAGGCAAGTCCATTGAGTTGGATAATAGTGGAGGGAAAGCTGTTGTAGGAGCATGATCCAATCAATGAGGAGAAAAGATGCTTCACGGTCCAGAGAATGTTGGTATATTTGGTTAAGGCCATTTGCTCAGTGCCAGAAACCTGATTGAAATTGTAGGAAAGAAGATACAGATTCTGTAGGTGACAACCTGCTGAAGAGCAATGGAATACCAAGTGAGTTTGTATTTGAGATTTGTAGCTTCCAAAGGTAGGTGAATAATGAACAAAGATGCTAGCAATCACAGCGGGTCAGGCAGCATCTGTGGAGAGAGAGCGAGCTAACATTTCATATCTAGATGCCTCTTCATCAGAACTGACGAGAAGTGTGGAGGGGGGAGCATTCATGTAGTTATGTAGGCGTGTAGTGCTGGGGGGGTGGGGGTAAAGGGTGCAGATTAAGTGATCAGAATGTGAGAATAGCAGAACAATAGTGTGTCTAACTGCCAGGAAAGAACGGAGTCCCACTGGAGTTGGTGGGAAGGGAAGAGAGCACATGGTGACAGAGAATGTAACGTCTAAAGCTAAAAGAAAGTAAAGAAGTGGGAGTGTGTACACAATCTGAAGGTGTTGAACTTGATATCGGGTCCAGAACGTTGTAAAGTGCCTAGTCTGAAGATGAATGTTGTTCCTTCAGTTTGTGCTTTGATTCTCTGGAGCATTGCTGCATGCAGAGGACAGATAAGTGGGCACGCGAGCAAAATGCTGTTTTTAAAGTGATTGTAAGATTCCAGCATCTGCAGTAATTTGCTCCTACAAGTGAATAATTTTGCTTATTGATGGAGGGAGAAGGATAAAGTTACAGAAGAAGATATGCTCTTTTATAGAAATGTTTCCCGTTGTGACCCCATTTGGTGCTTGGAAATTGATGAGACCCCAGACCTGAAAGAATGATGAGTGAGAGCAGCAGGGGGTGGATGCACTTTAATTGACAGCATTTTTAACTAATAAGCTCAGTCCTTTCCATTAGGCTTTTACAGATAAGATTCAGACCTACAAGATGAGGCAATTAGGTCACACTATGTGCAATTTAAAGGGGCCTCTCAGCTGTTAGCTCGCAGCAGTACTTGCTGTCTCAGAGCTTGCAGCCCAAAAGATTTACCACTATAGTTGTGACCCACAGTTTGGGAAGCTATGTCTTTGACCTTTGTTCTTTGGGCATGAGCACTGACTCTGGTTTTGTTTTCAGGCCTGTGTCAAGTGGTTTCGGGAACATTCGTTGAAGGAAGCAAAAGCTGTGGGGTGAGTGCCTGCAATGTTTTTAAGGATCAAGGCTGTACTGTAACACTGTGCCGAGGCAGTTTAAATCCACAAGGTATTTACAACGTAACAGCTTCCCGTATTCTCCCTACATAGGTAAATGAAAGTACGGCCTGGCATCAACCTGATATTTGACGTATTGAGTCTCACCTTGGGCAGCAATTGGATGATAAAATAACCTCTGTGCTTTTTGATGAGTGGGGTTGGGACTGAAGTTTGCAGGGTTGGGGGATGGAGTTAGGTGAGGGAAGAAACATTATCCAGGATTCTTTTTTTCTGAACACTGTCCTGAGACTCCTGCTAGAGGTAGGTATAGTTTTAGACAAGTTCAAAGCAATAAGATTGGGGTAAGAGAAAATCATTATGGTTCAGAAGGCCAGAGGTATAATCTGCCTTTCATGCTCCTTTTGCCAAATTCTTTACAGGCTTCCTCAGATTTACTGAAGTAATCTGTTCATATTGCTTCCCCCTGGGTAACAACTGAGCGCATTCATCACCATATCTTTGCATTGGGACTTCATTGTAAAGCTAAAATATCTTTACTGTAGATGCTGAAAATCTGAAATAACATGCTAGAAATATTGAGCATATCTGGCAGCACCTTAGTGAGAGAAACAAAACTCAAGTTTCAGGTCCATGTTATACGAGATCGTCATTTATGTTAACCTTGCTGTTAACTGACCTGACTCTTCCTGGCATCCTGTTCAGTCAGATTTCAGTACGACTTCCTGGGAATAGTCAGGCAACATTTGGATTGACTTGTCAACCTTTACAAGCCAATCTTTTTCCCATTGTGGTTATTTTAATAGCAGAACTTAAACTGTTTAAACCAATGTTTTTTTTTCAAAAGTACTAATCTTGGTAACGTCATAGCCTTCGTAGTCAAGAAAGACATTTAGGCAAGATGCCAGGCAGCAATCTGGATCAGTGTCTTCAGAAGAATTCAAAGTAACCCTTGTAAAGTGAATGCCTGTATTAATTGTTTAAGTAGCCTGATCGTTTTTCCTTTCTGTGTGCTATTACATCTTCTGCTGACACCAATCTAGAAAGGTTCAGCCCCACATAAACCATCTGACTGAGATGATAGGACAGGGTAATGGGTGTCTCAAACCAGAAATAAAAGAAGGGTGTGGTTAATTTGGGACAATGACACCCCCAACCCCCCCTACAGGATCTGTTCAAAGAGGGGACACAGCCCTGAGGGAGATAGGGTATATGGAGAAGGAGACAAAAAGAGGAGATGACATACTCACGAGATAGGTAAGGCATCAGAAACTGCTGGGATGAAGTTGATTTCATGGTGGTTTAGTTATTGAGCTAATCTTTCTTTTCTGGCAGAGGACCCGTGGTACAGGTACTACTGTTCAACACAACAGGGGAGCGTGATGCTGCCGCACTACTTAAGCTGCTCATGGTAAGAATGGGCTGCACCATAACATCTGTAGAGAATTGGAAGATTGATCTGCTTTTTTAATGTAATGAAGGATTGTAGTGTTACACTGAAGACACTTGTTCACTTTGTAAGATTTTGGGTATGGGAGTCGTAGCTAACCAAGTTAGGCAGTTGAGTATATGCAAATAATTTTAAGATACTTGTATCTGAACTGTTGTTTCTTAATCAAGGCTTTGGCTAAATAGAAAGGAAAAGTCCATCACTTGTGATAGCTGAGAGGGGTTTATTAATCTCAGAGAATGAACAGATGGTTGGCACAATGTGTATAGTTCTTAGTTGCCTATGATGGCAGAATTCTGCTCTCTAGCCAAAATGTTAGTGAACTATTCCCCTGTTCTGCTTGTATCTTCAATGATCCATCATGTTTTTGAAGAAGTTGGCCATGTGATGAAGACTGTCCCATTTCTGAGCACTTTATTTGTTGGGATGGCGGTTTACCTCGTGTCAATCACTTCCTGGAACCTTTCTAGCCAATGAATACAGTACCGGTCACCTGATATCAGGGTGATCACCTTTCCCACCATACCATCATTTAGCTTGAAGTCACTTTTTAGTTTGCCTCTTGCTGAGAGTGGTTTCCCAAACCCTGCCAGACATTTGTAAGTAAGAGAAGTGCAAAATGATGTCCTATTGACTTAGGAATGTCAACATGGAAGACTGAGTTGAGATCTCACATTGTAAGGACCGTTTGCGTTTTTCCAGAGAAAGAAAGAAAACAAGGCCACCTCAGCAGTTATGCCATCGATTCCATAAGCATTCTATACTTATTTTGAAAAGCATTCTTTACTAAAGGTCCCATTTCTTATGACACCTAAGAGTTTTTGACTTCAGCCTTATTACTACAGTCTCAACTACTGGTTGGTTACAAACTAAGATAGGAATGGTTTGCGGCTTGGGGGCATACTTGCAGGTGGTGATGTTCCTACGTATCGGATGCCCTTTCCTTCTAAATGGGTGGTGGTTATGGGTTTGGAAGGTGCTAAGGAACCTTGAAGAATTTCTGTAGTGCATCTTGTAGATGATACATATTTCTGCTACCGAGCACCTTTGATGGATGTGGTGCCTCTCGCTGCTTTTTCCGGGATGGTGCCAAGTGTTGTTTGAGGTGCGCTCTTCTAGTAAGTGTGGAGTATTTCATCACAGTCACTGTCACCTCATCTCTGGAAATCAGCTTTGTTGACCATGTTTGAACCAAGGCTCTAATGACGTCAGAAATTAAGTAGCCCTGGCAGAACCCAGACTGAGGGTCAGTAACTAGGTTATTGCTAAGCAAGTATTGCTTGATAGCACTGTTGACAACACCTTTTGTCACTTTACTGATAATCAAGGGTAGATTGATGGAGTGGTAATTGGTCATGTTAGATTTGTTCTGCTTTTTCTGTAAGGGATATACTTGGGCAATTTTCCACATTGCTGGGTAGATGCCATTGTTATGGCTGGACTGGAACAGTTTGGCTAACGGCATGGCAAGATTTGGTGCACAAGTCTTCAGTGCTATTACTGGAATGTTGTCAAGGCCAATAGCCTTTGCAGTATCCAGTGCCTTCAGTTGTTTTTCGATTTGAAGTAGTGTAAGTAAGATTGGCTGAAGATTGGGATCTGTAATACTGGGAACCTCTGGAGGAAGCCGAGATGGATCATCCACTCAGTACTTCTGGTTGAAAATTGTTGTGATTTTATTTTAATCTTTTGCACTGATGTGTTAGGCTTCCCCATTATTGAGAATGGGCATGTTTGTGGAGTCACCACCTCCAGTGAGCGCCAAAGATATCGGTGCGGGGACCACATTTGTGGATAATATAAAAACAGGTGGGAAGCCAAATGGGATGAAGCAAACAGGAATATACATAGGTTAAGAGAATTGGAAGAGCTTGGCAAATGGATATCAGTGGGAAAATGTGAAGTTATGTATTTGTCAGGAAGAATAAAAGAGCTGAATATTATTCTAATAACACAAAAAACTGGGATATGTAGATTTGGTGGGTTATAAGGGGATGCATCTGGGTAGGATGCTCTGAGGGTCAGTGTGGACTTGTTGGGCCGAAGGGCCTGTTTCCACATTGTAGGGATTCTGTGATACTCTATGAACTGTGGATGCTATGAACTGAAATCGGAAATGAAAACAGAAATTCTGGAAAATCTCAGCAGGTCTGGCAGCATCAATGGCAAGAAAGCAGAATTAACATTTCAGGTTCAGTGACGACTCTTCAGAATTGAAGAAGGGTCACTGAACCCAAAATGTTAATTCTGCTTTTTCTCCACAGATGCTTAATATTATTTAAATGGAGAGTAACTGCTGGAAGCTGCAGCACAGAGGGATTTAGGGTCCTTATGCATGAATCACAAAAACTAACATCCAGTTCAGCAGGTAATATGGAATTAAGTGAACTGTTAGCCTTTTTAATTTCAAAGGTTATTGTCGCATAAAAATAGATAAGTCTTGGTAAAACTGTACAAGACAGCAGTCATTTCACAGTATTCTGGGTTGGGTAAGGTTTTGGTCCTCTTATCTAAAGAAAGGTACACTGGCAGTGGAGGCAGTCCAGGGAAGATTCACTAGATTCATCCCAGGTATGGAGGGATTTTCTTGAGAGGTTGAGCAGGTTGGACTTGTACTCGCTGGCCTTCAAAGAATAAGGGGTGACAGTATTGAAACATACAGGATTCTTTGTAGGGGTTGACAGGGTAGTTTGTTTCCCCTTCTGGTACATATTGGGACCAGAGGATGTAATTGCAGAATAAGGGATTACCCATTTTAAGGCAGAGATGAGGAGGTGTGCTGCAGAGAGCTGTTGAGGCTGAGTGGTTAAGTATATTCAAGTTTGAGCTAGACAGATTTTTAAAACAATTATGGAATTAAAGGCTATGGAGAAAAGGCCAGGAAATTGAGTTGAGGATATACAGAATAGCCATGATTTAATTGGTATAGCAGACTTGGCGGGCTGAATGAACTACTTCTGTTCCAGTGTCTTATGGTGTCTGGCTATTTGTTTGTCGTAAACAAGAAGTTGCTGTTTCACTTTGTACACAGACAGGTCCTTTTGCTTCCCTCATATGCAACTTTCATACTATCGCATCCACATCTTGTTTATTTTAAATCATTATGTTCCTTTGGACGAGTTAGTTTGAATGGATTATTTCTGTAAAAGTTGAAGTCATAAAAGATGTGCAATGTGTAAACTCTTGCTCCGTTTACAGCAGTATGCAGTCACATATTCCTTGTATACTAAATTGTATAAAAAATGATAACGCAAGATAATAATAATGTTGACTATCTAGTTCCATTAATCCTCTTAACTGTGACTTCTCTATGTTTCCATTTCAGTGTATTTAACTTTCTTTAAGTAGAGAAGCTAGCAGGGTAGACAAACACTGGAACCTAATTCCTCTGTCACAGGATTTTTTTTTATTCACTCAAGGGACATAGGTGTTACTCGCTGGCCAGCATTTATTGCCAGTCCCTAGTTGCTCTTGAGAAGGTGGTGGTGAGCTGCCTTCTTGAACCATTGCAGCTCATGTGCTGTAGGTGGATCTGCAACGCCATTAGGAAGGGAATTCCAGGATTTTGATACAGTAACAGCAAAGTAACAGCAATATACTTTCAAGTCAGGGTGGAGGTTGGCTTAGAGGGGAATTTGCAGACTGTGGTGTTCCCATTTATCAGCTGTGCTGCCCTTCTAGTTGGGTTTGGAATGTGCTGAGGATCTTTCTCGTGAATTTCTGCATTGCAAATTGTAGATAGTGCACACTGCTGATACTGAGAGTTGGTGGTGGAGGGACTGGATGCTTGAGGATGTGGTGCCAATCAAGCCAGCTGCTTTGTCCTGAATGGTATCAAGCTTCTTGAGTATTGAAGCACTCATCCGGGCTGGTAGGGAGTAACCATCTCACTCCCACCATGTGCCTTGTAAATGTTGGACAGGCTTTGGGGAGTCAGGAGGGGAGTTACTCGCTGCAGTTTTTCTAGCCTCTGCCCTGCTCATTTAGCCACTGTATTGATATGGCGAGTCCAGTTGAGTTTCTAGTCAACAGTAACACTCAGGGAATTCAGCGATGGTAATGACATTGAATGTCAAGGGGCAGTGGTTAGATTGTCTTTTGTTGGAGATGATCATTGCCTGGCATTTGTGTGGAGCGAATGTTACTTGTCACTTTTCAGCCCAAGCTTGGTTATTATCCAGATCTTATTGCATTTGAATATTGATTGATTCAGTAGCTGAGGAGTCATAAATGGTGCTGAACATTGTGAAATCATCTGCAAACATTACCACTTCTGTCCTTCTGACTGTTGTAGGATGGATATCAAACAATGATGAGTCAGAATACACAAAGGAGATAGAGGGCTTGGTGTCGTAGCGCAATGATAGTCAAGTTTCTAGGAATGACAATAACTGACAACCCGATCTGGACCTCCCATGTAGATGCGATGGTCAAGAAGGTTCTGCCTCAGGTGGCTCAGGAAATTTGACATGTCCATTAGGATCCTCACCATCTTTTACAGATGCAGCATAGAAAGCATGCTGTCTGGGTATAACAGCCTTGTATGGCAGCTGCTCTGCACAGGACCGAAAGAAACTACAGAAGGTAGTGTGCACAGCCCAGACCTTCACTGAAGTCAACCTTGCATCCGTGGACTCCATTTCATCTCTCGTTGCCATAGAATGTCTGCCAACATCATCAATGACCCATCCCACCCCAGTAATGCTCTCCTATAACCTCTTCCGTCAGGCAGAAGATACAGAAGCTTGAACACACTCACCAGCAGGTTCAAGAGCAGATTCTTCCCTGCTGTTATTAGACTGATGAATGGACTCTCTAACTTCAGATTATGTTGATTTAGTTAATGTTGTTCTTGCCTCGCGCACATCCTGTGTGGTGTAACCTGTATGCCTCACTCTGTCCAAGTTCTTTTCACCCTATAATCTGTATGTTGTTCCTTACTATGAGCTGCCTGCAATGTTTGCGAACAGAGCTTTTCACTGTACTTAGGTACATGCGACAACAAATCAAATCAATCAGTCAATGATGAAGGGAGGGCCATTGATGAAGCAGCTGAAGATGGTTGGGCCGAGGACACCACTCTGAGGAGCTCCTGCAGAGATGTTCTAGAACTGTTGTGGAACCACACAATCTTCCTACATGCCATGTTTGACTCCAGCAGCAGAGAGTTGGCCCTCTCTTACACATTGATTCCAGTTTTGCAAGGCTCCATGATGCCAGTCTGTCAAATGTGGCCTTGATGTCAAGGGCTGTCACTTTCATCTCCCTCTGAAATTTTGTCCATGTTTGAACCAAGGTTGTAATAAGGTCAGGAACTGAGTGGCCCTGGCAGAACTCAGACTGGGTGTCCGTGAGGAGGTGCTGCTTGATAGCACTGTTGATTACATCTTCAATTTCATTACTGATGATCGAGAGTAGGCTGAATAGGTGGCAATTCGCTGGGTTGGATTTGTTCTCCTTTTGGGTATGGGAAATACCTGGCCAATTTTCCACATTGCTGGGAAGATGCCAGCCTTATAATAGTACTGGAAGAGCTTGGCTAAGGGAGCGACAAGTTCTATAACTTAAGTCTTCAGTACAATTAGAAATGTTGTCAGGGCTTATAGCATTTGCAGTATCCTGTGCTCCCAACTGTTTCTTGATACCAAGTGGAGTGAATTGAATTGGCTGAAGACTGGCAACTATGATGCTGGGGACCACTGGAGGAAGCAAGATGGATCATCCACTTAGCACTTCTGGTTGAAAATTGTCGTGAAAGTTTCAACCTCATCTTTGGACTCTTCTGTCTTTGATGATAGGGATGTTTGTGGAGCCTCCTCCTCCAGTGAGTGTTTAATTTTGTTCCGCCATTCACGACGGGATGCGGCAGGACTGCAGAGCTTAGATCTGACCCATTGGTTGTAGGATCACTTAACTCTGTCTATTACTTGTGCTTATGTCGTCTGGCATGCAAGTGGTCCTGTATGGTAGCTTCACCAGGTTGACACCTCATTTGTAGATGTGCCTGCTGCTGCTCCTGGCATGCCCTCCTGCACTTTCCATTGAACCAGGCTTGATCCCCTGGCTTGATGGTAATGGTGGAGTGGGGGAATTTGCTGGGCTGGGAGGTTGAAGCTTGTGCTGTAGTACAATTCTGCTGCTGTTGATGCCACAGTGCCTCATGGATACTCAGACTTTAGTTGCTAGATTTGTTCTAAGTCTGTCCCATTTAGCATGGTGATAATGCCACATGATATGATGAAGGGTATTCTCAAAATGAAGGCGGCACTTTGTCTCTGCAAGGATTGTGCAGTGGTTACTCTTACTCATAACTGTCATGGACAGATGCATCTGCAACCAGCAGATTGGTAAGGATGGGGTCAAATATGCATTTTTCCCTCTTATGGTTCCCTCACCACCTGCCGCAGACCCAGTCTGGCAGCTATGTCCTTTAGGACCCAACCAGCTTGATAAATTTTGCTGCTGCTGAGCCATTCTTGGTGGTGGATGTTGAAATCGCCAACCCAGAGTATCTTTTGTGCTCTTGCTGCTCCTAATGCTTCCTCCAGATGTTGTTTAACATGGAGGAGTACTGATTCGTCAGCTGAGGGAGGAGAGTACATGGTAATCAGCAGGAATTTCCTTGCCTATATTTAAGCCGAAGCTATGAGGGTCCAGCATCGATGTTGAGGATTCCCGGGGCAACTCCCCCTCCCCCCTCCCCCCGCCCCCCCGGCTGTATACCACTATTTTTCACCTCTGCTGGTAGGACAGGACATATCCAAGGATGGTGATGATGGTATCTGGGACATAGTGTGTAATGTATGATTCTGTGAGCATGACTATGTCATATTGTGTGACTAGTCTGTGAGACAGCTCTCTCAATTTTGGCACTAGCCCCAGATGTTAGTAAAGAAGGCTTTGCAGGGTCAACAGGGCTATTTCTGCCATTGACTTTTCAAGTATCTAGGTAATTGCCAGAATGTCCATCCGGTTTCATTTCTTTGTGGATACTTTGTAGCAATTATTCCAGTGAGTGGCTTGCTAGGCCATTTCAGAGCGTAGTCGAGAGTCAGCCACATTTCTGTGGCTTTGGAGTCACTTACAGACCAGGTGAGGATGGCAGATTTCCTTCCTTGAGGACATTAGTGAACGAGATGTGTTTCTTCAACAATCGAATGGTCGGATTCATGGTCATCAGTGGATTTTTAATTCAAGATCTTTTAAAATTTGAATTCAGATTCCGCCATCTGCCATGGAGGGATTCAAACCCATGTGCCCAGAACATTACCTGAGTTTCTAGATTAATTGTCTAGCGATAATACCACTAAGCCATCGTCTAGTGATGCAAAGTACTGGTGCTAGAACAGAAAGCTCCACACCTGCTTTTGGCTCCTGCACAGGCATGATGCCTCCTTTCTCAAATAAATTGGTGTAACTTAGCACAGGAACATTAGATGAAGGAGGGAGAGGGAGGAAAAATGGATGAGTTTGCTTCAGACAGTGTTTCGTCACAATAGAAAAGGAATTTGAGAAGTGCCTTAAGTCAGGGAAGAAAAGCTTTTGAATAAAGAATGCAAGTTAGTCAATTAAAGTGGAATACTTCAAATTTAACCACCTTCCTCCACTCTGGCCAAATTCCAAAGCAGTGAGCAGGTGGTTAAATTGTAAAACTGGTGGTTGTTCTAATAGATAAAGGTGACCAAATTTGGTACTTGA
This sequence comes from Rhincodon typus, assembly GCF_021869965.1. Classification (NCBI taxonomy): domain Eukaryota; kingdom Metazoa; phylum Chordata; class Chondrichthyes; order Orectolobiformes; family Rhincodontidae; genus Rhincodon; species Rhincodon typus. Next base: position 31,917,167 of record NC_063359.1, on the reverse strand, counting down.
TATAGGCAAAGTGAAATGGGGGCAGAAAATTTATTTGATCTTGTCTATAGCTAATAAAAAACCTAATGGTTGTTTTCTTTCAGCCTTGTCAGTTTGATTTTGCTGTTTTTTGCCCCAATCTCTTGGACATGGCACAAAATCTGAATGCTGGTAAGTGTGGTTCTGGTAAGCTGCTTCTTTCAGAATGTGGTTCCCAAAAAGGTGAAACCTTTAATGACTTTGTTGAATGTTATTGATAAATTTGTCACTTTTGGATATATTGAGCCAAACAGACCAAGTTCATGGTAAAACATACAATAGTTGGAAACATTGCCATTTTGTCTGGGAGAATCAGTGCAAGGTGTTACACTGGCATAGGGAGACAGTTGATTCAATTTTTCAACAGAACGTAATTCACCTTGGTTGCGAAACAAATTGACTACAGTGATAGCTAATCAATAATAGCCTTTGTCCGCATGATCCCTGGTACCATTGCAGCTGATGAGCAACAACTAAAAAAATATAATTGTGATGAGCATTGTCATAGGGTTATGCTGCAGGGGAATCTTAAATGAAATGTTCAAAATTGCAAGTTTGCGAACTGTTAAATAGATGAGGATTTCCACTGTCTGGTGAGTCAGTAACAAGGGACTGTAACGATTCAGGATTAGTAACAAATATTGTATAGATAACATTTAAGAGGGAGTGAGATAAGTATACAAGGAAGAAAGGAATGGAATGACTGCAGTGGCTGAAGAAAGCCAATGAATATTGACAATAAGATGCTGGTGGGGTTCAATGATGAAAGTGTTGGAAGGCTCATGTGGTCATATGCACATGCATAGATCCCTTTGATTGAATGGTTTGGTTCTATGTTGTAAATACAGTGAAAATAAAGTATCTGCAATTTCACCTGAAGTACAGAATAGCCATGAGGGAAATCAGAAATCTTTTTAACTGTTGTAGCTTGAGGTTAGTGTTGGGGGACTTTTGGGTCTGGGACAATGCAGAGAAATAATTTTCAGATGTTTTCAGTCAGGTTGTAAATTGTTACTGACCAGTTTGGTAACATGTAGGAAGAAAAACTGTTTTCATTTCATTTCGTTTTGTCTGTTTTTGAAATGCTAAAAGGTTGCTATCATTGGCTTTGTTAACCTTTTTGAATCCAGGTATGTGTTTCTAATAACTGGTACAGCCAAATGGTTTGGCTCACTTGGGAGAAGCCCTAATTTCAATCAATATGTTGTGGACGCAGACGGTACTTGATTTGAGCATGTTATCCAGGTTGATGCTATTATTGAAATATTATTAGATTAGACATTAAACTAAAATTCTGTCTGCTCAGATAACTTGGGTGCACAGTAAACCTCCTATGACCCCATTGTAAAGGCGGGAACTTTCTTCATAATCTAAACCACCACCAAAATAAAACTAACTAGTCATTCATCACAATGCAACACTCTGCATTTGACCTGATACTCTAGGACTGTCTGAGTCTTGTTTGCCAACTCTAGCATCTTTCATATAGATAAGCACAAAAGATTTGCGAGAGAAGGTGATCTAGGTTTAACATGCAACATTTTGTTTTCTCAGATCAGAAAAATTATACAGTGTCTCTGGAGAACATGCTTAGCCGTTGCCTTGACAACCATCGTGCCTGGTGTAAACTTACAGAGGTGAAGCGTGATAATTTATGGAATTTAACAGGCAGTACTCTAGAAGGCCCAACCACATTTGTTAAGAGGGATGATTTGGATGAGGAAATGCTACTGTTGCATGATCCAGAGTGTGAACAGATAACCACTCGTGCACTTGTCTTCCCTTGCATCAACAATGGCTTGCAGTGGATAACACAAGGACGTGATCCTGACCTTCAGCCTTCATTGGCCAATCCACTCAAAATGCATCCAGCAGGAGCTGCAGCACTGAAGGAAGCTTCAACCATACAAATCCTGATCACAGGAAGCCTCCATCTCGTAGGCGGGTGCCTGAAACTTCTTGACCAGTCCTTGTCTCAGTGATTTTGTTTTCAGACCTTGCTCTAATGACCTACTATGGAGGAAGTGTTGGCTAGGGGAATAGTTTCTAGGTTTGTTGTACTGGACATTGTTCAGATACTAAGTATTTTGATGTAGAAGAGTTAACACAAGGTGATGGTATTGACTGAGTGGAAGCTTTCATTTCACCAGAAGGAAATTGGCCGTCATGGGATAATAACTTTCTCTTGCAGGCTTTGTGTGTGAAGTGTAGGCCAGTCTTTTATGTCTAATGGCATGTATTAGTTAAATTTTTGCACATGAAATATTTAAAAGAAAAAGTCTTACATTTTCTAGGTCTTAAAAACTGGAATATAAACTTGGTCCAAAGTAATGGAGTAGTTCATTCCTGTTGTAGTTGCACATGAATACTTGAGATAACTTGCCCTCTGATTTTTCTTCTTTTTATTCTGGGAAGTGCATTATTTCTGGTAAATATACACTAGCATTTGGGTGTCAGTGTGTGTCGGGGAGGTGGAACACTTCCGTGTGCACTTTGTGATTGTCTAGCTGGGCCTGCCTTTTCAGCTTTTTCAATTGAATGGCTTCAAAATAAAAAGGAACAGGGATTTGAAAAAAACAAAATCAAAGAAACAGTCACCCACATTATTTGCAAAGAAAGATTAATGAACACTACTAATTATAGTTGTGAATTGTAAATCAAAAGTCTAGGATGATTTGTAATTGATAAGCTTACAATACCATCCACGTAAAAGTAGGATTTATTTCGCTGCTGGATGAATTGGGCAGGAGAACCTTTCCCTGGTTGTCATTTATAGGCAGAGGCTCCCTCAACAGTCCTCTTAGGGTAAGACAACTGCTGAGACAGTGCTTGCAGACAATGCTCCTTAGATAGCACTGTTTCAAATGTGTGACCTGTGCCACCTGGTGAATAAGGGTAGCATATACATGGCAATACTGTAACCTGAGCATTCTTCTCCAAGCCACATACCATACTGATTTGAAACTATAATTGCTGCTCCTTCAATATTGTGTGAAATGTGCCTACCCTCCAATGGACTGCAACATTTCAAGAAGGTAGTTCACCACTACTTCCCGAGCAATTAGAGATGGGCAATAAATGCTGGCCTGGCTAGCGAGGCCTACGTACTATGAAAGAATTAAAGAAAAATGCATTTGTGTGAAGTCTTCACCAGGACAACAAAGAGGGATTCGGTGTAATTTAATGTGGAAATAAATCTTTATTTCCCCAATACTCAGAAGTGCTCTTACACACAACTGAACATTTTTTTAATCATGAAATCGTCCACCACCTGTAAATCTCCCATGTTTTCCAATTGAATAATATACATGCAAAGCTCGTTAAAACCGTCAAAGGTGAGGCAGAGGATTTGGTGGGGGGATGGGTTGGAAATTAATTTTGTCTTGCACATTTTATCAGATTCATCTGTGTAATAGATGATATCTTTTAACTCCTGGTTCCAACCCATCCATTCATATGATAGTCTCTTTTACTCAGAGGTTCCCAGCCTGCTATGTTTGAGATGTGATCCTGTGCCCGCCATCATATGAAAATGAAGAACATGTAAATATCAACATGTTCTATGTAGTGATTGATGCTTCATGTATAATGGTAAAGTCAGGTCGTATTCCATTCAAATGAATAATAGTCTCTTTGGGGAGGGGAATTAAAAACCAAGACAGGTGGAACTAAGTATATTTCTCAATCATTGTGTGGTTACATTCTCAGCATTTTGCAGTGGTGAGTGATCATAATGCTAGATGTCTGTATATGCGATTCTAAGGCATGGTGTATTTCAGTCAAGAGTTCAGCAACAGAGTGGAGGGTAATCTCAAAGGGTCAGCAAGGATTGCTTTTGCATCTGATTTGCTACAAAATAGCATTGCTGGGAGCCTAATGTGAATTATCCATTCGATTTTTCACTGGTAATCCTGTAAAACATCATCACCTAAAATTTGCATTAACTTGATTTGTGGAGGTGCACGTACTCAGCCCCAAACTGTGAGACAGAGTAAGCTGAAAGACTGTCTCTATAACCTTCCTTTCTTTTGCATTGCTCACAGAAGATGGTTATGTTGTGTTTATTGTAGACTTTAACAAGATCCCTTGCTTCAGAATATGAATGGTACTGTCTTAAAAACTGGAATATAAACTTGGTGCAAAATGGTGGAGTGATTTACTCCTGTTGTCACTACTGTGACTGAGAATAGCTGCACATGAATATTTGAGATAACTTGCCCTCTTGTTTTTCTTTTTATTCTGGGGAGTGCATCATTTCTGTTAAATACAATGACATTTGGATGTCACTGTAGGGGAGTTGGAACACTTCTGTGTGCACTTTGTGATTGTCTAGATGGGCTTGCCTTTTCAGTTGAATTGCTTCAAAATAGACAGTAATGAAAAGGAACAGGGATTTGGAAAAAAAAGAAGCAACATCTGTGAAACAGTCACCCAAATAATTTGTAAAAAAAGACTGTTAACTGTCAATACTGAAAACGACAAATGTTGGAGATCACAGTGGGTCAGACAGCAAGCTAACACTGAGTCTAGATGACCCTTTAACGGCTAAATGTTAAGTAACTAAATTCACACCAGGCAAGGTAATTCTCAGGTTGGTCAGGGGGTTGCCAATGGTGCTGCAGCAGAGTTTGGCTAGCTCTGTAGCCCTTTCCTCATCGGCAGTTGGGGTTTTGGTGGGGGGGGGCGGGGAGGTGCTACAAGTGAACATATTACCTTTTGACTCCAAAGACCTGTATGAGAGTAATGATTTAATAGGTATTGTCTAATAGCTGAATCATGTTAAGTTGGACACAGTCTTCTGAGTTTTGTAAGCATAACAAAATGCTTTGTAAGATGCATGCTGTGGACAGCCCATGGTAATCCACCAACCAATCAGTACAGACTTGCCTGGTTTGAATTTAGGATTGACAGTGAACAGCTCTTGCTGCATCTTCATACCAACCATGCCGTAGAAAATTATTGTTCCGTTCTGAATTTGTTTTTCTTTTGTTTCAATCCTAGCATGTGCAAGACAAAATGTTTTGACTTCCCTGCTCTCTTTAGCAATGTTCTGTATGATTCTGAATACATTCTAATGTTGGCATGGGTAAAAACTTTGTTTTCTCTGTCTGATTACAGTAACCATTTGCAAGCTCCATCTCTAATTCCTTATCATGTAGTGTGCTTATAACCATCACCTGTCAGCATGCAAATTCACCAATTGAAGATCCATGTCCTTTCCACAAAGACTAGAAAGATAGGAGACATCCAGCAGAGGTTCTACTATTCTTTTCTTAGCAATCAGCTACAAAGTAGCCTTGAGTTGGGTCTCACACTAGCAATCTGAGAGTAATGGAATAATCATTTAAGTCAAAAAATGCACACACTTATAGCTTATGATCTGATCTCTGGAATAAGTGGCTGTTGGATACTGTAACCATATTTGATTGGATAAAACATTTGGTTGTCAGTGCTTGCTGGTGAAAGATGTTATTTCTAAAATTTTGCAACTTTAGTAAGTAATCCTAAACAGTGACTTTTTTAAAAAAAAACAGGAAATCACTTAAGAGCAGCTGTCAAACTCCTAATTATATAATGGAAAAATAGCATTTTACCATGTACTTAATTAGACATACAACTGCTGCAAGTGATCTGTTACATTAACTGTTCGAATGTGCTCTTAAGCTGGAAAAGAAACTTTATTGCAAGGCTTAGTTCCCTGTACTCTCACTGTGTGAAGGATGATTACCCCATTTCAAGCTTTGCCATCATTTTCTACATACCTTGCATCTTAACAAGGAAAATGAAACCTCTACATGAACATTGTATTTGAAAGATAACCCATGATTTCATCTCTGTGTAACATGAACTGTTAACAACCTGGAATTGCATCAGCATTTTTGCGTTCTTTACATGTGAACAGTCAATTTATTCTTATGACACTGGTTCACAAGTGCATGTGGGATCTGTTGCTGTTACTTTGATTTTATATTTGGAAAATCACAAAACATATGATGGTGCTGTGAAAAATGAATAACCACCAGCCAAAACCTGCTAATGATTCAGGTGATTTCAGATGTTTAGAAACAGCTGCACTGTCCCAACGTGCACACTAGGCTAAGATAACAAGGTGTAGAGCTGGATGAACACAGCAGGCCAAGCAGCATCAGAGGAGCAGGAAGGCTGACGTTTTGGTCTGGA
>NC_063359.1:31850485-31910569 GCF_021869965.1 Rhincodon typus | reverse complement strand
TCCAGACCAAAACGTCAGCCTTCCTGCTCCTCTGATGCTGCTTGGCCTGCTGTGTTCATCCAGCTTTACACCTTGTTATCTCAGATTCTCCAGCATCTGCTGTTCCTACTACCCGTGCACACTAGGCTGTCCATTTTTGGTTTTATACTTTGCTTTCATATCAGTGGATTCTAATGTTAAGTAGCTATTTTCAGTGACCCCAATGGAGTGTTGCCACTAATAAGTTAATAACAATATGTCTATTCTCTGGGTGGCTGTAAGATGCAGATTGAATGTTCAACATGGAAGAGTAGGGAGGGGATGGTTAAGGAGTATGAGGATTTCTTTTTAATTAATATTTAATACTTTTAAAAACTATTGTAGTTTTCCTCTCAGGATTGTTTGTATTTTCTTCTAATTTGTGTATTTCATAATTTTTGATTTGGAGCAATGGCAACAATTTATCCAAGGAAATTTCTGCACAGCAATTTTTTAAAACGATGATATTGTTTAATTTATTTTTGATTTAAGTATTAATTCAAATTTCTACTCAGTTCACCCAAATGAATCAAGTTCAATGCTGTACTTTGGTTACTTGATGCTTATAATGTAATTGGTTTAAATTATTTTAAACTAAATGATTGAAAAATTAAATTTATTGCGGTTTTGATTTTGCTATAAATTGTTTTACTGTGCTGCAAAATATGCAATAAATGACAATTTTTTCATGCTGCTTTAATGTAAAACAGTGCATATTTTACACTTGCTCAACTCAAAAGATAAATTACGGTCCTGAATTTCCTTGCTTTTACAGCACTTCAGTAATTTGACAATTGTCACTTATTATGTTTGATTCCAAAATCTTTGTGGCAACTTTAATGGAAACCTCCTCCAAGGCTGCTTTTTTCTCTCTCGCTTAGCTGTGCCACTTACCTGATGCTGTTATATTGCTTTTCATGGATTGTCACCTTAATGCATGGAGAGGCTCGGGTATTCCACTGATACCGATAACCATAAGACATAGGAGCAGAAATTAGGCCATTTGGCCCATTGAGTCTGCTCTGCTATTCAATCATGGCTGACAAGTTCTTCAACCCCATTCTCCTGCTTTCTCCCTGTAACCCTTGATAATCAAGAACCTATCTATTGGTTTTAAATGTACTCCATGACCTGGCTTCCACAGCCGTCTGTGGCAGTGAATTCCATAGATTCACCACTCTCTGGCTGAAGAAGTTTCTCCTTATCTCCGTCCTAAAAGGTCTTCCCTTTACTCTAAGGCTGTGCCCTTGGGTCCTAGACTCTCCTACTGATGGAAGCATCTTCCCAACATCCACTTTGTCTAGTTTCAATTAGATCGCCCCTCATCCTTCTAAACTCTAATGAGTACAGTCCCAGAGTCCTGAAACATTCCTCAAATGTTAAGCTTTCCATTCTCATGAACCTCCCCTGAACCCGTTCCAGGGCCAGTACATCCTTCCTGAGACATGGGGCCCAAAACTGCATGCAATATTCCAAATGTGGCCTGATAAGCACCTTATATTCAAGTCCTCTCAAAATAAATGCCAACATTGCATTTGCCTTCCTGACTACTGACTCAACCTGCAAGTTTACCTTAAGAGAATCCTGGACTAGAACTCCCAATCCTCTGCACTTTAGACTTCTGAATTTTCTCCCCAGTTAGAAAATAGTCAATGCTTTTGTTCTTCTTATCAAAGTGCATGACATTACACTTTCCCATGTTGTACTCCATCTGCCACTTCTTTGCCCGCTCTCCTAACCTGTCCAAGTCCTTCTGCAGAGATAGTAGGAACTGCAGATGCTGGAGAATCTGAGATAACAAGGTGTAGAGCTGGATGAACACAGCAGGCCAAGTAGGCCTGACATGTCAGCCTTCCTACTCCTCTGATGCTGCTTGGCCTGCTGTGTTCATCCAGCTCTACACCTTGTTATCTCAAGTCCTTCTGCAGCCTCGTTTTCCTCAATACTACTTGTCCCTCCACCTATATTTGTATCATCTGCAAACTTGGCCAGAATGCCCACAGTTCCTTCATCTAGATCAATAATGTAAAAAGTGAAGAGTTGTGGTCCCAGCACCGACCCTTGCAGAACACCACTCGTCACCGGCTGCCATCGCGAGAAAGGCCCCTTTATCCCTACTCTCTGCTTTCTGCCAGACAGCCAATCTTCTATCCATGCTAGCATTTTACCTCTAACACCGTGGGCCCTTATCTTACTCAGCAGCCTCCTGTGTAGCACCTTAGCAAAGGCCTTCTTGAAGTCCAGATAGATAACATCCATTGGTTCTCCTTGGTCTACCTTGCTCGTTACTTCCTTAAAGAATTCTAGCAGATTTGTCAGGCATGACCTCCCCTTGACAAAACCATGCTGACTTTGCCCTATGTTACTATACATAACCAAATATTCAGAAATCTCATCCTTTACAATGGACTCCAAAATCTTGCCCACTACTGAGGTTAGGCTAATTGGTCTGTAACAGTCGTTGCAGGAGTTCTCAACCCATGATGGTAAGGTTGACAGGCAGGTATCAGACTGTCAACATTTTCAAGGACCAGTTCCATCTCCCCAGAACGCTTGCCAAATGTGTGGTCGGAGATGCAGCTCTAGGATCAGGCAAGGATACACAGAAGTCGTGACAAGTAATTTCATAAGTGATCAATAATTATTGTTATCAAATGATGGTGGCTGAAATTAGCAACTTGCTTTTATGTCATTCCTGTCCAAAGACACAGCTTTACCCTTTCTGCCTGAATCAGGCAAAGGTGTAGCAGTTGAGAACTTTAAGAAGTTCACCCTCCCCAAAGGAAACATTTGCATGCTTTGACCTTTTTCCAGTTTTCTGCTGAAACGAAACACAAACCCCAAATGCTGCTCAGTGCTAGTTTGAATGAATGTTTGCACTTTGCATCCTATCCTCTCAACATATTCAGAATTTCTCTAGTTTACCTCTGTATGCCATTCTTGAGGAATAACAGCAGCTGATGACTGCCAAGGCCATCTCCAACTCGTGAGGGTTGGTTATTGACTGTATGGGTTGACATTTAAGGAACAGGCAAGATAAATTCCAAGATAACTCGCTAATCTCCACAACTTCACAGATGCTTGTTTAAAGTGCCATCCTGTCTTGTGCACACAGCTTAGTTTCAATGTTATAATTTTCTCTATGCTTTTTAAATCGTCAAACTGCTTCTCTGAGATGAAGGAAATTGTTCATTCAGTCCTGCAACAAAAATTTGGAAGGCAAAGCATTATTTTCAGTCCTCAGCACAAATGCCTCATCTTAGTAATTTACTGAAATTAAACATTGGTGTTATATTTCATCCTGTGATAAGGTTCTGATAATCAATATTTTTGCTTCCCTTGCTACTGAAACCCTTACCGATGGATTTGTTGTCACAGATTTGACCAGAATTAGTGCAACTACTAGACAAACTAAGCAGAGACAAAATTTGGTTGGAGGAAGGGTGGCAAAAAAAATTGAATAAGTTCTTAATAAGATTACACATGTAAGCAAACTTCAGGACAGAATGATGTTTGCTACTGCTGTACAAATCTCATACATGCATGTGTATTGTCACTGCAGTTTTTTGAAACAGTGAATGTTTCTCAGTGTTTGTTACAGTTTTGCAATTGCGTACATCTATATAGTCTACTCAAAATCAACTAGCAAATATCAAGAAATATCAGAGCAAGCTACATTAAATTGACTATGTAGATCGTGTATAAAATAATCTGGTAACCATGGCTGAAATACTATTACATTGCTGAGCCATATTACTCTGCACTTTTATTCCATGTAGAAAATCTAATTATGCAGAACTTTTCATACTATTACAAAATATTCAGTTTTGAAAGTTAAATGCAAGGATAAAAGGCTGAAGATTTGCCTTTATCAACTGTCTCGTCCTTGACACTGACTTAAACATTCCCATTTATTAAGCATAATATTCATTATTAGTATGTTGGCAAAGCTGGGCTTTGAGAACAGCATAAAATCTATTGTGATTAGGGGTCTATTTTAAAAATTGAGCAAGATAAGTGCTTGACTGAAGCAATTTTAACAATTTTATGTAGCTTCAACTTGTTCCTCTTCCCTTACTAGACTTAGGGTTTGTGATCCATTTTGGCCATGTACCGCACAAGGTACAAAACATCAAAAAACCCAAATTGTCACATATAGCAGGTGAAAAACAATTGCTAATTTACTTTTCACCATTAATTTCCCACTATCCACAATTTGGAACCTTCCTTGTGTAAAAATAGTAATGACATGAAAGTACAGCACTGGAACAGGCACTTTGGCGTCCCAAGCCTGTGCTGACACATGACACCTTTTCTAAACTACTAACCTTTTGCCTTCATGTGGCCCATATCCCTCTATTTCCCTGCCTATTCTCACATGTCAGTTTTTCTGCATTTCTGTGAACTGAAATGGGAAAAGAACATTTTTGAAACCAAGAATGTCTGGACGGTTACTGCCTAGTTTTGAAAGCAGGTAACCTTACAGTCTCCTTAAACGTTTCACAGAGCTACAAGTTCCAGCAGGAGTCAAGATGTGGTTTACAAACAAGCTGGTGTCATCAAAAAGTCACATACAAAGGAGTTTTGGATGACAACAAGTAGCTGATCAAGAACAAGTCATTAGTCTGCCAACCACAATGTGATTGTTTCTCTAAACAGGTTGGGGCCCTAGCTCTCCAGCTCAGAAGTTCTTGCTGTTTTTTTGCAGTTAAAAGTTACTTTAAGCCTGTAGAAAATATTTTTTTTTCCCCTCCAGCAATTAGCATAAGCCATGACTCTTAAGTCAGAGACTTAATTACAAGTGTGAATCAGTCATCTGCGCCTTGTGCAAATCTGTGAAAATAGCTGGAGAAAGACCACTTGAGAAGCAATGTTCTGGTCAGCACAAGAACCAACTCAGCAAATCGGTGAATTGAGATAACTGAACTGCTTTTCCAGTTTTCTCTGTCCATAACATCATTTTTCCACATTTGTGCAAGGGGACTATATAAGGGAATCAGTTTAATTAGTCGAATTTATGCTGATCATTCATAATTGTTTACCCTGTAGCTAGGGTCTGTTTACTTGCAATAAGTTGAAACCTGGTTTATGTTTTGTTAGCCTAGGTGTAAAAGTCAGGTAAGTTAGAGAATTTACTTATTTTTAAAAATCTTTACTAACCCAGTGAGGTGTGACACTTGTTCAAATTCAAATTCTAGGTTGAATATCTGGTGCACTTAAATGAGTACTTGATCTTCAGCAAAACTTTCCATTCAGTTCTATTTTTTTAATGTTTTAATAATGGTTTACATGAATTAAAAGGATTTTGGTAAGTTTACATGATTAATTGTTCTGAGATTATGAATAACTCTAAAATAAACTTTATAATATAGACAATAATATACATATCTCATACAAGACTGATACAGGTCAATAACTGTCTTCTTCGAAGACATTAAAAGCATTTGTAATTTAAGAAAATACATACAGAAGTAGAATTAGAGCTTCCATAAAACAATACAATTTATATAAGAACAAGAACATTTCAGATTTTCCAATAAGGAGTACAATAGTTTGAATGAATATTCTGGCACTGAAGATGCTGTAAGTCAACACATGCTTTGATTAAAAGAGTACATCCTTCAACATACTCAGTTTTCAAACTTTTAACCTATTTAGTTGACATCAAACATGCAATTTAGAAGTATTTTAATAAAAATGCTTCAGGTGACAGCATAACATTTGCTATTCTCGAATACATCTAAAGGGGGGAGACTCAATATATTTATTTTCAATTAACAATCAAAAATCAAAATTGACTTGAATATTTTGCTGGAAGGCACACAAATCTTTAAATTTTGCAAAGATACAAATCTAATGCTACAACTTTTCAGAATTCTCAAAGTGGTAATAATGGAATGGATTAAGAAATTTATCTTAAGTACTAAAATATTAATTTTTGTATAACCATTAAGAATCATCATAAGTTGCTTTGACATTTCACTTCACCCATTTACCTAGGAAAATATGATTTACACTTCCAAATTGCTAATAGTTACCAGCAGTGCGAATGTAGTTTAAAAAGTTCAGTTTAATGATAAATGCTGATATTGAAAAAAAGTTTTTACAATCAAAGGAAAAAACACCATAGACAAAAATATTGTGAAACTCAGCCTCCTGTTTACTAGGATGCCCTCGGGATCTATATAATAACTGCTGTTTGCTCTAGAACCTAATGCTGTAAAAGTATTCAAGAGACTTGACAGGGTAGCTATGTTTGGTTGTGGGACAGACCACAAATATAGCTAAGTAAAACAGTAGTTACTGCACAGGGAAATTCACTGGGAATTCAGGAGAACCTTCTTCATCCAAAGACTGTTAGTTGAGGCAAGTAGCATTTTGTATTTAAGGAGAAACTAGGTAAACACACAAGAGAAATCAAAAATAATTAAGAGGTGGGAGGTGGTGTGTGTGGAGCATAAAATGTCAGCAAAGGCCAGGCCCGCTAACTGGCCTAATTCTGTGTTGTAAATTCTATGTAAAGTAGGTTTCACAATCAGTCACTTAAAAGGAAAAGTAGAAACTTATAACATGTTAGTACATTATAAAATTTTGTAGGAATATTGAAGAATGATGAAGTTCAAGTAACATGAATAACAACATTTTTAAATCAATAAACAACAAAGTAAGATTGAGAGATCAAGCCAGTCTGAACAGCAGATAACCCTGAAGGAAGCTTGCTAGTATCTAAGAAAGGCTGATGAAAGTAACATCAACACAAAGTGGAGAGCTAATAGGCAAGTTGTTTTTCTCCAATGTAAACTGCATCAAAAGAAAGTTAAGAGTTCTAGCTTTTTTTTAAAGAAAGAGACTAGGTAGGCTGCGGTTGTTCTCCTTAGAGCAGCAAAGGCTGAAATGAGACTGGATTAAGGTGTACAAAATTATGAAAGGCATAGATAAGATAGAAAGAAATAAACATTTCTACTTAGTAGAGGGGGTCAACGACCAACGGACATAGATTTAAAGTAAGGGGAAGAGATTTAGAGGCATTTTGAAGAAACCCCCACCTAGAGGGTGGTTGGTATCTGGAACCCACTGCCTGAAAGGGTGGCAGAAGTGAGAACCTTCACATGTTAATATTTAGTCGAACAACTGAAATGCCATAGCATACAAAGCTATCGGCTAAATGCTGGGAAATGGGATTAAAGAGAAGACCAGCATGGACACAGTGGTTCAAGGGCTTTTTTTCCATGCTGTAAAACTGACTTAAGACAAATAAAACTGTAGAGTATTTGGGAACCAGACATGATTTAAAAAGATAACAGGTTACTCAAAGCATATTGATAGTTATGATTTATAATACATTAGTGAGATGAATTTCTACGCAAGCTATTATCTTTTTGTTTTAAAAAGATTCTTGAATCATACAGTTCTCTTCCTTTTAAAAGAGGACTTAAATATACTTGTTCCAAAACTGGAAATATACAGAACGAACCTACTGGCACCATAAAACACAGCCGATTAGAAGGGTCGGTTATAGTGGCAAAAACTAATACCACTAGTAATCAACATAAAAGAACACAACTAATGTCTCAAAGGGGGATAGGGGTAGATGAAATTTTCAGTTGGAATTCTGAACATATAAGGATGAATGAGAGTTTTAAAAAAATCAGCCTTTTTGTTCTCACAAACATAGTAAAGATTAAGCAACTTTATCAAAACAAAAACTCAGTATAAAATGTACAGAAAACAAACATAGTTCTTACTTCAATACTTAAATTCATGAATAAAAATGAATTTCTGAGGTGAACAATCTAAATAATGAACAGAAGAGTCACAGGTCATTTAATAAGATCATAAAAGGTCCATTTCCCTTTGACCCAAAAAAGCCAATGTTAAATCAGAATTCATAAATGAAACTGGTCCTTCTCATGATGTTCTGATTAGTGTACTTACAGAAACTTTGTTTGATAATATACCCTTTTTAAATCCTGATTTATACCTTTCCTAGCCAGTTTATTACTGTATCTTCACTAACATAATTCTATTTCATTTGTAAATTGAATTATATACTATTTCCAATGTTGGACCATAATGGTACATTTGTACAAATTCTGTATCCAAAATCTCTTTCCTTCCCCTTACAATTTATACATTTTAACTCCTAAACTCAAGAGATCCGATTGCCACTCGATTTAGTCTATTCCTTCAAGCCTTGTAAATTGTTTTCTAGCTTTCCTCTTTTGAACAATACTGAAAGCTCTGACTTTGTTGGTTGTTTGTTAATATGGTATGACGTATTAATAGTGCATTAATCTCAATGTCAGTTCACAGTGATCACCATTAGGTGCTAAAGAACGTTAAAATAAAGTCCTTTCAATTTGAAGTGTCAATACAACTCAAATCTCTGGTAGTTAAACTGTACATTATAACTGAATGATTCAAAATGGCTGTTTGCATATTTTCTTGTGTACATGGTTTTGTGCATCTTAAAAATTAATCCAAAAGGCAAGACAACAAAATAATTTAACTCAATTGTCTTAAAACACAGCTGTAAAGGAATAGCTGGAGAAATACTTAGCCTCTAAATGTTCATTTCATTTTAACACTATTTCAATTTAGTAAGTAATGTGAACAAGATTATACAACATCAGAAATATCCAGATCTGTTACAGGACTCAATTACTCTCTCAAATGAGGCAAAGTTAATTATTGGGATTTACAGTTCATCTCATTTAATATTTTCATTTGTGTTCTTATAACATTGTGGGATATGGTGAGGCCTGATAAAACAAAGTTAGCTCATCTGAATATTGTTCCCGCACGTTGTTCATGATACATTGTGAACAAAAGGTGAGGAAGCAGAATACGGTCAGATGGGAATTTTGACTGCTACAACTCAGGAAAAGTCCACTAGTGGAGATGGTGTCAGATCAGTAAGAGAAAACGAAAGACTATTATTGTTAAGCACAGTCTATCCCCCAACATCAGCAAATGGGACTGGCATTGCAATACTGACTATGACTATTCCAGGCAGCATTGAAGCAGTCCTTTTATGCACATGGTGATATATGTAGGGATCTTATGCACTCTACTTTGGAATATGATGGTCAGAGTGCCCTTAAATGGTAACAATTTCTCAACATATTTCCTACAAAATCCCCTCGAACTAACAGGATGAATCCGAAGTCATATTTATTCTAGTTTTAATTCACACTACTATGAAGGTTCTAGTGGATGCTACTTCAGCTTGGTCACAGTTCCTCTACATCACACATTTGTATAAAATTTTTAGTTTAATACAATGTATCAAAGCATTCATAAGAACACAAATCAAACAAAAATTGACAAAGAGACAAAGGAGGTGGTGCTGGAAGAAAGTGCAAAGTAGTCTTTAATACTTGCCTTAAGAGGAGGAGACAGTGAGGGACAGATTTAAAGGACAGCACTATATAGGGTTGAGCCTGACCAGAAAAAATAAATTCCTGCAATGGTGAGGAAGAGTGAGTCCAGAAAGTATCAAAGGTGGGCAAATATACAATTTTGATACAGTTGTAGGGCTGGGAGAGATTGCAGAGGATGGGTGAATGGGTCTTGATTTTCCCTTCATTAATTTTTCAACAAGAAAATCCCTTTCTTTCTAAAAACAATCATTTTACTTTAAGAGATAGTAGGAACTGCCGATGCTGGATAATCTGAGATAACAAGGTGTAGAGTTGGATGAACACAGCAGGCCAATGACCATCAGAGGAGCAGGAAAGCTGACGTTTCGGGTCTGGACTCTTCTTCAGAAAAGTGCATTTAGTAGAGTGCATTTCTGAAGAAGGGCCCAGACCCGAAACGCAGCTTTCCTGCTCCTCTGATGCTGCTTGGCCTGCTGTGTTCATCCAGCTCTACACCTTGTCATATCATTTTACTTTAATTTTTATTTTCTACTCTATGGCCAAACATGAAAAACATGCATTTCTACAGTAACTTTAACACAACATATCCTTACATAATAAGTTTACAAATAAAATGGACTGGTACAGTGTCCTTTCCAATTGATATCGATAATCGTAATGGTTGGAAATTAGGTTGAGGTACAATTCAACTGAAAGCCAACTGTGTCATTAGACATGGACTTTCCCTTTCATTGGCCAGCAGTGAACTGACTCAAACAGCTGTTGGGTAGGAGTTTAAATTCTGGTAAACACAGCACTTAGAACTGTAATCTCTTTAATAATCATCTCTAAAGGCCACATAGATACAGTACTCACTTGGGAGTTTGTTTTGTGGCTTATGGGGACTCAAAATGATGATTCTAGGACATTCAGTAGGATTCCTGGCAGTGTACGTTTAATAATTCTGTAGTCAAACTGTATTCATGATTTGCTTTTACAGAAAAGGCACAATGTAAAAATCTGTAGAAGTGGTTTACCTTTTCTTGGTTCCCTGTAACATACTTTAATAAGTCAGCTTTTTTCTAATTGTTACTTAGTTCATCACGATCTTCAATTTTCCCTTTTTAAAAAAGAATGTTACCACCAGTGACACTGCAATTTGTGTGCAGGGTGCAAAATTTTCCATTAGTTAAATTCAGTTGATATCTTGATAAAAATTGTGATTTTATTCTCCTCGTGGGCAATTGTACTGAAATGGGCATGGGACAAAGACGTAAGCCACAAAAACAGCAGCTTCAGTTCTCTCAAGTGAAGTCCTATCAAAGTCTATTGGGCACAATTCGACAGGATTGTGGAATCACCCTTTAAGTCATAATTGCTCAATTTCTTGTTTTGGCTGGTTATGGCTGCATTCCACATAGGAGTGAATACTGTCACCCACTGATGACAAAGCACACCCGTATAGCTTACATTACCATCAATAATCTCTCATGAGAGAAAGTGAAAAAAGTTATTAAACCCTTGCATAAAATATTAAACCAGTACTTAAATATTAAAAATACACAAATACCTGAATATTCATGGCTAATTCTAGCCTTATCTTCAAACAATAGTGAGAAATCAGACTTTTACCCTTGTTGTTTAAGGCATCACCTGCATTGTAGTCACTGTCTGACAATGTTATTCTCTAGATGCCTGGCACCTATTAGGCAGATCTGCTACTGGAGTTGCAGTTGGTGAACTGTAATGCCACAAGTCATTTCTCTTTTTGAAAATGGGTTTTCTTTGCAGCTGTTAAATCACTTTCAAAGATGTTTTACCGTTGTATTCACCATAGGTTACTCAGAATTTTGCAAAAAAAAAGGCAGTTGTCATATAACAACATATTTTAACTAGTCAGTATTGTGAAATCATTGTAGATGATGGCTATGCAACGCTGCTTGTAGAACATGGGGTACTTTGGGTGCTACTAATGCTGTGATTGGTGCTGCTGTTCTCAGATGTAGGTGGATTAGTGAAAACAGGCTGCTTCTTTTCAGAAGGACCTACAAGGTAGAAATAGGTAATAAACTAGTAATCAAATTTCATCAGCACAACAGTGTCATAGACCTGCATACACATTTACAGTGCTTCCTTATTCATCTCCATAAAAGTTGTGACCAGTGCTAATTTAACCTAACATTCATTCATAAATACATACAAACATTACTAGTAAGCTTAATAAAATGGCTTCTGCAGTTTGGTTTTGACTTAATACCCAGCTATAAATGTAAACCTAGCCAACTTCATATTAAGCTGATTATGCATAAATTTAGTGAAGTGAGCTTAAGTCTTTTTTAATATAATCATCCACTTCAGCAACAATATCTGGCGCAATAAGTTAGCTTTAGTTGAAAAGGGAACAGACAATACAGTAAAGTTTAATTGAAATTTAAAGGGATGTGACTGGTTATAGCTGAGGCCTCAAAAGTACTAACAGTTCTTAAAAAAATAACTTTGAAAGAGGTTAAACAATATATGATTAAAATAAATTAAATGGAAAGAAACCCAGTGTGGGAAGGAAACCCACTGTGGAACACAAACTGGAATCTGGGCAAAAGTGATGGATGATATAACCCTCCAGTCCCAGCAACATCCTGGTAAATCTTTTCTGAGCCCTCTTCAATTTAATAATTTCCTTCCTATAGCAGGACGACCAGAAACTGTACACTGTGCTGTATACAGTACTTCAAAAGTGGCCACATCAATGTCCTTGGAAAGACAACACAGAGAACGTCCAGATTCCGATGTAGCTCGCTGATGGGATTGTCAAGTGGGAGGCCAATTAGTGGTCAGAGGTAATTGTCGCCATCGAATTAAGGATGATGCACATGGGCTGGAGAGCCAACTGGATGCCCTCCAATAGTGACACATCTGAGTCAAGAGCTGCCAATGTAGACAGGACAGAATGAATGTGGCTCCAACCATAGATAAGCTCTGATCACTTTTTTTGAAATATGAAAATAGAAAGAGCCTACAACTGACAGGCCAGCCTCAATGAAGGGGTAACCCTCCACAGAGCAGCTTGAGGATACAGCTTAGTTGGTTATATTGTAACAGTTGGGGATTTAAAAAGTCTGCTGGAGCAATCACCTTCCAGTCTGCCATGAGGAGGCGGTCTCCTCTGATTGGCCATATTTTGGTGATCATAGGGAGCCCAGATTTTGGCTGTAAATTTCAGTTGGTGAGGACACTGTTATATTTATCTTCATTTGCAACCTGCTACTTGTAGGCAGGTGGCTTTTCAGACCTGTCCTCCTCGAAAATGATATGGGGCACGTTATTCTACCAAATCAAATCAACTTTCCAGCTGGTAGTGGGAAATTCCTGGCTAATCCGCCACCAGTGCTGCTCCAACAGCCTTTGAAAATCTGGTTTTTAGTATCTGAAAATCAGAGAGGGAGTGCGGCAAATTGAGAGTAAAAACTATCGGTAAAATATCAAATTATCAATATCTATAGTATTAATAATAAATCTAAGTTGGTACTCACGAGTGTGTGAATAGATATACCACAGAGCTGCAATCAGTAATGCTCCAATGACAAATGCACCAAATGCAATTCCTAATGCAGCTGACATTCCCAATCCCTGGAACACAGGAGGATCTAAAACATAACAATGGCTCAATTAGAATCAGGTTACAAAATTTAAACTACACCAGACTAAAGCAAAATATTCTGGTCTTCTAAAGAGACACATATATATCAGATTCAAACCGTTAAGTAGAAAGTGTACTAACTCAACTGTTGGTTTTAGAAACTTGGTTTGCAAAATAGAACTTTTCCATTCTGTAAATAAAGTTTAGTAATCAAAAGAATTATTTTATCATTGACACTTCAAACTTTAAAATAAGACCATAAAATGTGGGAGCAGAAGTAGGCCATTTGGCCCATCAAGTCTGCACTGCCATTCAATGAGATCATGTCTGATTCTCAACTCCAATTCCCTGTCTTTTACCCAGAACTCGATTTCCTTAACTGATTAAACATCAGTCTATTCTAACTTCAAATATACTTAACAACCCAGCCTCTACAGCCCTCTGCTGTAAAGAATTACACAGATTTACTACCCTCAGAGAAGACATTCTTCATCTCCGCCCTAAGCGGCTAACTCCGAGATTACATCCTTTGGTCCTGGACTCTCCCACAAGAGGAAAAATCCCCTCAATATTTACCCTGTAAAGCCTCCTAAGAATCTTTTATGCTCCAATACAGGTCACTCTTCATTCTGCTAAAGTGCAATAAGTACAAGCTGAACTTATTCAATCTCTCCTCATAAGAAAATCCCTCCATATCTAGGATCAGCCTAGTGAAACTTCTCTGGACTGTCCCCAATGTCAGCACACCTTTCCTCAGTTAAGAAAACCAAAATCATTCACAGCACAAGACTTTATTTGTGTACTCCATTACCTTTGAAATAAAGGCCAACATTTTATTTGTCTTTCCTATTACTTGCTAAACCTGTAATACTAACTTTTGAGATTCCTGCATGAAGACTGCCAAATCCCTCTTTAGCTTTCTCCATTTAAATGTTTAGTTCTTCTATTCTTCCTTCCAAGGTGCATAACCTCACATTTTCCCACATTATAGTCCACGTCAAGTTTTTGCCCACTCACTTAACCCTTATCCTTTAAAAACAGCTTGTATTTATATATTCTGTACTTTTGACATTACAAGATGCGTTGAGATGCTTCTCAGGAACATTATTAAACAAAACTTGACAGCAAGTCACATTGTTACAAATTATCAAAAGCCTGGTAGAAGAGTTCATTTTTAAGGTGGGAGAGTAAGTTGTGAAGAGGATATAAATAAGTTACAAAAGGGATACAAATAGTTTAAATGAGTAGGCAGGAAGAATAAGAAAGAAGCATTATCTAAATAGTGAGAGATTGCAGAGCTTCAAGATGCAGAGCAATCTCGGTGTCCTCGCTGATAAATCTCAAGTGACCATTAAGGAGGTGCAGCAAGTAATCTGGAAAGTTGACACAATGTTATAGTTTATAGCAAAGGGAATTGAATGCAAAAGAAGAACGGTTATGCTTCAGCTATACAGTACACCACTGAAATCACATCTAAGTAGGCCACTTGCTCCGTTGAGTCTGTGCCACCATCCTGTAGGAAGATGGCTGATCTGACATTTCTCACTTCCACTTTTCTGCCCTTTTCCAAATACTTCATAACATCAAGTTACATGAAATATCATGAGCTAACATATATTGGAGTAATTTATAACAGCAAATACTGTATTTTAATAACCTGTATAGGTAACCCTTGGGGCCCCCACTGATCAAGAATACATCTGTCTTAGCCTTAAATATTTTCAATGACTCTGCCCCCATAGCTCTCTGCAGCCAGGAGTTCCAAAGACACTCAATCCTCAGAGGAGCGACTCCTCCCTGACTTGGTCTTAAATTGGTGTCCCTTTATTCTGAGGCTATTCCATCCGGTCCTGGATTCTCCCATGATGGAAAAAAATCTTCCTCTCAGCACAGCATTTACCCTGTCAAGCCCCTTAAGTTTTAATGAGATCTCCTCTCATTCTTCTAAACCCTAACGAGTACAATCCCAAGTTGTTAACTGTGTATAGTTATGATCTCTATTTAAGGAAGGATGCAAATGCAGAGGTTTACTAGACTAATACCTGTAATGGACAGGTTATCTTATGAGGAAAGACAGGCAAAGCCTGTCTCTAATGCAGTTTAGAAGAATAAGAGGTGACTTGATCGAAACATATAAGCTCCTGAGGGATCTTAACAAGGTGCATGTGGAAAGAATGATTTTCTAATGGTGAGTCTAGAAATTAGGTCTGTTTTAAAACAAGGGTTAACCCCTTCAACATAAAGAGAGAATTTTTTTTTCAGGGTTGAGTCTTTGGAGCTCAAAAGGTAGTTGAAGAGTGATCTTTGAATATTTTGAAGGCAGGGGTTGGTAGATTTTTGATAAGCAAGGGGATTTAAAAAAAGTTAAGGATGGACAGAATATGGAGTAGTCGGACTAGCCATGATCTTATTGAAGGGCAGTGCTGACTCCAGGGACCAAATTGTGTACTCCTACTCTTAATTCAAATGTTCATGTGTCTTAAAGTTAGAGAGACGTAAAGGGGCTTGGTGACAGTAAAGCCATCAATGGCGCAGCCATTAAAATCGGGGATGCACAAGATGCCAGAACAAATAGCTTGGAGGACTGCATGACTGGAGGAGGTTACATATAGGAAGGGGCAAGGCCAAAGTGGGATTTAACTGGAACTGACTCTGGTGTTCTTGCAGAGTGCCTATGTTCCTTTATACTTTCTTTGAAACATGTCAAGAATTTTAGGTGTAAGTGTGAAAGTTAGGAGATACATTTTAGGTGTATAATTTCTTACCTAAGTGTATAAATACATGAGTTCAAAGAGATACGGGGAGACAAAGATAAAATGGCAAAAAGACTGGTATGCAAACACTTCATAACATCAAGTTACAGGAAATATCATGAGCTAACATATTGGAGTAATTTATTACAGCAAATACTGTATTTTAATAACCTGTATAGGTACAAGAGTTAAAACTGACTTTTCTTGAACTTCTTCTCCCGCCCTATAAAGTACTTTAACATTTCTATAACAAACCAACGTATCATCCACCACATAAGAAGTGTTTCAGACGTGGCAAAATAACCAAGCAAAGATACTTACCTGGCCTGTGACTTGTGAGGTCTGGGCCATCTGGTCTGTGACTTGTGGGAGCTGGTTCCTCCTGACTGGAGGGGTCTGGGAATGTGGGACAAACTAGAAGGTAAAACAGGTTTACATTATTTTAATGTGAACAAGACTGTCCTCTGACGGTACCTTACAAGCCTTAGAGCTGTAAGTTATTACTACATACTAATTTTGCTTTAAATAATCTTAAAAAATACTAATTCTGAAGATCTCAATATTTTCAGTTTGCTTTTACAGATTGAGTAAAATATTTTAAAATAAAGCAATCACACGGTGTGACTACTGCCATCACCATATTTGTTTGGCTGAATTAAACATTTCCTTGTTAATGTTTAGAAATACTACTAATTGAATCGCAAAATAATTACTTATGAGGTAAGCCATTCAGTCCATCTTGGCTCTTTTGTCTAGATGAAGTGCAAAATCTTCTTACTGCAGCATAGAACTGCTTTTTAAAGTGGTGGTGATTTTACACAGTAAGTAGTTTTGTCTCCATTACAGTATACAGAAGTGCTCCATATATTGATAATGCTTTGTATGAAGAAACACTTTCCAATATTAAATTTAAATTTGAAAAAGGGAAATTCAGATCTATGTGCCTTACTCCGTTTAAAATAAATTATCCAGATTTACATTTTCCATGTCATTTACAATCTAGAATACTTCTGTAAGATTACTTTGCCAACATCTCCTTCTCCAGTTTTTCCTCACACTACTTCTGGGACTCAATGAGCAAAACTGGATAAAGTATTCAAAATGTAGTCCGCCAGAAGAACTTTGGACCTGAGGGAAGAAAGTGGCTAAAAGTTCTGCATAAAATATTTATGGCACAGATATCAATCCAAGATAGGAAGCCATCCAAATAAATAATGCAGCTATCGTCTTATCATGTTTGGTATCTTCATGCTCTACACTGAGTAAGAAATGTCCTGGAATGTCTCCTGCCAAATTCAATGACTCCCACCAGGGAAGAAACAATGCTTTCCCAACAGACAGCTTTTTATAATGGCTTTAACTACTTCCAGCTTGTCCTGACACTGTGCATATCACAGCCTATCCAAAAAGGCCTGAGCAAGAGGTGCAAAGATGCAGAACACAGCTGCTCCAGCTACATGGGTAAGTGGTTGGGGCTGGGACAGGACTTGAAAGTCTCAAAAGGGTTTCATCAACAAATTGGATTACCTGATCCAAGTATATTTTTAGAAGGGTCCTTTTAATCCAGGTCAATGTGATTCAAAACTTATTTTCACCTGCCTGTTTTGCATTACTGTTAAAGACAGTCCTGAATAGATCCTCTCTCACACCTAATAGATGATGCAGATCTGGCCAAGGTTTCACTGTCCTTTTCAATGTTCCTTCTTTCAGAAGCATACACATCTAGTATCAAATATCCTTATTTACACCTCATTCAAAAAACATGCATTTGCAGAGGAGGTAACTCCACAAAACCACTCAGCGCTCTGCTTAGCAGAGTGGTCTCCACACTCAGCCACATGTACGAGGTGCTGCCATGTTGCCTCAGATGAAATGGAGGCAGCCTGCTCACTTATCTCAGTTTGTAGAAATGCACAAGGCAGTCATCCTCAGCATGGATACACTAGTAGAGCACATCCAGAGGCTGCTGCTCTTAGCTTCAATGCAGTTACAGCTACGCACCAGGCCCTGGTGCAAAGGTAGTCTCTCTCTCTTTCTCTCTCATTCACTCAGACAGACCAATATGGCTGATGACAATGATGTCCAAAGATGTGCAGATTAGGTGAATTGGCCATGCTAAATTGCCCATGGTGTTCGGCGATGTGTAGATTGGGTAGGTTACAGGGGGATGGGTCTGGGTGGGATGCTCTGAGGTTCGGTGTGGACTTGTTGGGCTGAAGGGCCTGTTTCCACACTGTAGGGATTCTAATAACAGCACACCACTCTCATCCCTCTTGTGGCCACCTCAAGCCTGAGGCTAGTGTTCCAGGAAGAAGGAAGGAAAAAGAAGTTGGGACACAACTCCAAGTATGTCTGCACCGTTTGTGCCACTGACAGTCTCTGCTGCAGAGTTTGTGCATGTCAATGCACTGTTGCTATGTACATTTTCATTAGTTGTACATATAGTTCTCCAAGAGATAAAAGTCAGAAAATGCTGAAAATCTTCAGACCAGGCAATTTCAGTAAAAAGAAACAGAGTCAAGAGTTCACATTAACGATGGACCCTCAATCCTATTCGTCAACCCTCTCTATTACTTCACCAAAAGAACTCAATTAAGTTAGACAAACACAATTTGTATTTTTGGGAAATCTGAGCTGACTTTCTTTTATTTAAGGATCCATTTCCATTTATCCTTGAGCTTGATGTGATTTTGCACTCCAGTGGGGTATTTTACCTGATGTGGCAATGTTATGTTATCCTTTGTTACATAGGAAACTAGACATGAATATTGTGACATTGATTATTCAAAGTTATTTATTACAAGCATACAATTACATATAAACATTACATTCATCAGACACAACATCTAGGCTAATGTTAAGCTACTAAGTTACACATAGTAGCATACTTCTTGTAGCATGTCACACTTAAAAGTGATTTGGAGTAAGATGGAATATATGACATTCATGCCCTTAGGTCAAATGCTATGATAGTGATGGTATCATCGGCATGTCACTTAAAGGTATATTGACATACTGATCATTAAACATTAAATAACAGATTCCAAACTAAAATCTAGAATATATTTTTAAAATTACATTGTATTTCAGAAAGCACTGATTGTGTTTTGGCTTAAACTGGTTTCTAAGGTGAACAACCAACTTTACTTCAGTCAACTGCTTTAAATAAAAATGTAAAATAAAACTCTAAAATAGGGTGCAAATGTTGTTTAAAATGAATTTTGAAGCTCACCTTACAGAGCCAAATCCAATTAATTGCACATTTTTTTTGTCTATGCTGTCTTGGGAACTAGACAAACAGAAGCAGGAAACATGAAAATTTGGAAAGGCTCAGCCCATGCAAAGCTGCAGAGGGAGGGAAGGAAAAGCAGCTATAGGAATGACACACAACACTGTAAAATAGGAAGGAAGATCAGATTTCAGGTCTGCCTGAAACAATAACATAATGACTATAAACATTTCAGCACCAATACCTGTCCTTTTTAAAAGAATGTTATTGACATCAGTATGTCTTTATCAGCATATTTAAAACTGCACAAATGATTGAGAAACTAACTCAAGGTCAGAATTGGGGCATGCATACATAAATATATTTGCACTTATCTACTTTTAGTTCAGCAAACTGTTATCAGCATTTATTTTAAACTATATCATTATACATTTTGAGGAATTAATGTTTTGTCAATTAGTTGCAAGATCTGAGCTTTTGCTGACAAGTCTAGAAATAATTGTTAGATTATTTCCTCACAACACTCAGTGAACACGCGAAGACAAAAAAATTACAACACATCTGCTAACTTGAACAGGATGTTGGTATCATGACAGCGCACTTGAACTGGAAGTAGTGCAAATTTGCTGCTGCCTCAGTTTAGCTAGCCAACCCTCCACCTTTAATGATGGTATATTCCCCACTACTTGTATAAGATGTTGGTGCTGTTGGCTTTATCACTGTGGACAAAAAACACACTGAAACCAGATGCAGTGTGTTGTTTGTTGGTGCCTCTCCCTCAATGTACAACTAGGCGCTGGGCACTGCCCTTAATAATATCTGTATATATCTTACTGTTGCACTTGAACAGGAAGTTTCTTTTAATTTCAGAAATATACTTTACATAAAAATATCTTCATATACATACATAGTCACTAAAGCAGTTTGGTTCTGTACAGTAGCATATAAAGAAACAAAGATTGTTTGACTCAATCCAGCAAACAAACCAAAGGCATTTCTTTCTTGTACAAGATTACAGTTACATATATTTGAGGTGGGCATCCAATAACTGAACGGACCCTCATTGTACTTTGGCTGAAAGACCTGAGACAGTGGTCATTCCCCACTGTGCTTTGGTGGCAGCTGCCCTAGGCTTTAGTGTGTTCCTCGCACACAGTCCAGGAGCTTGGAACGTGCCGGTCTGTACTCCGTTAGGTTCAACTCCTTGCTCAGAAACATCAACAGGTTTCAGGTAGACCAAAGAGCCTCTTTCATCGAATTGATGGCCCTCCAGGCGCAGTTGATGTTTGTCTTGGTACGCATCCCAGGGAACAGAACACAGAATCCTGCATCATAGAGATGCTTAGTAAAAACCTTGACAAAAACCAATGCATCTTTCTCCAGACTTCCTTTGCAAAGGCACATTGCAGAAGGTTTTTGACAGTTTCTAATCCCCACAGCCACGATGATGGCAGTGTGCGGTAGTGCAGAGTGTTCTGATGTACATGAAGGGATCTCACAGGCAGTGCCATTCTCACCAGCAGCCAAGCAGTGTCTTGGTGCTTGTTGGAAAGTTCTAGTGATGAGGCATTCTGCCAAATGACTATGACAGTCTGCTCAGGAAACAACCAGACAGGATCCACCCTCTCCTTTTCCTGCAGGATTTTCCTACATGCTGACCACTTCCAGATGGAACTGTGGTCAAAGGTGTTTTGCTTTGCAAATTTCTTCACAAAGCACAGGAGATACCGAAAATTCCAACTACTTGGAGTGTTCCATGGCAACAAGGTCAATCCCATCCTTAGCATCACCAGGGAAAGGCAGAACGTCAGTACATACTGAGGCTTGAAGTTTATGTACAGAGGGTCTATGTACAGCTTGATGCAGCCACACACAAAGGTGGCTATCAGGATGAGGGTGGTATCGAGTACGTTCTTCTCCCACTTAGCTAAAATTTTGTACATGATATTCCTGCAGACACGGTCCATCTTAGACCTCCAGTTGAAGGGGAAAATGGCTCGGATGACTCCAATGGTGCAGCTTTGGGAACGGGCCAGACCTGCACCATGTACAACAACAGAGTGCCTGACACCTGATGACGTTTTTACTCGCAATGGAGATGGGGCAGTGCACACAAAAGCCCAGTTTCTGTCTCAATTTGGTAATATGCTCCTCCCAAGTCTTTGCGCATGCCCCAGCCCCTCTGACTCATATTCCCAGCACCTTCGGGTGATCTGTCCTGACGGCGAAGGGGATAAAGGATCGGTTGGCCCAGTTCTCAAAGAATGTGGCCTTACGCTTGCCTCGATTTACCTTGGCTCCCAAGGCCAGTTCAAACTGGTTGCAGATGCTTATGAGTTTCGCACTGACAGTGAATCGGATCAGAAAATGACATCATCCACGTACAGGGAGGCTTTGACCTGCAGGCCTCCACTGCCTAGAATAGTCACCCCTCCCAGGCTCGCATCCTTCCTGATGGATTCAGCAAAAGGATCTATACACCACAGATACAAGGCAGGAGAGTGTTGCCAGCCCTGCCTGATTCTGGATCAGATCGGGAAACTTTCTGCTTCCCACCCTTAATTGAGACTGCACTACTGCTGTTGGTGATGAGCAGTCAGATCCAATTATGGATTCCCTCCCCAAAGCCCATTTTGCAGAGCACGTCCCACTTGTAGGTATATGATATCCTGTCAAAGGCCTTCTCCTGGTCTAGGCTGATGAGGCAGGTGTTCACCTCCCCTCCCTGTCCTGCACATGGACGATCGTATCCCTGAGAAGCGCGAGGCTCTGAGATGGTCCTGCCCTGTAAAGCACACGTTGGTCAGGGTGAATCATTGATCCCAGAGCAGATCTGACCCGTTTAGCAATGACCTTGGATAGGATTTTGTAATTTGCATTTAGCAGTGAAATTGGTCTCCAATTTCTAATTTCCTCTCTCTCCCACTTCCGTTTGTAGATAAGGGTGATGGTTCCTCATTGATTCACATTTGCTACCTGCCAGAAGCATACGATTATACACCTCCAGAAAGTCTTGGCCAATCAGTTGGTACCAGTGATGAAAACATTTTGCTCCCAGACTGCACTGTAACTGGAACCAGTCATATTGCAGCCCTTGTTGCTGTGTCTCCTTCACTAGCCCACTGACTGTCTCTTTCTTCTTTTTACAGTTCCCCTCCCCCATTGTTTCATCCACAGCTCGGTGGAACCAAAAGTAGTGTGCCCCACTGCTGCTGCCCACCCTACCATTCGTCCTGCTGGGGCAAAACCTTGCCACTGTCTCTCTGGCCTCTCCCCTCACTGCAGTCTGCTGCATTTGTCCTCTTGCCTGCTCTCCTCTGGCCTCACACCTCGCTGTGGCCAGCACTATTGGCCTACAACTGCACTCGGGGAGTGGGGCAGAGAGTAAGGTGCTTTGTGTGATGAATGTAGTTGGGGCTGGGAATCTGCCCCTTTAAGGCAGCAGGACAGGTAACTCAGTGGCAGAGCTTGGGTCCAGTCTAGAATTAGTTGTGGAGATGCGAGCATCGGTAATAAAGTATTCCTATTCAGATTTACCATTTGTCTACCTGCTATATAATTCCTGGCTGCAAAGGAAGCACCAACATAACATTTGGCAACAAGAGTGGGATCTAGCACATGAACTATGTGCACAGTTTTTTTCTATCTGGAGAGGTCGCCCAGACTTCACAAACGGTGTAAGGAGGTAACATCGAGGAAGTGGTCATGAGTGGATTCGGGCCACAGTCCACGCCAGGAAGGAAACGGAAACTAGTAATTGGGCCAAGAGCAGCAGTTATGAAGGGACTCTGACCAATGGCTAAAGAAGAGAGTATGCAACGGGATTACTGAAACTGTCATGGAGAGCACTTGCGAGGGGACTCGGGGTGTGGGTGACACCAGGGAGGAATGGTACACTAGCACAGATGGTGCGGGAGCAGCTGACATGGACAGCATTCACCAAGGGGACTCGGGCTGCAAACTACTAGACTCAAGCAGTGGGAAAACAAAATGGTGGTCCAGTTTGGGGTGATGGATTCATTTGATGAAGTGTCAGAAAATTGACCTTTATAATGGAACACTTTAATTTGTTCTTAAAGGCAAACAAAGTGGCTGAGGTCATCTCGGTACCAGTTTTCTTAAGAACCATTGGAAGCAAGACCTTTGCAATTCTCAGCAGTGTGGTGCAACCAGAGAAACTTGCAGACAAGGCATTCCCAGAGTGATGTTAAGTGTTATGAAATTATTTCGCAAATAAGCTGATGATAGCAGTTATTTCCATTATTACAAACAGGTACAGCATATAGCATGGAAGAGAATCCACTGCCCAATTTGTGGCCACCTTAAAGAAGTTAGTGAACACTGCGAATTCAGAAGGTTCCTCCAAGCCTTGTGGGACCATTTGGCTTGTGGCCTTTGATTTTAAGCCACCCTAACAAGGAGATATCTGGATTTCGAGGCAGCTTTTGAACATGCTACCTCAATGGAGTTGGCCACAAGCAAGGCAAACCAGTTGCTTGATGACGCCAGGGTACATCAAGTAGTGAAAGCTTGGCAAAGTGCATTAGAATGCAGCCGATGTGGCAAGAATGGTTACAAGGAGTCAACATGTTGGACTCGAGAAGCCCGTGCCACAGATGTAAGCGAGTGGGTCATATTGCCCAAAATTGCCAGGTACAACCCAAATAAGGAGAGTTAGAAAGAAACAACCCTGAGGACAAGGCATAAGGTACATGCTGCCAGCCTGGGAGTAGACAGTGCCAGCTGGTCTGCAGAAGGTGGCCCAGAGTCAGCAGTTTCAGTTAAACTGAGTGTGAAATTGATTGTTTCTAGGCTCTTCCCAAAGCAGAGAGGAAGACAGTAAAAATGGAAGTGGATACAGGCACAGTGGGGCCCCTGATTCACGAATCTGTCTATAAGATGAAATTGAGGGCACTATGACTGAAGTCTACCAAGATTATACTATGAACATACTTGGAACAAGTGGTGTCACTGAAGGGCTACGTACTGCTGAAAGTACAGTTAAGAGGCCAGTGTGTAGAACTGTTATTTTGCATGGTAAAAGGCACACACTCGGCATTATTTGGACACCGCTGGTTATAAAACTTAAAGGTTGAACAGGGGTATGCTTAATAGGCTGGGTGAACTCAAACATGGGTTTGCGAGAGATCCTGAACAAGTACAAAGATGCCTTCAAAGGGATCCTGGGGGAAACAAAAAGGAGTCAAAATTACATTACAGCTGAAACCTGAGGCTCAGGAGTCTGAAGATGCATCTGGTACCATACGCCATCTGGCCGAAAGTGGAGGCAGAACTGGAATGGGTGGTGAATCTGGGAGCACTGGAACTAGTAACCACCAGTGATCAAGTCACTCCCATTGTTTTGGTCTTAAAAACAGATGGTATGGTAAAGATTAGTGGTGACTTTAAGGTCACAGTCAACCCAGTGGGCCAATACCCCTTTCGACTCCGAAGACCTATTCAGTGGACTAGCAGGGGACATGAAATTTTTAAATATGTATCTGTTACAGGCCTACCTATAGATATAGGTCATGAGGGAGTCTCAGCTGCTGCTGATGATAGTGACACACAGGGGACTTTTCTGCTACAAGCGATGACTTGTAGGCATCGCATCAGTACCAGCTACGTTCCAGAGGAATACCCTGCATTATGTAAACATGGATCAAATATTAAGAATGTTGCCAGGAATCCAGTGTTGTCTGGATGATATTTTGATTACTGAATCCTTGGAAGAGCAGCATTTGAAAAAAAAAATTAAGAAGGAACCCAAAAAAGATTGCAGGAGCATGGGCTACAAGCAAAAAAGAAGGAAATGCGATTTTTTTTCTTTAAAAGGCTCCTTCGAGTACGCGGGCCATGTAATTGATGGGGAGGGAATCCACAAAGCACCCAAGAAGATGGAGGCTATCACAAAGGCCTCTAGACCAGAGAATGTGACTCGACTGAACTCGTTCCTGGGATTTGTGAATTACTAAAGCAAGTTCTGGTAACCGTGCTAAAATCCCTGCATTGGTTGCTGAGAAAAGGGTGGCTGTGGAAATGGACCCAGTAACATGAGGTAGCTTAGAATGAGGTGGTGAAGTAAGCCTTAAAAATGTTGGCAGTGTTAACACATGTCGACCCAAACTTGACACTACAGTTAGCGTGTAACGCTTCTATGGGGTTGGTGTAGGTGTTGTACTGTCGCACATATTACTGAATGGAGAGGAAGGGCCCATTGCATTTGCATTGAGGTCACTAATAAAGACTGAGGAGAATTATGTTCAAGTTGAAAAAGGAGGACAGAGTATTGTATTTGGCATTGAAAAAGTTCACCCAATTCCTTGGCAGGCACTTCATGCTACTGACTGACCACAGACCTCTAACCTCCATTTTTGGCCTATATACAGGTGCACTGTCAATGGCAGAAGTACACCTGAAGTGATGGGCACTGGCTCTGTCAGCCCACTCATATGACATCAAATACTGACAGGCAGAGAAGCACAGCATCATAGATGCCCTGTCAAGGCTGCTTTTACCAGGGAATACTACAACCTGAAAAGTGTGTACTTCTCCCAAGATGCCAAGGTGCTGGTGCCAGTTAATCAGGTGCAGAATGTTGCTTGGAACAATCTGGTTTTGAGCCATGTGGTGGACTTAGTCTTCAAAGGGAGGACCATTCATGGAAACCTCCTAGAATTATGCACTTACCTGTCCAGGAGTTGGGAGTTAATGTAGGGGAATAAGAGTTGTTACTCCTCTCCCGTTAAGAGGGAAGATGCTGGAACAAGTGCACTAAAGGCATCCTGGCATGGTACGAATAAAGGAGATAGCCAGAAGCTATTTTTGAGCAGACAAATGTGGACTACCAGACTGGGGAGAAAGTGGGATCATGTGAATCCTGTGCACTAATATGATGCCGCTATTATCACCCGTTCACCTATGGGAATGGCTTCAAACACTGTCAGCAAATTCACGCCAATTTCACGAGACCAGTAGAGGGACACAGGCTACTAGTGGTCATGGATGGCCCCTGAAGTGATGGTCATGAAATTTGTATCAAAGGAAGCAACGACAGACTGAATGAAATATTTGGAATTGTCCCTCAGGACACTGAGCTGGTCCAGATGGGATCATTGGTCTTGACAGAGTCATGTGTCTCTGAGCCAGGGTTGGCCACACCCAGGGAGGAGACAACAGCATTGTCACTAGGCAGACAGGGATGTATCTACAGACTCTTTCCTTTGCTATCAGTCTCCCATGTCTCCCTGATCCAAAGCGTTGCTGAAGTCTAAGTAGTCTACATCCAAAACTTTGCCCTCATCTACACACTTGATCACCTCTGCAAAAAAAAAATTCAATCAAGTTGGTCAGACATGACTTCCTCCTTAACAAAAGCATGCTGACTGTACTTGATTAATCCCTGCCTCTCAAATGAAAATTAATTCTGTCCCTCACAATTACTTCCAATAGTTTCTCGCCACCAAGATTAGATTGAACTAGCTTGTAATTTCTTGTTTATCCCTTGCTCACTTCTTGAATAACAGTACCAAACTGGCTGCCAGTCCTTCAGCACCTCTCTTGTGGCCAGAGAGAAATTGAAAATTTTTGCAAGTAACCCTCCCTCCTTGCCTCACTCAACAATCCGGGATACATTTCATTCAGCCCAGAAGACTTATCTACTTTTAAGCCTGTCAGACCACTCAATCTTCTCCATGTCTATGCTATTTTCTTTAAGTGCATCATTGACCTTCTCCCTGATTTCTACACCCGTATCGTCCCTCTCACTAGTGAACATCGAATCAAAGGTATTCATTTGGTACACTACCTATATCCGCTGGCTCCACTCACAAATTAGCACTGTGGTCCTAATGGGCCCTACTCTTTTCCTTATTATCCTTTCACCCTTAATGTACCTATAAAACAACTTAGAATGTTCCTTCATTTTACCTGCCAGTATCCTTTCATATCCTCTTTTAGCTCTCCTAATTTCCCTTTTAAGTTCCCTCTTGCATATTCTATTCTCCTCTCAGGCTTCTGCTGTTTTAAGACTTTGTATCTGCCATAATGATCACTTTTTCTCTTAATCCAATGCTGTTTATCCCTTGATATCCAGGGTTCACAGGATTTGATGGGCCCACCCTTTTTTTATTGGAGCATGTTGGCTCAATACTCTCCATATTTCCTTCTCCAATGTTCTGAGCCAGATTTACTTGAAAACATCTGCTCCCAGTCTACACAGACCAAATCATATTTTTTAAAAATCAGCCATTACACAAGTTGAGAACTTTGATTTCAGCCCATCTTGTCCTTTTCCATAACAATCCTGAATCTAACTAAGTTATAATTGCTGTCTGCAAAACATTCCCCCACTGATAATTTTAGGTAACAAAACTGGGCAAGTGGTTGAAATAAGTCCAGGACCATCCTGGTCTTGTACAACATTCTACATACTGGCTTAAAAGGGTACCCTGGATGAAATTTTAAGAATTCCACTCCCTCTAAACTTTTCACAGAATGATTACCCCACTTAATGTTGGGCAAGTTGAAATGCTTTATTGTCATTAGCAAATTACTTTACATCTACATACTTATTTTTCTATTTTTCTCATATTGTTAGAGGGTGTGTCCTCTGCAATTGCAATCAGAAAATATGCAGCTGAAAAATGAACAAATTATGGCTGGTAAATATTACATTTTTGTTCATATTGTAGGAAAAAAAAAAGTTAATTTTTTTCCCAGAAAATTGTGG
The DNA here is from genome assembly GCF_021869965.1 of Rhincodon typus. Lineage (NCBI taxonomy): Eukaryota > Metazoa > Chordata > Chondrichthyes > Orectolobiformes > Rhincodontidae > Rhincodon > Rhincodon typus. The sequence continues at coordinate 31,882,839 of NC_063359.1, read as the reverse complement.
AAAATATATATAGCTCTATGGGGATTTGTAATTTATTACTACCCAATGTCATTTGGAATCAGTTAGACCCAAGAAATCACTAAACTATTCTAAAGTGACTAATCCCAGCAAATGGAGGGCAACCATGGCTCCGATACTGTTCAATGCTGTAAAATGTATTAATATGCGTCTCAGAAGACAAGATCAAGAAAACCAAAGAACCTGGCAATGTTCCTGGTCTACTTCACATAGGAGAGGTAATATTTTGACATTGCACACCTATCGGTAGAACTAAATTTAAAATTGGACACATTGAATTCATAACATACTACAACTAGTCAAAACTTCAGGCCAGTCAACGAAGTTGTAAAATTGTTCAAACAAGGCTGTCTACTTGGTCTAAGCTTCAGAAGACTGCTGGAAAAAAAGATTTAAAGAAACAACAAAACAGAAAGCCCTTGGTATATGGTTCATCCAAAACCAAACCAACAAAAGTTTTTCCTCTGAAGCTCAACTGCTATACATTATGAATGTACTAATCTCAATTTTTCTTGTTCTTGTCACATTATTGATGCCTGTTTTTATTGGTTGCTTTCCATATGGAAGTTACAAACAAATCCCCCGCATCCTCTCTCTAAACTATCATCTATTCCAAATTTTTGATACACTGCCAATAAGGTCAACTTCCATTCCTTCTCAAGAGCAAGCTTGTCTTGACAAGATATGACATTTTAAGTTCATAACCATGGTAACTGTAATTACTGGGAAAGAACTGGAAAGGACCTCAGATGCAAGCTGTCAAATATGAAGACAATTGCCAAATTTCAGTCTGATCCTTTACAGCTTTGACAAGACAAAAGCCAGAAGAGACCATTCAAATCATTACTACAGATTTAACTCATTCCAAAGTTAACAACTCCAGAATCAGCTTAAAAGATCAATAATAAAGCAGATCAGAAACTAGGTAGTCAAATCAGAAACTAGGGTCTTAAATTGAACAAAAGTAAATTCTTTTAAAAGACAAAAACTCAGCAATGAATGTGTTCCAACCATGGCTAACAAACAAGAAATGTATAAATGCCTTTGTTTGATCTAATAAAGAAGTTAAAATAATGGTAAACCTGAAGATGCGAGCACCTTAGAACTCTGCAAAGGAGTACCAAGAGAAAAGATTAATAAACGGAAAATAGAATGAAAGTAAACTAATGGGAAATTTAAAAAAACACAAAGGCTTCTATAGGTTTGTAGAAAGCATGAACAAAAACAGATGCGAGTCCATTTCAAACACAGTCAGAAGAATTTATAATGGGGAATAAGAGTTCCTAACAATCTGCCAGAAATTAAATCTAGAGACTAATTAAAAAGAGTGAGGAACTACAAAATGTTAAAATTAGTTTTAAAAAATTAAGTAAAAGAGAGGTTAATGGCACTTAAAGTACCCAAAACCCCTTCATCAGACGATTTACATCTCAGTGTGAAAGAAATGGATGAAAAAGAAACTACATACATTGGTGGTCATTTTTCAAAATTCAGTAGACTCTACAGTTGTTTCAGCACATTGGAAGATGGAAAACGTAACCTCACTGAAGTATAATATAGATATAGAAATTTCTACAGCTGAAGACACTGCCAAGGGGACAAGATAACAGTAAACCCTACGCAAAACATTTAACCTTGGAAACAAAGACAGGAACACTAATCATCCAAACATGCATTTCCAATTTAATTGACCCAATCAACATGAAGATTAAAGTCAAACAAAGTTATTGCTCTATTCTATTCACATGCTCCTATTATTTGATTTATAGCCTTTCCCACAGAGTGCCTACTGTCTGAAGGTCTTTACAATACTCCTACCAATGTCTAAGACAGGTTTAATAGAGACTTCTTGAGACAAAGTGAAAAGGGAACAGGAGTAGGCCATCCAGCCAACTAAACCTGCCCTGCCATTCAATATGATAATGCCTGATGGACAGCTTCAATGCCTTTTACTCACCCTATCCCCAATACGCTTTTTTGCCTTTGGTAAACAGAAATCGATCAACCTCTACCCTAAGCATTATCTAACTTTACATTTCCATAACACTCGGTGGTAGAGAATTCCAAAGATTCATAACATTTAGAGTCAAAAATAAAATTCTCATTTTGAACCTAAATAGTATCTCATTTATTTTCAAATTGTGCTGTATGGTTCAAGACTTCCCAACCAGAGAAACATCTTATCTGCATTTATCCTGTCTATCCTCTTAAGTATTTTGTAAAATTCAATGAAATCACCTCTCTTTCTTCAAAACCCAAGAGAATACAAGCCCAGTTTGTCCAATCTCTCCTCATTGAACAGTCTCAACATCCCAGGATGGAGACTGGTGAACATTTATGGCACTCCCTCTATGGCAATGATATCTTTCTTAAGGTAAAGCAGATTAAAATTGTACACAGTACTCCAAGTTTAGTTTAACCAAGCTCCAATACAGTTGAAGCAACACTTCACTATTCCTGCACTCAAATCCTCTTGAGTAAAGGCTAGTATTCATTTGCCTTCCTCAGTTTGCTGCCCCTGCATGTTAGCCTTTAGTGAATCATCAAAGACACTTAGGTGCCTTTCCAACTACATGTTCCAACCTCTTAAAAAATACTCTGTACACCTGCTCCTCTGACCAAAGTGAATAAGTTCATACTTTTTCACATTAGATTCCATCTGCTATGGTGTGGTCCATTCGTTAACGCTGTCGAAGTTCTTCTGAAGCTATATCACATCTACTACACAACATACATTCACACATTTTCCAGAATAGCGTTGCTTCTGTTTGGATGATGCCACCCTCCAAAACAGTGCTGCTGACATGATTTCCTTCTTCCATAACAGTGATTCCCCACACTCTGTGGTTGCCCTCAAATGCATCCAATCTATCACCAGCGCTTCTGTCCTTACACCCCTTCCCATCACTCACAACTTCATGATTAGGTTCCCCCAGCCTCACTTTTCATCTCACCAGCCTCCGCATTCAAAAGGTCATTCTCCGCTACTTCAGACAAGTCCAGCAGAATGCCACCACCAAACACATCTCCCCTCACTCCGTCTGCATTTCGTAGGGATCGTTCTCTCCGGGACACCCTAATCCTCCTTTAATAACTACCAACACCAAGCCTCTTCCCCTGGAAGCACAGAAGGTGCAACGCCTGCCCCTTCACTTCTTCCTTGTTCACCATCCAAGGGCCTAAACAGTCTTTCCAGGTGAAACAACATTTCATTTGTATCTCCTCTGATCTGATCTATTGCATTCACTGAATCCAACGTGATTTACTCTACATTGCAGAAGCCAAACGCAGACTGGGTGACTGCTTTGCAGAACATCTCCAGCCCATGCGTAAGCCTGACCCCAACCTTCCTGTAGCTGGTCATTTTAACACAGGATCCTGTTCACATGCCCACTTGTCTGTCCTCAGCAAGCTCCAGCAAATCACATCACAAACTGAAGGAACAGCATCTCATCTTCAGACTAGGCACTTTTCAACCTTCAGGACTTGATATCGAGTTCAACACCTTCAGATTGTTAACTCTCTCCTGCTGTGGACGGTTCGTGGCTTGCGAGCCCAGTCAGACCACATGTGGAAGCCCCCTGCGCTGATCTACTGCGGGTTCTTTTTAAAAAGTCTGTAATGCTTACCCTTTTAGCTTTATTTCTCATTTTTCTAACTTGTATTATGAATAACTAAGTAATAACTTTTTCCTTTATTTCTCTATTTTGTATCTAAAATCTGTGCCTAATTACTTTGTACCTAAGATGGCACCATGTGGGGTAGCACTGTAAGCTTTTCACTGTATTCATGTACTTCTGTACACGTGACAATAAAGGATATTCTACTATATTTACGAAGAGTCATTTAGACTCAAATGTTGGCTTGCTCTCTCCATGGATGCTGCCTGACCCACTGTGATTTCCAGCATTTTTTGTTTTTAGTACAGATTCCAGCATGTGCAACAATTTGCTCCTACACATTCACACTTAGTTTTGGATCATCCACAAATTTTGAAATACTACATCTGGTTCCCACCATTACATTGTGAACAGCTGGGGCCCTACGTACTGATCTTTGTGGTACTGCTCTAGTCACAGCCTTCCAATAGGAGAATGAACTAATGATTTCTATTCTGTTTTCTGCCTGTTAGCCAATCATTAAACCATGTCAGTACATTATCTCTGGTCCCACGAACTTAAATTTTTCTAGCCACCTCCTGAGGAGTAATTTATCAAAAGCCTTCTGAAAATCTAAGTATGCTTCAACCATCTGGTCTCCTTTATCAATATTGTTACCAACATTTTCAAAAAAATTCCACCAATGGTACTGTAAACCAAAAGGATCAGTTAGTCTCTGGATGAGATGACTGCCTTGCTGGCTGGGGTTAGGAATTGTTTTAATACACAAAAGATATCACAGTTGTGGAACTGTCTGGCACCTGATTAGTACTACATAGGGCCCCAGCACTGCAGAATACACACTGGCTGGTGAAATTGTTTAGTTTTACAGTGTAAATTAGAGACCTGTCTGGGTTTACACAGTAGTGACAAATACCGTAATCCCTGCACATATCTTGTAATCTGAGGACGATCAGGAAATCCGTGTAACTGATATAATGGGAAAATGTATTGATATATAACTAAAATTGATTGGGGATGCAGTCTTAGAGTGCTGTTGCCCTGGGCATATTTGTAGAATAAATCTGTTGTCTTGTTTAAGGCAGCATTCACCTCTGTTTACAGTATCATTTTAGACTACAACAATTGGCCCAGCCAGGAAGCAAGAGAAACAGATATACGAAGTGGGAAAGTACCTTTATTTGCCACACACAGGTCACACTGGCTAGATGGTTAGAGGCACTGGGGTGAAACAAGACAAACTTGCAGACTGTGAGGTGAAACAAAGGGACAGCATGCAGGGCTGCAAACCGTCAGGTGGAACAACCCCATTTCATAACCACTGGGCCAGAATCACCTTTATGTACATCAAAGGCGTGAGAGAGATTGAAGTGAGAACCACTGTGTGGCAAAGTCACAGATAGATCATGGCCATAGAGTCAGGAGAAACTACGCTAGGTGATTGTGGGTGATGACTTGGCACTTCTAGTTGGGAACCAAGGTTTAATAACAAAGTTCTTAATGGATAAAATGAAAAGGGTAGTTGATAGGAATGGTAGAACAGTGCTGCAACCCAAGCGATCCATGAGAGATGCAAAAGTCATGGAGTCAGAGATCTACAGACAGGAAGAAGCCCTTCAGCCCATCACGTCTGCGCCAGTTAAAAACAGCACCTAACTATTCGACTTCCATTTTACAGCACTTGGCCATAGCCTTGAATGCTTTGGCATCACAAGTACCCATCTAAATACTTCTTAAATGTTGAGGGTTTCTGCCTCTACCACCCTTGCAGGCAGTAAGTTCTAGATTCCCACCACCCTCTGGGTGAGAATTCTTTTCTTCACATTGTCTCAGACAGAAGATACAGAAGCTTGAACACGCGTACCAACAGGTTCAAGAACAGCTTCTTCCCTGCTGTTAATAGACTCCTTAACGGACTTATCCAATTTCAAATCTAATGTTGATCTTGCTTTTATGCACCTCCAATGCAGCCATAACCTTGTATGGCTCACTTGGTCCAAACATCTATGATCCGTGTCCTTGTATATTATTATCTGTCTGTACTGCTCGCAAAACAAAACTTCCCACTGTACTCAGATACATGTGACAATAAACTAAATTAACTTAAATTTATGCACCCCAGTCATTGAGCATTCAAAAGGGGAAAAATTTCCTTCCTATCAAACCTATCCATGATCCTCATAATTTTATACACTTCAATTATGTGCCCACTCAGTCTCCTCTGCTCCAAGGAAATCAACCCCAGTCTATCCAATCTCTTATCATAATCAGAACTGTCTAGTCCATGCAATATCCTGGTAAATCTCCTCTACTCCATCTCTAATGCAATCACATCCCTCCTACATTGTGGATTTCAGAACAGCACACAATACTCTTGCTGTGGCCTAACCAACATTTTATACAGTTCCAACATAACCTCCCTGCTCGTAAACTCTAAGCCTTGGCTAATATACCTGGTGATTATGGTTAGTAGCTGCTTAGAATTTAGAGCATAGATACAGAAACTTACCAAATAAAGGACCAGGGTCAGGGCCAAATGGGCTCCTTAGCCAGGGTTTATGGCTGGAGACCAGACTGATGGGGAGTGGACAGATCTAGACAAGAGGGACATGTGGGTGCAAGGTATCAATGAGTGAAACCTAACAACACCAGACATATTGGACTCATCTCATGGCAGCACCCATTGGAGGAATGGGCTGGGAATGAGCCCTCTAGTTCAAATGCAGAGATGGGATGGTTAGGGGAATGTGATACAGAGCCTGCTAAGCATGTGCCATTCACCCCAGCTCAGTGGCAGACGATATCTAAAGAATTGCTTACACCAAGGCAGAATCATGTTAATAAAGTTTAGGATAAGCTTGAGAAAATAATTGATATCCACAGACTTCATGAGGTAAGTCCCGGTATGATACCCAGATCCCTTTGTTTGAAAAAGAGCCACTTTCCAAATGAGCAGGAGATGGACGAGCATAGTGCGACTAAATTTCTGGGCCAGATATCAAACATTCAAGTAGCTAGTTAAATGCAAGCTGGGAAATCAATGGTCCAACTGGTTGGATGCAATAAGGGTGACCCAAACAAAAAGGGGAAGGGGTCCACGAGTATATCAAAAGAAATAAACTGAATATCGTGACTTCTCTGGGTTGAATAATTGTAGTTGATATTCTCATATTCCTCAAGATGCTGAAGATACGGTCTAGTGGGGAGCAACAGAGGGTCTCAGAGTTGGGCATTCCCAAGGAACATGACTACAACAATACAGTTGACTACGCAACAGAGATAAATAGCACACTTCAGAAGGGGGCTAGTACGAAGGTAGCAGTAGTAACCAGGGTGGTGGCAAGCGGCTTTGAAAAACCAGGACAATAGGTCAGGGAGTGTACAGAGGCAAACGAGTATGGCTTCATGGTGCTCGAAGACTGGTTACTGGCAAAAGTAGTGCTAGGGAAAGAGGCAATGATCAGGAAGTCTTATGCAATCTTTGGGGATGCAGTCTCTGAGTGCTGTTCCTTCAGAGTATAAACCTGTTATCTCATTTGAACGAGCAATCACCTCCATTTAGTGTTATTTAAGAATACAACACCCACTATTAAAGATAGAAATCCAAGAACTACAGACCTGTTTGCCAACATATATAGAGCTTTTGTTGAGGATGTAACTAGCAAAATAGATAAGGGAGAACACAGGATGTGGAATATTTGGATTTTCATGAATCTTTTGATAAATGGTCCTACTTTAGAGGTTAGGTAACACAAAACTAGATGTAAAGTGTGAATTGAGAAGAAGATGCAAAGACTTGTTGAGGAATTTGGAGATGCTAAATGAGAGGGCAAACGTTTGGCAGATGGAATTTCATGTTCTCCCTCATCTAATTTGCTAGTTATATCCTCAAAAGGTCTATGTATGTTGGTTTAGCAGTATTTCATTTTCATAGATCCATGTTGGCTTTGTCCAATCTACCATTATTTTCTAGTTTGCTTTTTAAGTGTTCTGTTACTGCATCCTTTATTACAGATTCCAGCATTTTCCCTATGGCTGATGAGATTATCAGTGTTGGTAGGAAAAGCAGAAATACAGAATATTTCTTTAACACTGAGAGGTTGGGAAGTGTTGAACGTCAAAGAGCTTGGGTGAAAAAGCTCCACAGAGGCTAGTATCCTATCACTAAGTCACCCTTTATTTAATTATATCATTCACTATCTACCTGCTCTGCTTGAGACTGGCAAGTTCAAAAGGGACGAAAAAGCTCAAATCTAATGACTTTTGTTATCTATGGTTTAATGATATTCAGGATAATGCATTTTCCTTGCTAGGCCATCCATGAAGTGCTGTGCAATATTCCATTTGAAGTAGCTGAACTTTAAGCTTTTATTTACTGCATCTAAATCTGATCACCTAATTAAAAGGAAGGATATGTTTGTTCTTGAGAAAGCAGAGAAATGAGCAAATAAAAATGATTTTTGGTATGAGCAACTAAATTAAACAAAAAGGTTAAGAATTTTAATCTGGTTTCTTTAGAAAAACTGAGACTTTGAGGTGAACATTTTGATGAGAATTGATAATGCTGACCCAAGCAAATTTGCATAATGCTGAAAGATTCAGAAAGCAGGCAACATAACTAGAAAATCAGGATGTCTAGAGGTCAAGGGGCATTGGGAAGATCAAAAGGCAACAAAATTGAGAAATAATTGACTAGCGAAAGCCAATTTAAGGGATGATGTAATTGAATTCACGAGTTCAAGTCTGTAAATATGTGGTTATCCAAAATTCTGCACACCACGTCTTCACTGGCAACAAATTCTGTTTCCTACAAGCCCTGTGCTGGCTGACCCATATTGGCTCCCGATGTGGATTCATGAGTAAAACACTATTATTACTGTAATATGGCTCGAGTGTTCCTTACATATTAGTCCTTAAAATCATACATTATGAAGATCAGATCCTCGCTGAGATAGATGTCTTGGAGTTTATTAGCAGCACTAACTATGTAGATTGCTACAATATGTCAGACTATACAGTCTTGATTCTGTGCTTGCTGTCTTCATAAAGACACAGAAACTTTAAGTAGACAACTAGTATTCCTATCACTACCATAATGGCAAGCAATTGGTAAAGGCATGGTGTAACTTTCCACTGATTTTGTTTAAATGCCTTAAAATGTACATTGCCCGGTCTGGAATCAATGTAGAAATACAATAGCTGCGAGTCAAGCAATATTGTGATTTTAAAATTCTCATACTTACCTTCAGTCCCCACGCCCTTGCCCTTCCCACCTCTCAATCCTCTGAGAGGACTGTCCTCTTTTAATTCTGGCCTCTTGTGCATTCCTAATTAATACTGCTCTACTGTTGGTGGCCATGTCTTCATTTACCCAAGTCTGAAGCTCTGGAATTCCCTGCCTCTGTCTTTATGCCTATGTCACATTCCTCCTTTATGACACTTCTTCAAATCTACCTCTTCAACCAAACATTTCATCTTCTCTCTCAACATCTCTTTACATTGCTTGAGCCATGCAAATTATTTTATAACGCCCTGTGAGGCATTATACAAAGTTGCTGTTGAGCCAATTTGATGTAAGTGGACTGTCAACTATGCAAAGATGGTGGTTAGATCCATTCTCTTTTGATGAATGAAATATTTAATCTGACAATTTTTTACACTCCTGATTATGTTCTAATCAGATACCACTTTGGCACATTCACATGCTATCTCCTACTATGATTCAGACGTTTGAAAGACACTTCTAAAGAGCAGTGTTTGCTAATTGCAAATGTGTCTCATCTAGGAATCCAACTAATCATTGCAGAGCTGTATTGTATTTTGTCACGTATAAATGTGTATGCTCGGGATTAAGAGGATATAGTTTAATTCTGAATAGTAGCTTCGTTCCTGATCAGATTTGTTTATTAAAACACATTCTTTAAACGAGTTATTTTTGAATTTATAAGAAATCTGGGAAAAGTCTCTTTCGTCCTATATTACAGTAATTAAAAAGAAACAAATTGACTAGTTTAGTGATATAATAGAAATAATGGTGATATAATGGTGATATAATTTTGGCACAACTTAGAGTGGTTGAGCTTGATTACCAATGCATTTGTCCTATCAAAGATGTAATATAATGCAGAAAATAAATCTACGTGCAGTGTGTCTTAACACCAGTTTCAGAAGCCCATGCCCCAGCCTTATTGCAAATGTTGTATTTCTAATTTCTACACCGTATGTCCTTTGACTGTTCAGTTTTGTTTTATAAATACAATAAAATCTGTTCTAAACTCATCTAAGGAAATAGATCTTTTCAACAGACTCAACAGGATTAAAAGGATTATTGTCCTTTTATGCCTTCATTCTCATTCCTATTCATTTGTCTTCACTTCTTTACCTTTTGTTACACCATTTCAAACAAGTAATAATGTTCAAAGTAAAAATGAAAAGCATAATGAAAGCACATGTAGAAATTAAACAGTTTAATAGCAACACTTCCACAAACAAAAATTTTGTGCTTCAACAGAAAACTGAACTTACTAGGATGCGGAGGGCTATGGTTGTCAATTTTCAACGTTTTATTTATCCTTCTCATATCAAAGCAAGACTAGGAATAACAGAACAAGTATTATTTGGATGAATTCAGTGTGAGTGATGCATGCTTATAGACTGAGAAGCTTTTAACCCGAGGAATAAACAAGATCTCGGGGTTCATTTTACATGCACCAGTAGTACTAGTTCCTGCATTCAAATTTCCTAACTGCTCAAATATACAAGTTTATTATTCTTTTCATACAATTGACAACAATAAGTAAGTAACTACATTTGACATAACACTGTTCTGCTTCAAATGAATGTTCATTTCTTTTATACATAGATGCCGAAAGAAATAGTCACAAAGCAAAAATATTGACATCATTTCCCCAGATGTTTTCACTTTGTTTTCCAAATACATTCCTATTCCTAAATTAAAAAAAATCCCAAAGAACTGCAGATGCTGGAAATCAGAACCAAAATCAGAAGTTGCTGAAAAAAACTAATCAGATCAGGCAGCATCTGTGGAGAGAAAGCAGAGTTAATGTTTCAGAACCATTCTGAAAAAGGGTCACTGGACATGAAACATTAACTCTGCTTTCTCTCCACAAATGCTGCCTGCCCTGCTGAGTTTTTCCCAACAATTTCTAATTTTGTTACGTTCCTATTTTTGAAAACTCTTATGCCAAGCTTTCCCTTAACCAATTTTATAAATATTACATTACATAATTTAAAAAGTATGACATCATGAGTAAAAATTTAAAGATATAGCAAAATCAGCAGTGAGATTTTAGATGGTAAAGAGTTGATATTGTTAAAATACTTGAGTAAACTAATAATATTGTTGCACTGCACAATACTGACTTACCCCAGAAGTACATGCTGCTTCAGAACATTCCAAGACTGCTTCCTCAACAACTGGGCTCCATGAATTATGGAAAAGAAACCAGAATGGGTAGTGGTTTATGACTTCATTAGTACACTTGGTTTTGTGTGATTTTGCATGTATAACAGTCACGGAGATTTTGGGAAGAAGGACACTTTTATTGACTGAATTGACTGCAAATCTTGGGATGAGAGAACAGTTTTGAAGCTTCATGTCAATTCCAAATGCATTCTGATTTTGTCCAAGTGAAGGGAGTAAAATCTACAAAAATATGAATTTTCAAAGTTATGCAATACTAACATACATGTATGTATAAGACAGCTTCACCATTAAAACAGGACATCATATTGCAGTACATTTCCATAGGTTTAGGTTAAAAAAATCAGTTCCTATTACTATTTTATTAATCATTTTGATAAAGTTAATATTTCGGTCTCTGCAAATACTAACTTTGAAAGCAAATGCACAGGAAGAAAAGTTTGGACAGAATACAAGTGAATAATGGTGTGCTGAGACAATGTCAATATGATCAAATTCATCAGTTCCCAGTGGATATGTGACAAACAATCCTACACTCTTTCCACACTGATACCAGCTTAATCCTCAGTGTCAAAGTGGTTTACGCTAGCAGTTCAAAAGGTGATTATAGAGAATCAGCAGCCAATTTATTGTTCATTGCACAAATGAAAAGCCAATGCTTTTAATGTCAAAAAAACTAAAATCACCATGAGACTTGGATGTGAATCTCCAAAAACAATCTGAATTATCATTCTGTGAATTTCAGTGGAATGTTTAGGTGCAATGATAAAATGGCTGCCAATTAACTCATCCTGTGTTACACTTGTAGATCAATTAAACCCTGTAATACACAGCAAAAGGAGTAACAAGCAATAGGTACTGGCAGTTATAGTGGGTTCTTTAGTTGGAGGAGGATTGAATGAAGTTGAATATCTAAGGAAAAAATAACTGTGAATCCAAACAATAGAGCCATAAAAAGCTGAATAAAATTCTCATAATCAGTTCAGCATCATCTGATTGTTTGCATCTTGCTTTGAAATTTAAGGTTGTGCTTGAATTTCAAACTTTGAATTTTGTTTGTATGACTAATTTAATCAAATAAGTATGATTTCATTTCTCATTAATGCTCTTAATATGTTCTTCATTCATATTACAATAATTATATTTTATTACAAATCTCTTGTTATATGTGCATACAATTAAATTGAGAACAAGTTAAGCCTATAATGTACTTTGGGCGAATAACTTACTTCAGTCTCACTGATCATGCATTAAATGAGGTTATTTTTTCCTTGCCTTTAACAATATATATGGGAATAGATACATTTACTTTCAATGTTTTCTTGTTGATCACACATTACAAACAATCCACAACTGATTCCCAGATCAAAAGGTATTTTTGCCAATGCTGCTGAATCGCCCATTAATCATCTAAACCTAACTATTGTAAGATTAGCCAGCTCAAGTATGGATTAGATAAGATTTCATGGTTCGTTGAGAGAACAGAGCAAACCAGGAACATTCAGTTCATATGCAAGACATAGTATTGTGTATCATGTAATTGATAATCTAGAAAAAAGGCACACAATTCTAAAAAGTCAGGAGGATTTTAAGTGCCAGGCAAGCAAAGAGGATGGCTATCTAGTGTATTACTTTAATATTAATAGATACAAAAAAAAATTGTATGAGAGTCATTAAACCTAGTTCTTTGACTGCTTGTTTAAAGCAACGTGACATCAAAAATAAGATCAAACAAGATACACTTAGAAAGGGTGTGTGTGCAGTGTGTGAAAAGATCATTGATAAAACTAGTTGGTGTAGGATAAAAGCCCTTGACCAGATAGGTTAGATCTGCACACATTAAAAATTAGTCAAGGGGTAGCACAGATATTATCACATATGGATAAAAAGTTATTAAAAAAGTGAACAATAACCAAGAACCTGTGGAAATCTAATGCGATTCTTTTATTTAAAAACAGTTAGGACATATCCAGAGAACATTAAGAATTAAAGTGGTGGCAGGAAAGATAATTGCATTCTTCCTGAAAAGGTGAAACAGAAAACATCTGGAAACAGAATATATAATGAAGAGTAGTCAGCAAGGATTCCAAAAAGGAATCACAGTTTAACTTTGAGCAAAGTTTATGATTTGTAGACGTTACACAGACTCTGACTTCCTGACCAATAAATTAACTGTGTCAAATCAATTTACATGCATCAACTGCATGTGTTTTGTGAAGATTTCAGTAGATGATTGCGATCACAAATTAAAAAGCAGGTGGAGGGTGTGGACATAATGATCAGTACCTAAGTGGAAGGGAGGAGAACCTGGATGGTTACTAGCACCTTAAGGAGTGAGAGAGGACAGCAGCTTCTCAAACAAGTACAGGGACGACACCAGCATAAAGAAAAAAGTAGGCTTCATGCCAGAAGGGTTCCAGTGGAAGGAGATAAAACCCGGTGACAGAAAGTCCCTCCTACCTGTTTCTACCTTTAAGGGCCAAACTGTAATATCACAGGAAAACAGATTGGGGAAAGACAGCATTGGTCCATTGGGAAGGGCTTCACTTAAACTATGACAAGACCAGTGTCCTGCTGAATCACATAACTAGGGTTGCTGAAAGTGTTTTAAACTGATGAGTGGAAAGGAAGTTTCAATGAAGGTTCAATGAAGGGAAGTTTTTAAAAAAAAAGAAATTTTAAAAAAAGAGACAGCAGAGGTGCTGAGGAAGGGTCACCTGACCCAAAATGTTAAGTCTGGTTTCTCCCCACAGATGCTGCCAAAGCTGCTAAGCTGAATTGAGGTATGGACAAAATATGGAAGACAGTTGGAATGAATGTATCTTTTTTAGATTGGAAAGACATAACTAGTGGAGTGACACAGGGATCAGTTCTTGGACTTCAATTATTTACAATTTATATTAATAACTTAGAGGAGAGGGCAGAGTGAAATGTATCCAAATTTGCTGATGATACCAAATAAGAGGAGGGTATGTTGCAATGAGGACACAAGAAATCTGCAAGAGGATATGGATAGTTGAGTGAGTGGGCAAATGTTTCCATATGGATTTTAAAGCAGGCAAATGTAGGCCATGCACTTTGGTAGAAAGGATCAAAAGACAGCCTAGTATTTAAATGGACACACATTCCAACAAATGCAGTGCAGAGGAGCCTGGGTGTTCTTGTACATGAAGCACAAAGTCAGAACGCAGGTGCAGAAAGTAATCAAAGCAGCAAATGGAATTTTGACATTTACTGCGAGGAGTTTCAAGCTTAAAAATAGGCAAGTCTTGTTACAACGGCACAAGATGTTGGTGAAGTTGCACCTGGAGTACTATGTACAATTGTAGTCCCTGTGCTTAAAGGATGTCCTGCCATTACAGGTACTTTAAAAAGAGATTCACAAAGCTGACTCCTGGAATGAAGCTGTTGACTTATCACAAATGGTTAAACAAGTTAGAGTTTTATGCATCACAGTTTAGAAGAATAAAGGGTGACCATCTTGAAACATACAAGACTCTTAGGAGGCTTGACAGGGTACAGGTTGAGATGTTTCCACAAGTGGGGGAAATGAGAATATAGTTAAAGATTGAGGAGACATTCATTTAAAACTGAGGATACAAAGGAATTTATCCAGTCAGAGGGTAGTGATTGTCCAAAATTCTCTAAGCCAGAGAGTTGTGGAGCTAGGAACATAAAGGGTTTAAAGAGGCGATCAATAGATTTTTGAAATATCAAGAGGTTATTAAGCAGTAGAGCTGATTTGAGGGGTTACACACAGTATACTCCTGCTCCTATTTATGTTCTTAACTAAGAGCAAGAGAAAGATAAGGATAATAGCCAATTACAGGCCAAACATATAAGCATTAAACTAATTTAAAATTGAAATAAACTATTATTGTACCTCTCCGTTGACATTTGTGTTGTTGTAAATCCTTGAGAATGGCTTTTTAAAGTCACAATGCCCAAAAATTCTGATATATGATTCATCGCCAATCATGTTATGTGTAACAAGATCACAAACTTCTTGTACTCGTGGGCAATGCACCTGATTAAGGAAAAATGAGAAAATAAAACCAGAAATCACAATATCTTCTTACTTATTAAAGAGAATTTTAATTGGAAACAGGATTATGAATGAACACACGAGCAGGCAATAAATTAAGAAGAAAGCACTTTTCATGACTTCAAGATATCCCATTGTGTTCTGCAGTGAGCTAATTATTTATCCTCCATGTGTAGTCTACACATAATGTATACAAATGCTGCACTTAACTTGACAAAGCAAGCCCCTACAACAACACAGGCAACCTACTAGTTAGGGGTGTTATCTAATAGATTCACATTGGGTAACAAAATTCCCTGATCCCCGTCAAACGTACCTTTGGATATGGGATCATTTTTATGTTCCTCTCTGAAAGGGATCTGGGTGTACAGGTCATTGAAAAAGTGGCTACGCAGATGGAAAAGGTAGTCAACAAGGCATATGGCATGCTTGCCTTCATCGGCTGGGCAGCGAGTTTAAAAATTGGCAGGTAATGTTGCAGCTTTATAGAACCTTAGTTAGGCCGCATTTGGTTTATTGTATTCAATTCTGGTCGTCACACTACCTGAAGGATGTGGCGGCTTTGGAGAGGGTACAGGAAAGATTTACCAGGATGTTGCCTGGTATGGAGGGCATTAGCTATGAGGAGATATTGGAGAAACTTGGGTTGTCTCACTGGAATGACCGAGGTTAAGGGGGGAACTGATAGAGGTCTACAAGATTATGAAGGGCATGGACAGACTGGACAGTCAGAAGCTTTTTCCTGGGGTGGAAGAGTCAGTTACCAGGGGCCATAGGTTTAAGGTGCGAGGGGCAAAGTTTAAAGGTGATGTAAGAGGCAAATTTTTTTTACACAGAGGGCGGTGGATGCCTGGAACTCGCTCCCGGGGGAGGTAGTGGAAGCAGATACAATAGTGACTTTTAAAGAGCATCTTGACAAATATATGAATAGGATGGGAACAGAGGGATACGGTCCCCAGAAGGGTAGGGGGTTTTAGTTGTGACGGGCAGCATGTTGGTGCAGGCTTGGAGTGCCGAAGGGCCTGTTCCTGTACTGTAATTTTCTTTGTTCTTTGAAAGCAGGAAGGATCTCAGTTTAAAATTTCATTCAAAAGACAGCACTCTGAAACGTAGCATACTGGTTGCTCAACACATGAACCATTCTACATTGAAGTGTCTCGTTACATTATGTAATCAAATCACTGGAATGCAGTTTGATCCCATGCCTTTGATGAATTAGTGAAGAGACTGGATTAATAGATCATAGCAACCTCTCTCTCAACGTTGGAAAAACTACAGAACTGGTCATTGACTTCAAAAAAAAAGGAGAACACCATGCCTATATCAATGGAACTGAGGTTGAGAGGGTGGAGAGCATCAAGTTCTTAAGAGTGACGATAATGGACAACCTGTCCTGGACTTCCCACGTAGATGTGACAGTCAAGAAGGCACAACAATGCCTCTTGTTCCTCAGGAAATCTGGCATGTCCGTAAAGACCCTCACCAACTTCTACAGATGCACTACTGAAAGCATACTATCTAGGTGCATAATGGACCCTATGGCAACTAGTCTTCCCAGGACCCTAAAAAAAGTACAGAAGGTGGTGTACACAGACCAGACCAGACCAGACCATCACAGAAGCCAATCTTCCATCCACAGGCTCCATTCACACAGCTCACTGTCGTGGAAGGCTGCCAAAATCAGAGACCCATTGCACCCCGCAATGATCTCCTACAACCTCTTCCTTCAGGGAGAAGATACAGAAACCTGAACACACACCAGTAGATTCAGGAACAGCTTCTTCCCAGCTGCTACTCGACTGATCAATAGACTCTCTAGTTTCAAATAATGCTGATCTTGCTAACGTTGATCCTGCCCAGCGCATGCCCTGTGCAGTGCAACCTGTAGGTTTCTGTCTAAGTCTTTTTACAACCTCTGATCTGCACATCCTTGCTTACTATGACCTGCCTGTACTGCTTGTAAACAAAGCTTTTCATCATACTTCGGAAAACGTGACAATAAATCAATCAAACGGCTTAAGCGGTATTGTAACATTCAAAATGCTAAAAGTCTTCTGGTTAGATTTTCCCTGCGGGCTTCCAAACCTGCCACTGAACACAAAAAAAGAGTAGTGTGAAAACAGTTATTCAATGTAAGTTTTTTTAAAAATCAGTGGCCAATTAGCAGTTTAAAAACCAAAAGAACTGCGGTTGCTGTAAATCAGGAACAAAAACAAAGCTGCTGGAAAAGCTCAGCAGGTTTGGCAGCATCCGTGAAGGAAAAAACCGAGTTAATGTTTTGGGTCCAGTGACCCTTCCTTTCTGAGGAAGGGTCACCAGACCTGAAACGTTAACTCTTTTTTTCCTTCACAGATGCTGGTAGACCTGCCAATTAGCAGTTAACAGGTGCTGTTCAATTCAGGACAGCAGGTGGGTTCCTGAAGCTGGATGGCCAATCAGATTAATCTAGCTTGAAAACAGTAGGAGAAAGCCATGGTACATAATTGAGGAAAGGGTGCTTCAAAAAGGAGTCGCGTTCTCGCAAGAATTTTATAAATGTAGAATAACAATGCTCTTTACAGCCAAATGACAATAGTGATCAGGAAACTGATTTTACAAGGTGGCCTGTGGATGCTCTATAGCTAAACCTCCACTGCACTGGTGCCTTGATTTGCTGCTTCCACACTTGTCAACCTCCTTTCATGGGTCTTAAGTAGCTGTTAATTAAGCAGTTACGAGCCAGTTGTGGACAGATAGTCTTGCCATACCCCATATGGAGCTTAGCGAACTAACATTTGCTGGAGGTGCCATTTTCAGTACTTGCCTATCTCTATCCTTCATTCCAGCACAGGCTAAAAATCCAACCCAAGAAAATCAAAAACCAGAAAGCCACTTTGCATAGAAACTTGTCAGATAATAGTTACTTATTAAGCAAATCTCTTGTCTTGCAGGTCACGCTTAATTGTAAAATACCGTATTTTATAATGCATTCTGCATTTCCATTAGTGCTTTCAGGATTAATTCACACATCCATTATTGCTAGAAAACTATAAATAAGTAGCACTGACCATATATTTTCAGGAAGTGAGGCCTGCTCCAGATAGGGGAACCTTTTCAGCTAGGAATGGAGCAATTCTTCAAATAGTGACTTCAAAAGGAGCAGTCTTCCTTGTTAGCTCTCATCATTAGCATCCTAGACACGTTGAATGGATGTTTGCAATAATTGTAGAACCTTACAAAAGGAGTACGACTATAAGGAATAGGAACAGGAGTAGGCTGTTCAGCCCCTTGATTCTGCTCCACCATTCAATAGGATCATGGCTGATCTGACATTCCTCACATCCAAGAAGCATTCCAGTAATGACTGTTCTCATTGTTTAACTGACTTGCTGACCTAAATATAATCTCTGGTCAAGCAACCAGCACACAATACAAAATCATGCATTCACTGCAGCAAAATCAATCATACTTTTTTTTCTAAAATGGATGGCAGAGGAATGTTAAGCTGTGCAGATCATGATTCTGTTAGTCGTTATTGTACCATTGATGGTAATAGCAGCAGACTTCAATCATTTTTTAAATTATTATTTAAATACGGGATGTAAACCTCATTGTCAAGGATAACTTTTACTGCACATATATCCCAATTGTTCCTGAATTGTAGTGAGCCATTTTCTTGAACTATTCATGTCTGTGTGGTAGACTGTAGGTGCATCCACAATGCAATTTAGTGTACTTTATTTGATATGACTAAGTATTTTCTAAGGGCATTCCAGAGACCAGTTAAGAGTTAACCACGCTGCTTTGGGTTTGGTGTAACACATAGGCCAGACGATAAAGATAATAGTCTTCCTTTCCTGAAATACATTAGTGAGCCAGATGGGTTTTTATGACAATTCAGTAGTTTCACAATCATTATTAATGAAACTAGCATTTTATTCCACTTCATGATCTACCATGGATTATGAATCACGTATTATGCTTGTACTCTGGAAAGGATTTTTAGATACGTTTCAAATTTCTAGACTGGTTATGTACAACAAAACTTGTTTGCATCAGGTACATGCATTGGAAAGATTACTTACATCATGTACGATTTCAGTTCCATTGTACAACTTCACCTTTAGCTGTATAGAAAGGAATGTTTGGTTAGAGTTGATTTTCTAAGTTGATTACACACAGATTGGTTTAAGTGAAAAACAAGCCATAGACCTGGATGAATTTGACATATATTCTCTTTACATTTTTAAAGATAGAATCCATACAGTGTGGAAACAGGCCACTCAGCCCATCAAGTCCACACCAACCTGCTGAAGGGCCATCCGACCCAGAACCACACTCCTACCCTATGCACGTAACCCCACATTTCCTAAAGCTAACCCACCTACCTATGCATTCCTGGACACTATGGGCAATTTTGCACAGCCAATCCACTTAACCTGCACACCTTTGGACTGTGGGAGAAAACCACAGCACTGGAAGGAAACCCACACAAACATGGGGAGAGAATGTGCAAACTCCACACAGACAATTGCCCGAGGCTGAAATCAAATGCAGGTTCCTGGTGGAGGCAGCAGCACTAACTGCTGAGCCACCATGCTGCCCATCTATTTTGCAATTCTCTTTCTCTCAAGAGATAAGTTGTACCTTGTTTATGTAGTTGCCTCCGCTTTCAGTAGTGTTACATTCTGTGTAAGGGATGTACTTCAAGTAGAAATGTGTTTCATTACTGTTTCCTTTGCAATTATCATCCAGTAGTGTTATTTCCTGAATTGGCTTCTGTAAAGAGTGGAAGTAAATGGAAAATAAAAAACACTCAAATTTTAATACACAAACCCAGGATCGATAAAAACTAATGCAACTACATGGTAGCAATGAGAAACACGTTTTCCTTGAGGATTCCCCATCACTGTACTCAGCTGTGTCTGTCCCATTTGCTGCACCTTTCTAGTCACTCTCAATAGGATCCTGCCCACAAATTCACCATCCACCTATGAGCTACTGGATTCAACAAAAATTATCCTCTACAATTTCTACCATTTCCAGTATCATACCACCAAATACATCTTCCCTTTTCCCCCTCAGCATTCGAAAAATTACTTAGCTAACACCTCCTGTCAGTAAACATATTCTGACCTTCCATTTGCCATTTTAATGGCACTCCACTTTCACTGTACACACACTATCGTCATGATAAAAGCTCAATGCAGGCTTGAGGAATATTATCTCATATTACAGTTAGGGGCTTTACACTCTTTGACCGAGATCAATAAGTTCAGTTCCCAGATCAACAATTTCAGCTCAGAACCACAGCATCTGTTGCTTTGGACTGTGGTTGATGGCAATTATTTTGATACTTCATTTACATTTCCCACTACCATTTTCTTTCACTTTTTTTTGTTTGCCATTTTTGTTCTTTCCTTATTTTCCCTCTTGCCTTTGTGTCTATTTAAAACTCGTTACATCTCTATCCTTCTCCAGATCTAATGAAAGGTCAACTTGAAATGCTAACTCTATGGCAGTTTTAATTTTATGTGTCAGCAGAACTGGCAAGAGTCCCGCAACATGGCGAATTAAATGGATCCTTAACTGAATAGTGGCAGGTCTTCCCCAGGAATCAAGAAACTCTAGGGAAGAAGTCCCATCCTCCAACAGGTAGAGTCTCTCAATACTCATCGGTACCAAAGAGGTGAAGTGCTCCAAGCGGCTGAAAGCAATTTGCCATGATTTTCTACTTAGGTTTCCCATGTGACAACAAACAGGTCATCCCAATGTTCTGTTAATTACTGACTTATGGGCCTCAACTGATAACAAGTTGGGAAGGATCAGACGACGGCCATCCAAGTGCATCCCTACCCAATGTTAATTTTGCTGGGTGATGGGAAGGCAGCAAGGTGCCCACCTGTCAACCTCCTACCTAATTAAAAGCCCTCCTTCTATCAAATTCTCCTTGATGAAGGGCATTAAATTCCACTGTTTCATTGTCCAGTGGATGCCAACAACTGGCAAAATTTTCTGTTGTTACTTCAGATGTGCAGTATTTAGTTTTTGAGAGAAATATAGTTGAGCTGAAAGCTAGATAAATTTAGTTTTTTGGAATATTACGTTTGAATAATTAATAAAAATTATGCTAATTAAAACTAATTATTTAGAGTGGGGATAAAATTAAATATCTTATGTAACTAAATGATGCAATTTTCTGAGAAATCTGTAAATGGTTGAGCAGCCTGCTTATTTATTCAATTCAGGGTCCTACACAACATAAAAATTAATTTTAATTTTACTGCAATATGCAGGAACAAGTTGACAGTATGTGGGAATTAAAAAGCCCACACATTTGTATCAGGCAACATACAGATGAACAGTGACCCTTAAAAGGGACTCTGGTAGCTATTAAAGAAAAGTCCCATGGTATTTCTTGAAATTTTATGGTCCAAAAGGAGCTGAATTACATGGCTTGCTTTAGACCCAAGCCAGTTTTGAAGTCAGCCAATAATCTGCCCTCTGTCTTCCCACAGCTGGCAAAGTACATGTGCCAAACAAGCGCCCAACTGCAACCTCCAAAACAAAATCCCACCGCCTCTGTACTTATTGAGTCCAATCTAATACCTACTTATTGGAAGATGGTATACTTGACAGTTACCTTCCCATCTTTGCTAACAATGATTTCCATCTCTGATTCTCCACAGTGAACAGATTTAACATAGTTGTCTAGAGACTCCGATTGCAGCACAGACGTATGGACATCATTTGCTGTATAGAAAAGATAAATATTTCATAGTCAACTATATTGTTTTTGAAATAATTCCCTTTGCCACAACTTGCACCCACTGCCACCTGGAAACAAACTCGTACAAGTACAAAATGAGAGAAAGTAATACATACTGAGCATAAAACGTATTAAAATATTTAAAGTGACATTCTGATCTTTTTCCAAAAAAAGAGACGTCCACAGACATAACTGCAAAGAATCATTTACCTCAACTTAAATTCAAACTTTTCAAGTAATAATATTATAAACCTTCATCACACAGGGAAGAAAAAGACCAAGCAGTTTCTACCTTCGGAGAAAGTTCAGATGAAATGAGGTTGGTGACCATAGTTGACACAACTGCGTGATGTTCCATCTTGGGGGTCACATTTTTCTTTTTTCTTACCCATCACCTTTAATTTCACTCCTGGTGTTTGACCAGGTTTTTGCTAAAACTAATTTCCACAGCCACATCACATTCCTCAGTGACTGCCTCTGGCTCAAATTTATCCCACGTGGATTCTAACTCAAGTTTCATCCTTTGTGCTTTGAATCCACTCAGGATCATAAGTATCTTCGCGATGTTCAATGTTCCACAGACAGCTGCTCTCGCCACTTCCTGAGATCCACACTCAGTACCACTCGTCGTCATATGCAACAACCTCTCTCTCCAACTGCATCACATCATGCTGACTCAGGCCTGCGCCACTCCCCAGTTCCACCTCATCCTCTGGTTCAATCGACATACTAACAAGAATTTTTTACTTTTCCTTCCAAACATCAAGGCACACAAGATGCAATAACTTAGAGATACCCAAGGTCCTCCAGAACGTACCTCCCCTCCCCTCCCTTTCCCTCTGATTCCATCCCCTCCCTGAACCCCACCTCCTGTCGTGTATTCACCAACACTCCTGACCTTCCGCTCTCTGATGCCAAATGTTTTGTACTCAGCAAAGGTTTCAGTTTTATCCCTGTGTCCCCACGTTAATGAATTTCGGGCACATGACATTGAACTCTTCTTCCATCGCCTTTGCCTCCATGCCCATTTCTTTGGGCAAGAGTCCTCTCACCATTCCAGAGACCCCTCTGTCCACTTCCAACACTCTCCTTCCACTTGGACCCCTTCCTCTGGCCTTTTACTTGCACTCAACCTGTTCATTGAAAACTGCTGATGGGACATAGGTCGCCTCAATTTCACTATCCCTACCCCCGATCCATTCCAACCTATCCTCCTGGGAACTGACCACAATCCATGCTCTCAGATCCAACCCTGACTTTGTAATTATGCCTGCTGATAAGGGTGATGCTGTTGTTGTCTGGTGGACTGATCTCTACATTGCAGAGGCCAGCTCTCTGATACCTCCTCCCATTTCCCCTGGACCACAAACCTACTATGTAACATCAGCCAACTGTGTCTACTACGGTTACAACCTCATTTCATCTGGTGATTCCCGCATCACCACCCTTCCACTGTCTCTAGTTTCTACCTTTGCTGTCTTGGACGTATCCTCAGCATCACTTTCAAGAGAAAGCTCACCAAACCAGAAATCTTTCAGCATGTTAATTCTATCAACTTAGACTCATTGCTAAGCCACTGGCACCTGCAAAAATCTGCTCACATTAATTAAACGGGTGACAGCAATATATACAAAGATCTTCAAAAGATCTAGTCAATGGGTTACAACCTCTTTGGGGTCTATTCCTCCACTCCAAGGATATCTTCATATCTCACTTGCAAGTAGCAGACAATGACACTGACAACTGGGAAAGTGTAGTTTATGGTCATAACCTCTGGAGGCTGACTGTTTGAAAAGGCGTCAGAACAGTAGAGCAGAAACAAAAGAAAGAGAAGGCTGAAAAGTGACTTAGAGAAAACAAAGGACATCAAATCATGTTTTTTCCCAGCCCACTGTATTCCTCTGGGTGGGAAGTGCCCTGCAAGTGGAGTTTGAGTGGTACCAAGTGATGTTTAGCACAGTTACCATCGTGGCAGAAACCATCGTCTTGTGAGTTAGAAGTACTCACTTTACTCACAAAACGTAAAGTACTTTGACTCATACAGTAAGTTTTGAAAGTAACTATATAAATGCATGAACAAAAATAAAGTTGCTGGAAAAGCTCAGCAGGTCTGGCAGCATCTGTGAAAGAAAAAAACAGAGTTAATGTTTTGGGTCTGAGGAAGGGTCACCGGACCCCAAACGTTAACTCTGTTTGTTCCTTCACAGATGTGC
Source organism: Rhincodon typus (assembly GCF_021869965.1). Lineage (NCBI taxonomy): Eukaryota > Metazoa > Chordata > Chondrichthyes > Orectolobiformes > Rhincodontidae > Rhincodon > Rhincodon typus. The sequence goes on along the minus strand of NC_063359.1, from coordinate 31,858,751 downwards.
CAGACCTGCTGAGCTTTTCCAGCAACTTTGTTTTTGTTCATGCATTTACAGCATCCGCAGTTCTTTCGGTTTTTATATAAATGCATGTCTTTTTAAAAACAAAAAGTCCTCCAATATGCCTGCACTTCTCTAATTCTGGCTCTTCAGCATCCCAGAGTTCAAATTGTGCTGCAACTGGCAGTCACACAAACAGTTGCTTCAGCTCAGACTTCTGGAATACCCTCTCTACACTCTGCCTCTCTCCCTTTCTTCCCCCTCCAGACTTTTCATAGAATCATACAGTGCAGAAGTCCTTCAGCCCATCGAGTCTGCACTGACATGCGAGAAACACTTGATCTTCAACCGAATCCCATTTACAGCACTTGGCCCATAGCCTCAAATATACCGAATGATATACCAAGTGCTTAAAAAGCTACTTTTTAAAAAGATATGAAATAATTCGCCTCCACCACCCTCCCAGACAGCACATTCCAGACTGTCACCACCCTTTGTGTAAAAAAGGTTTCCTTCCACACCACCGCACCCCCAACCCCATAAACCCAGAAAGCACAACTACACCTCTACTTCTTCAGGAAGCTAAGGAAATTCTGCATGTCCGTAAAGACACTTAGCAATTTTTATAGATGCACCATAGAAAGCATTCTATCTGGATGCATCACAGCTTGGAACATCAACTGCTCTGCCCAGAACCATAAGAAAGTACAGAATTGTAAACACAAAGCAGTCTGTCACGCAAGCCACCTTCCATCCACTGATTCCATCTATATTTCTCTCTGCCTCAGGAAAGCAGCCAACATAATCAAAGAACCCTCCAATGCTGGTTATAATCTCTTCCAACCTCTTCTGTCAGGCAGAAGATACAAAAGCTTAAACATACTTACCATCGGATTCAAGGACAGCTTATTCCCTGTTATTAGGCTTCTGAAGCCATGTCATTGCATACCTCGTTCTGTATTATTACCCTTATCCACTTCGTATGGTATGATCTGCCTGTACTGCATGCAAAACAAAGCTTTTCACTGCACCTAGGTACACATGACAATAATAAATCAATTCCAAAAAAGTAAACGACCTTGCCCTTCGCCCTAACTTGTGTCCCCCTGTGACTGACCCTTTGACTAAGGGAAACAGTTGCTACACATCCACACTGCCAATGCCCCTCAATCTTGTACACCTCAATCAAATTGCCCTCAGTCTTCTCTGCTCCAACAAAAATAACCCAAACCTATCCAACCTTTCTTCAGAACTTAAATTTCTATCCCAGCCAGTATCCTGGTGAATCTCCTCTGCAGCCCCTCCCTGTGCAAGCACATCCTTTCTGTAACGTGGCAACCAGAACTGCACATCAAACTCAAGTTGTGGTCTCAAGTTCTATACAACTCAAACATGACTGCCTTGTTTTTGTAACTAGGCCTCAACTGATAACAGCAAGTGCCCTACGTGCCTTTTTCACCATCCTCCTAACACTCTCCAAGGTCCCTTTGTTCCACAGAACTTCACAATGTCATGCTGTTCATTTGACAAGGAAGTATCCAATTACTCCTTCCAAAGTGCATCACCTCTCACTTTTCAGGGTTAAATTCCATCTGCCACTCATCTGCCCATTTGACCTTCCTGTTTATATCTTCTCGCAGCCCAAGACACAATCTCACTGGAAACCACCGAATCAATTTTTGTGTCATCCATAAACTTACTAACACAACTCCTCATACAGTCATAGAGATGTACAGCATAGAAACAGATCCTTCAGTCCAATTCATCCATGTCAACCAGATATCCTAAATTAATCTAGTCCCATTTGCCAGCATTTGGTCCATATCCCTCTAAACCCTTCCTATTCATATACCCATCCAGATGCCTTTAAAATGTTGTAATTGTACCAGCCCCCACCACTTCTTCTGGCAGCTCATTCCATACATACACCACCCTCTGCATGAAAATGTTGCCCCTTAGGTCCCTTTTAAATCTTTCCTCTCTCATTTTAAACATATGCCCTCCAGTTTTGGACTCCCCCACCACAGGGAAAAGACCTTGTCTAATTACCTTAGATGTGCCCTCATGATTTTATAAGCCTCTAAGGTCACCCCTCAGCCTGACGCTCCAGGGGAAATAGCCCCAGCCTATTCAGCCTCTCCCAATAGCTCAAACCCTCCAACGCTGGCAACATTTTCATAAATCTTTTCTGAACCCTTTCAAGTTTCACAACATCCTTCCTATAGCAGGGAGACCAGAATTGCACACAGTATTCCAAAAGTGGCCTCACCGATGTCCTGTACAGCCACAGCATGACATCCCAACTTCTCGGTTTGTTTATATAAATAACGAATAATGGGGGACAAAGAACAGATCCTGTGGTACACCATTAGACACTAGGTTCCAGTCACTAAAGCGGCCATCAGTAATCACTCTCTGTCTCCTACAATTGAGCCGATTTTGAATCCAACTTTATTAAAATACCCTGTATCGCATGTGCATTTGCCTTCTTGTTAAGTTTCCTGTGTGGAACTTTGTCAAAGGCTTTGCTAAAATCCATATAAACTACATCAACCCTCATCTATACACCTGGTCGCCACTTCAAAAAAAAAAAAAAATTTCAATCAAATTTGTTTAAAATCCATTTCCCTTACCAAGCAGTTGCTCAAATGACCTAACATCTCCTTGTGTGGTTTGCAGCCATATTTTGTTTTACGATTGTTCTCTAAAATAGCATTGGGACACATTCTTATCACAAGTCACTATATAAATAATCATCATAGAATCCCTACAGTGTGGAAACAGGTCCTTCGACCCAACAAGTCCACACCGACCCTCAGAGCATCCCACCCAGACCCATCCCCCTATAACCCACCTAATCTACACATCCCCCAACACTACGGGCAATCTTCCGTCGCCAATCCACCAAGCCTGCACATTTTTTGGACAGTGAGAGGAAACCGGAGCACGTGGAGGAAACCCACGCAGACACGGGGAGAACGTGCAAACTCCACACAGACAGTCGCCTGAGGGTGGAATTGTACCCGGGTCCCTGGTGCTGTAAGGCAGCAGTGCTAACCACTGAGCCACCTTGCCACCCCAAACGGGGCTATCTTTTCAATTCTCAATCTGTAGGAACCATTCCAAAATCTACTGCATTTGAAAGATGATCAATCTTTCCATAACCTCCGTGGCCATTCCTTTCAACACTCCGGGATGTGGATTATAGGTACAGGGGTTCAGTCAACTTTTATTCCTACCAAATAAAACATTGGAAAAATTAAACTAATTTCTTTCGGTCCATCATTATCACAAATTCCTTGGATCTCTTTTTCTGGAGATTTCTACTATCTTCCTCCATGAAGGCTGGAATAAAATTAATTAGTTTCTCTATCACTTCCCAGTTATAAATTCTCCTGTCTCTGCTTGCAACAGACCAACATTCATCTTTGCTGATATGTTCTTTTTACAAAACTATAGAAGTTTTTAAGAGTCTATTTTTATGAATCTTCTCATTCATATGCATATTCTATTCTTTACCAGTTTCTTGTTCTTACTTTGCTGAATTCTAAAATTCTCTCATCTCTCAGTGTGCTACTACTGTTTGACAATTTTATAAGTCTTCTCCTTTGATTTAATACAATTAATCATCAACCTCAACAGTTGACTTATTTCTCCTGTTGGGTTTTTATGCTTTAAGGGAGCGATTGTATATTTGTTCGCAGCCATATATTAGTTCTTTAAATATTAACCTTTGCCAGTCTAACACTGTACATTTAGAGGTATTTTCCCAATTTACCACAGCCAACTCGCCTCTTGCATGTTAATAGTTTCCTTTGTTTGGATACAAGATCCTAGTTTTGGGTTAAACGGCATCATTTGCAAACTTTATGGAAAATTCCATCATACTACAGTCATTCTGGCTTAAAATGTCTTCGACAAAATTAACTAACCCTTTCCTATTGCATAATTATGTAAAATAGCCTGTTCCTCGGTTAATTCCTCAACATAATGCTCTTAAAAAAAAAAAACCATCTCGCACACAATTAAGGATCTTGTCCTCCACAGAATTGTAGCATATTAGATTTATCCAGCTCAAAATGTACATTGAAGTCACTTATGATGTTATACTTGTTATTTGCATCTGATTTCCCGCATCCAACATTACCACTACTGTTTTTTACCATTAATGTTTACTGCATGTAAAAATGGTACAGCAATTATCATGGGGGATTTTAACCTACATATCGATTGGTCAAAACAGGTCGGTCATGGCAGCCTTGAGGAGGGGTTCATAGAATGCATCCGTGATAATGTCCTTGAACAATATGTAATGGAACCTACAAGAGAGCAAGCTATCCTAGATCTAGTCCTGTGTAATGAGACAGGAATAATTAATGATCTTACAGTTAGCGATCCTCTCGGAAGGAGCCATCACAGTATGGTCGAATTTAAAATACAGATGGAGCGTAAGAAGGTTAAATCCAGTACCAATGTCCTGTGCTTAAACAAAGGAGACTATGATGGGATGAGGGGGGAGTTAGGTAAGGTAAAATGGGAGCAAAAACTTTATGGTGGGTCAATTGAGGAACAGTGGAGGACTTCCAAAACAATTTTTCATAGTGCTCAGCAGAAGTATATTCCAGTGATAAGGAAGAACTGTAGGAAAAGAAATAGTCAGCCATGGATGTCTAAGGAAACAAAGGAAAGTGTCAGATTAAAAAAAAATAAAAAAGCAAAGATTAGTGGGGAAACTAGTAGACTAGGAAATCTTTAAAGGCCAACAGAAAGCCACAAAAAAAGTTACAAAGAAAAGTAAAATAGATTATGAGAGTAAACTAGCTCAAAATATAAAAACAGGCAGCAAAAGTTTCGATAAATATGTAAATCGTAAAAAGTGTGGCAAAGGTAAACATTGGTCCTTTAGAGGATGAGAAGGCCAATTTAATAACTGGGAATGAGGAAATAGCTGAGGCATTAAACAGTTATTTTGTGTCGGTCTTCACAGTGGAAGACAGAAATAACATGCCGAAAACTGATGGCAAGAAGGTTATAGCAGGTGAGGACCTAGAAACTATCACCACCACTAAGGAGGCAGTGCTGGTCAAGCTAATGGGGCTAAACATAGACAAGTCTCCTGGCCCTGATGAAATGCATCCCAGGGTACTAAAAGAGGTGATGGGGGAAATAGCAAATGCGCTAGTAATTATGTACCAAAATTCACTGGACTCTGGGGTGGTTCCAGCAGATTGGAAAACAGCCAATGTGACACCACTGTTTAAAAAGGGAAGTAGACAAAAAGCAGGTATCTATGGGCCAGTTAGCTTAACTTCGGTAGCGGGGAAAATACTTGAATCTATCATTAAGGAAGAAACAGCAAGACATCTGGATATAAATTCTCCCATTGGGAACACCCAGCATGGGTTCATGAAGGGTAGGTCATGTTTAACTAATTTGGTGGAATTCTTTGAGGACATTACTTGCATGGTGGACAATGGGGAACCTGTGGTGTAGTGTATCTGGATTTCCAGCAGGCATTTGACAAGGTGCCACAGCAAAGGCTGCTACAAGAGATAAAGTTGCACAGTATTACAGGTAATGTATTGGCATGGATAGAGGATTGGTTGACCAGTAGAAAGCAAAGAGTAGGGGTAAATGGGTGTTTTTCTGGTTGGCAGTCAGTGGCTAGTGGTGTGCCTCAGGGATCACTGTTGGGACCGCAATTGTTTACAATTTACATAGATGATTTGGAGTTGGGGACTAAGTGTGGTGTGTCAAAATTTGCAGATGACACGAAGATGAGTGGTAGAGCAAAGTGTGCAGAAGACACTGAAAGTCTGCAGAGGGATATAGATAGTCTAAGCGAGTGGGCAAAGGTCTGGCAGATGGAGTAGAATGTTGATAAGTGCGAGGTCATCCATTTTGGTAGGAATAACAGCAAAATGGACTATGTTTTAAATGGTAAAAAAATGCAGCACGCAGCTGTGCAGAGGGACTTGGGTGTCCTTGTGCATGAATCGCTAAAAGTAGGATTGCATGTGCAGCAGGTAATTAAAAAGGCAAATGGAATTTTGTCTGTCATTGCTAGAGGGATGGAGTTTAAAAGCAGGGAGGCTATGCTGCAGCTGTACAGGGTCCTGGTGAGGCCACACCTGGAGTACTGTGTGCAGTTTTGGTCTCCTTACTTGAGAAGGGATATACTAGCACTGGAGGGGGTGCAGAGGAGATTCACTCGGTTGATTCCAGAGTTGAGAGGGTTGGACTACGAGGAAAGACTGAGTAGGCTGGGATTATACTCATTGGAATTCAGAAGAATGAGGGGAGATCTTATAGAAACATAGAAGATTGTGAGGGGAATAGATAAGGTGGAGGCAGGGAGGTTGTTTCCACTAGCAGGTGAAACTAGGACTAGGGGGCATAGCCTCAAAATATAGGGAAGCAGATGTAGGACCGAGGTCAGGAGGAACTTCTTCACCCAAAGGGTTGTGACTCTGTGGAATTCCCTGCCCAGTGATACGGTTGAAGCTACCTCGCTGAATGTGTTTAAGGCAAGGCGAGATAAATTTTTGAACAGTAAAGGAATTAGGGGTTATGGTGTGCGGGCGGGTAAGTGGAGCCGAGTCTCAAAAAGATCAGCCATGATCTTATTGAATGGCGGGCAGGCTCGAGGGGCCGGATGGCCTACTCCTGCTCCTCGTTCTTAGTTTGATGGCCTATAAACAATTCTTAGTGGCTTCCTATGGTGTTTCTTAACTTCACCTTAACATATTTAAAGCTTTTTCTGACTGAAGGTCCTCCCTCACTAATGTAGCGACACCATCTCTTATCAGCCCTACCACACCCTCTTTTACTTTTAGTCAATCTTTATCAAATATCAAATATCCTTGAACATTCAGTTCTCAGCCTTTGTCTATGTGCAGCCACATCTCTGCAATGGCAATTATAATAACCATTTTATTCTACTTGTGCAATCAAGTCACATAACTTGTCTATGCTATGTGCATTCAGTTAGATAGCCTTCAATTCTGCCTTCATAATATCATTCCATGTTTTTGATTATTGTTCTTTGCTAACAGAAATTGTGATGTAAAAATTCTGAGGCAGACTACCATCTCAGCTGCACCTTAACCACTGTAGTACAAAGAGTGTCTATAGGACAATAAGGACTATTCACTGACATAGCAGCTTATGGCTCTGGTTCACAAGCCACATTCAAGACATTGATAATGCCACAAGACCTTCTGAAGCAATTGCCTGAACTACTGCAAAGCAGTTTTCCAGTACTTGGCTGAATAGGTCACAAGAACTGTCATGATGGACTGCACTGGCACAAAATTGCCATCGTGAGGGTATGATCCTTGTCACTATGAGGAGGGAGAGGAAACCTGTGTGTGTGCGTGCGTTGTGTGGGCGCATGTTGCTGGGGGAGGGGTGCGGAATCCTCAAGAACTCTTTTCTGTCTGTGGTACTACATACACAAGAAACTGAAGAATGATATTAACAACAGGAAAACAATTCCATTTCACTAACAGCCCTACACTCATTTATTCTCTTTCTCTGGCAATGAGCATTACATTGTCCCCTGTCCACAATGCAACAGATAAAAGCCAACTGTCACAACTCACTGGGATAGTATGCTGGAAGTGAAGCCCCTCTCTTCCTGGAGTTGTCACAAAAGTTAAATATTTTATAAAAGCGTGCAAAGTTCCCCAATTTACCTCATTTCCAAACCCAGGTTACAAAGCTTTCTATAGGTTTCTGAAATGAACAAGAAATATTGTTTACTGCAAGTAACTAGGCTCAAACTACAGGTGAATTGTTATAAACTGTTGACATATAATACTTTGAATTCAAACCCTAACCCCCTTATAAATTCACTTTACACACAGACAGGCTGAAATACAGTAAGGGAAGAAAGCACACAGACGGAGGAAGAACTGGAGAGACAGTTCACTAGTCTTTGTTCACAATTTCTGGCGAGTGGTTTCTTGCTGATCTGAAAGTTTCTTCCTTGCTTTCCTTTTCTTAATGACTTACTGATTTGCAAGAGGAACAGGATGGCGGGTTCACTCATGAAACGTCTCTGATTTATCAGTTAAAAGTCACAGCTTACAACAACTGCTGAAGGAAAGATTATCTGGATTTCTTCAGGCTTAAAGTGAGTGGCAGGCAGGCAGGCAGGCAGGCAGGCAGGCAGGCAGGCAGGCAGGCAGGCAGGCAGGCAGGCAGGCAGGCAGGCAGGCAGGCAGACAGACAGACAGACAGACAGACAGACAGACAGACAGACAGACAG
>NC_063359.1:31714175-31850475 GCF_021869965.1 Rhincodon typus | reverse complement strand
AGACAGACAGACAGACAGACAGACAGACAGACAGACAGACAGACAGATCCTGAACTGGTGGAGATAATTCTCTGTATCTTGGTTCCAGTCCCAAACTATTCAGTACCTGACAAACAATCATATTTGTTGGCAGGCAAAAGGCATTTTTCATTGATAAATGGTCACTAGTCTATACCCAATCAACTTCTTGTTACTAAGCAGAACTGTACCTGAATTCAATCTCTGGTCTTCCATTTGGCTGCAGTCATTCAATTACTGTTTTTAAATCATGCAGCCTTTCTTCCCCCCCACCCAAAACACTGGTTTTAAAACGTTCTCTCTCATTTCAATCCACAATTAAAAAAAAACACAATATACATTCCAATCTGAATTTATGAATTAAACCATGCCTCAAAACAGTGCCCTCTGCTTATCATTTCCCTAGAAACCATTCCTCCATATTTATCCTCTTACAATTACACCTCATCCCAAATTCTTCTATTAAAATTTCTCCTCACCTTCTCCTTTCCAAGGATAATGTAAACGTCTCGAGTTTCTCATATAATTAAAGTCTCATTTCCTTAGCACTAGTGCAAAAAATCCCGTTTGCATTCACTACTTGGCTCAGATGCCTTTTCTAAATTTATTGTGCTTTTATTTCGTAATTTTCCCATTCCACATATCTTTGGTTCACCTCTTTGTTTATCATTAAATTCATAATTTCTTTGGTAACAAAAGAAAGCTTTAAAAAGTTTCTCTTACCACGAAGATTACATTTAAGTCTGATCTCATCAAACAATGGAATCTCTGTCAATGATGTAGCACCACGTTCATTTTCAATTGCCCACTCCACCAATTGTTCTGAAGCTTTTGGAAGATTAGATACAACTGATGATTTCAATCCTGGCCAAGTTGCATGAATTCTGTGGGATAGCTGAGAAATTATGCAATGTTGTTACTCAAATCTGATTATCATTTATAATCAAAATGTCATTATTGAAGGCATCCTTCTAATTTTGTTTTGTCTGATGCCAAATTGGTTTACACTTGGAAAAAAGTGCATAATACACTTTCGTAACAACATTGATGAAATATAAAAATCAATTTTAACTTAAGTTGCTTACTGAATATTAAACTTTCCCATTTTAAGCATAATACATTAAAGAATATCAAGTATAATTGCAACATTTTGAAAAATAATATTAAATGAAAGACTACTATTTAATACTTATTCATGGAATTACAGAATCCCTACAGTGTGGAAGCAGGCTATTCAGCCCATCAAGTCCACACAGACCTCCAAACAGCATCCCATCCAGAACTCCCCCCTGCCTCATAACCCTGCAGTTCCCATGCCCAATCCACCTCGCCTACACATCTGTGGAGACTATGGGCAATTTGGCATGGCCAATCCTCCTAACCTGCACATCCTTGGACTGCGGGAGGATACTGAAACACCGAGAGGAAACTGACACACAGAGAATGTGCAAACTCCATGTTAGACAGTTGCCTAAGGTGGAACTGAACCCAGGTTCCTGGTGCTGTAAGGCAGCAGTGCTAACCACTGAGCCACCATGCCATCCTAAATTTTTGAATAATTGTCTTAAGAATACATGTTCTAAATGACTGCAGCAACTTTGATGATGTGATCCTGATATTGTTTTATTACCTTAAGTTGTAATGAAGAAGGAACTTCACCGCTGATGTTCAGGTTTATAGGCTTATTGCTCTGTATAACCAGGTAGACAGTTGGGCAATTATTTCCATGTGTAAATTCAACATTCAAGTTAACACTCTTATCTTCCGAGCTCCTAAGTTTTGAGATCCCAAAAAAGGGATTTGTTAAGAGTATAATGATAAATACATGTTACAATATTTTATGTATAACCATATAATAAATAATCAACTAAAATAACTTAAAAATTGTCTAGTATAATAACAGATGGATCACTCCGCCTTCCTGAATATCTGGGTTGAAAACTAGAGAAGGCTCACAAATACATATACAGCATAAAGGAAAAAAAAATCCATTAATCTAAAAACATGGACATAATTATTTTATTTCTATTCTACTTTCCTTCTTGAAGGCAGGTCCAGTCTACTGAGATGTGCCTAAGGTCAGGGCAAAGAGGCCAGACCCAAATCCATGGGGATTGGAAATCAAACCCATGCTGCTGGCATTAATTTGACCTACATTGACTCTGGCCAAATGGCTAACCAGCCTCCTAAGAAGTCCAGGTTGCTTTGGAACATAGACTTTTACTTGCAGGTTGCAATCTGGAGCTGGTTGTAATGGTAAATGCTCCAATAGGTTTTCCATTCCATGGCTGACCAGGAATCGTATTGCCACTATTGGCATATGCCATAAGTATTTACAAGTTGAAATCCACCTGGGCCACAAGACCATCCAGTCATTTGATTTACATAACAGAAATTTCGATGTGATCAGAATATTTATACACATTGGTAGGAAAAAAACAATTTTGATCGAAACTGACAACCAAGTAACTAGTTCTGCTTTTAGTATAACCTAAAATGCAACTGTAGACTTTTCAGGATCATATCAATGCAGCTTTGTACTATTTAAGAAAAGACGTGATTTGTTGGTCAGAATTAAATCCTTACAGTTTTCTTCAGACATAGTCTGTATATTTTATTTTAGTTTTTAATTAGTTTTTTGAAAATTCATTAAAGGGATGCAGTCATGAGAAACTTAATATAGAAAGCAATGAAGATGCAGCACTGACTCACTGGGATGACAACTAGGAAAACATGAAATGAAGAAATAATCAAAAGCCTACAATAAGTGTATTCAGCGGAGCACAGAAGTGCAAGAACAGAGTATCTCAGAAATTATTCTGATGTTTTCACTAGCTACTAGCCAGAAGTAAATAGAGGAAGGGGTGGAGCTGGGGGGAGGGTAGGTGAGATGGAGGTAGGTGGATGTAGGTAGGTGGGTATTGTGGTTGGTCAGTGGTAAAGGTGGAGTGGATAGGAGTAGGAAGATGGACAGGTTGGGGGAAGGACAGATTTTGAAGCTGGTGAAGTCAATATTCGGGTCACTAGGCTGTAAACTCGCAAGGTGAAATAGGAGGTATTGTCCCTCCAGTTTACGTTTGGCCTCACTCTGACAGTGGAGGATGCCAAGGATGGACATATCACTGGGGGAGTTAAAGTGGATGGCAATGCGAAGGTTGGGTTGATTGGTGCATGTACAGTGCAGATATCTGCGTTTCGTCTTCCCAATGTAGAGGGGACCATATCAGTATCCATTGCTCACAAACGAGCTTTCAAGTTTCCCACACTACAAGAGAAATTTATCTTCAAAGATACTCCATTGGCTGTGAGGTACTTTGGAACAGCACAAATTTATGAAAGGCAGCATATTTTTAGAAAGAGAAGGCTGTGGGGTGTCCTAACAGAGGTCTTTAAATGTAAAGGTGTTTGATAGGATGGATGTAGTGAAGATGGCAGCTAAATTAGGCAAATAGCACCTTTATAGTGTTACTTGGTCACAAAGTCACTTAAGGCTTGAAAACAGGATCCAAGCTGCATACAAGTACGCTTCAATGGGAAGCACATTGGGTAGAGATCAGTAACTAATCTTGTAAAGGAAGAAATCCAAAGTTCCACTTATTTGCTAAAAAGGATGCAGCCTCAAGACTTAAACAGATTAAATCAGATTTTTTAACTTTGTCGAAGTCCAACCACCCAGTCCAATCAACATAAATTTACACAAGTTAACACACAAACTGAGGTTGATGTTAAGCTATAAATTGCACACACCAAAAAAAAATCTTAAAAATGAGTTCAGCAGTATCTTCAGCACAAAGGTCATGCTCCACTATAACGTTTTTAAAAACTCTTTTCTTCTTCTTCGAGAATTTCAGCTCCCCACCCCCTGCCAAACCACAATGAGTCAGCCTGCTCCCAAATTACAGCAATGCACAGAATTCCATGGACACAGTCTTCACCAAAACGGCACTGGCAGACAGGACATTCTCAATTCTTCTTGGAAGATCTAGATTATGTAGATCCACCAAGTATCTCAAAGTAACAGGAACAGTTGCAACCTGTGCACTCGCTCATTCTCAATTTCTGAATATAGCCTTTATTTTCTTCAGTTTTCTTATACTGCGTCACTGGGATCATATATGGTGAGCTTAAAATTTATCCATGCCCTTTTACATGCTGTACAACTGCAGGGATACACACCAAGCTCTGGATAGTGGGATTAAGCAGAGTGGTAAATTTTCATCCAGTGGAAATGGCTGCCTTTTTGCAGTAAATCTCTTGCGAATCTATTTTACAATCCCATGCTTTCTACGCTAGAAATTCAGTAATGCTCAAAGTTTTAGTTTCCAAATACAGTTTCAGCGCTAGTTTCCTTAGAAACTAGCAGAGTTTGTTTCTATTAATGGGCTCCCTTTGCAGTTAGGGACAGTAGCAAAAAATTACAAGTATCAATACAAAACACTACTGATTCCACGACAGAAGGAAACCATTTTGTTAAAAGGATTTGCATGCCTCCTGCTCTGGTAGAATTTCAGTTTGAAACTAAATGTGACTTGGAGATCGAGGAGAAGCTGTCAGTAGATCAGAGGAGATATGGCAGGCTATGTAGTTCAAGGTTTGTAATCAAGGATTTTCAGGGAATAATTCTCCCCTCAAATGTCATATAGGGCCAATGCATGACGATTTTTTTAATTTCAAAAATATACTTTATTCATAAAAAAGTTTAGGTACACACAAAAGGTCCAAGAAAGGTTTTGTACAGTCTTTGCGGAGAGAAAAAAAAATTGACATTAGATTTTGACATCCCCTAGAGCTACCCTCCATGTTGCAATAACAAAGGCATCTACTCACGCAGGAAACTATTTCATTTTCAGGCAACAATGTGGTCTGAGAGCCTAACAGACCATCGTTATACTCTGACAGAAAGATCTTAGATGGTAGTCTTTCTCCACTGTACTTTGGCCGCAGCTGCTCCAACCTTTAGTGCATTCCTCAGCACGTAGTCCTGGACCTTGAACTGTGCCAGTTTCCTACACTTGGTTGAGGTCAACACTTTACACTGGAAGGTCAACAGGTTTCAGGCAGACTAAAGAGCAACTTTCATTAAGTTGATGGCCTTCTAGGCGCAGTTGATATTTTTCTCAATGCGTCCCAGGGAACAGCCTATACATCACAGGATCTGACATCATGGAGCTGCTTGGGTCAAACCTCGACAAAAGTCGGTGCATCTATATCTAAACTGACCTATTAGAGACACATTCGAAAAGGAGATGTATGACACTCTCCTCCCCACTCGTAGCCCACTTCGAAGGTAGCATGGAATGGAGGAGAGAATATGGGCGTACATGAAGGATCTAACACACTGTACCCTTCTTACCGCTAGCCAAACTACGTCTTGGTGCTTGTTGCGAAGTTCTGGCAATAAGGGATTCTGCCAAATGACTTTGACAGTCTGCTCAGGGAACCACCTGACAGAATTAACCCTCTCCTTATCCTGGACGCTGTCGAGAGAATTACATGCTGCCCACTGCCTGATGGATTTGTAGTCAAAAGTGCTTTCCTTCACAAAATGTTTCCATGAAGGGACAGATAATACTTAACAGTGCATGTACTTAGAGTGTTCTGCAGACAGGCCAGACCCATCCTTCATAACACTGGGGAGGGGTAAAACCTCAATATGTTGTGACACTTGGTGTTTATATACCGAGGATCTACACACAACTTGCTACAGCCACACAAAGGTGGCCAATAGGATGAGGGTGGTATTGGGTACGTCCTTCCCCTCCTTATCCAGAGCTTTGCACATTATGTCCGAGGGCACAGTCCCATTCAAGTGGAAGATGGCTCAGGTGACTGCAGTGGCACAGTCTTGAAGTATGGAATAGATCTGTGCCACATACAGCAGCACTGTAAATAACTCACGCCTGATGATCACATTTTACCCATAGTGGAGAGGGAGCGGTGCTCCCATCTGCAAAGTTTCTGCCTCGAGGCTTTTTTTATTGCAAAAATATACCTTTTATTTATAAAAAAAAATCTTTATATACATAGTTACTGAGGCAGTTCTGAACAGTCCTTGCACATAAAGAACTAGCAAATACTGGGAATTTGGCATTCCCTGCAATTTCAAAAACCCCAGGACATTTCTTAATTATGCAGGACTGTAGTTCAATACATTGGAGGTACCAAGGGGGTCTGATAACTAAATAGACCCCCACTGTACTTTGCCAGAAAGACCTTAGACAGTAGTCTTCCCCAAGTGGCTTTTTTTAATTTCTAAAATATACTTTATTCATAAAAATATTTTTATATACAAATAAATCACTAAAGTAGATTGGTGCTGTACAGTAGCATATGAAGAGACAAACAAACAAACCATTGCAGACTGACTCTCCAACAAACAAACCAAAAGGCATTTCTTACTTGTGCAAGATTATATTTACACATATTTGAGGCAATGGGAGGGTCCAACAACTGAATGGACCCCATTTAACTTCACCAGAAAGACCTTAGACAGTGGTCTTTCCCCAATGTGCCTTGGTGGCAGCTGCCCCCAGTTTTAGTGCGTACCTAATCTCACGAGGTTTCTTCACTTCACAAAAAGGTCTGTGTGAAATATGCAAACTTGCAACCACAATTACAGCCTCAAAGCATGGCGAAGATAGCTCTGTCTGTGCCAGTCAAAATGACTGTGGCTCTTAAATATCACATGTCTGATTCATTTCAATTGTTGCAGAAAATACAAGCAATATAGAACAGTTTGCAGTACACTGCTGTGTAAAATTCTCTTCACATTATAAAGTGAAATATTATAATCTTATTTTCTTCTCCCAGAGAGAAGCAGGCGGAGCAATAACAAGGGTTTGCATAGATTCACGCTGAAAAAGATGGCCTTCAAGTTTATGAACATACCCCTGTATCAAGTTGGAATTGGGGTCCTTTGTGGTCTTTGACTCCAAGACCTCCCAAAAAGTGTAATTTGAAGAGCCTGATCAATCACCCGCAAACAGACTCAATTAGTGGAAAACTGCCATGGTAATTAATTAAATTAATTAAGGGGAGGGGTGACTTATTCAATGTGTTTAATGCATTTAGTACATTTTTAAAAGTGTAAAAGACAAACTTTATTTGCACTGGTTATAATTTGTGCTAGAAGTTCCTTGATCTTTTGCATTGGTCTAGCCAATTACAGATTAACTGTACTGAAAGAAAGCAGCACAGCCTAGCAAACATGTTACACGACGTAGTTACAAGTTTTATGCATTTTTGAATACAAATAATTATGAAACAATATAAATAAAACACATTTAAAAGGTAATAGAATGAAAGCATGATTTCAGTGGGCAGGCATTTTAAACTGGTTAAAATGGCAGACAATGAAGTTTTAAAGGAACAAATTAAAAGTTTATTCATGATCATTATCAATAGAAACTAATGATAATATTGATACCAGATGATACGGATATGCTTCCTTCTCAACTAATAAAATATGTTCTGATCAAAGAATAATGGAATGCAGACAATAGATAAACACCCTGCAGAAAATGAAAACAAGATCTTTCAGATTATTTTCTCTGTCTGACAATAAATATGAAACCCTAACACAGTAAAACTGGTTAGGAAAACATTCATTAGAATAAATTGAAATGGGCATTGGAACCAAACCGTAAGGATAAAAAGGAAACTGAACAATGGAAATGAGAAAAAATTAAAAAGAATGCTGGGAATAGACAATACCTAGTAGACAATTTAGACAACATCCAAAAGGAAAACCAATCTCTTTAGAAACGTTAATTTAAAGATGTTCAGTATAAAGTTCAGTATCCACTCTGAACCCATGAAAAACAGATCTCTGAATGAGAAGGTAGAAAATGTCAAACAGCAGAGGGACTTACTGCAGTCCATGTTCCCAAATCAATGACTATGGAAGATAGACAGTAGGCACATGAAAAATCTAACAGAATCTTAGCCTGTATTCTAGCTCACTTGAGATACAAAAGAGTAATACATTAAGTTGCGATTGTTGAAGAGTCCATTTAAACTGCATCGAGAGTTCTGCATTTAATTCTGGGCATCAGTTCTCAAATGGATATATCAGCCTTGGAGTGCATGCAGCAGAAACTCACCAAAATGATACGGGGTGATGAATGTGATGAATAATAGGGACACAGGTTGTACAGATAAGATCTGTATTTCAGTGAGTACAGAAGATCAAGAGGTTATCCAATTGAGATATTTTAAAAGTTTGATTTGAAAGGTAGATAGAAACTATTTGTTTTGGTTTGCAGAGCAGGTCAATAACCTCAAAATTATGCTGTACTGGAAGCACTTCTTCAAACAGAGTCTGGAAATCAGGAAGCACCCCACCCCCAAACAGGTATTTAGGCTACATCAACTGATCATGATCAGATGATATACATCAAAACCTTCTTGAAGGTAGATGTCAACAGTGTTACTGTACACCAGATAACAGCAGTGCTCTGTGGATAATTTAGAGATTTCTTAATTTTTGTGGCATTTGCTACAAATTAAAAAAAATCACATACACTCAGCAGGATTAATGAACAGTGACATTTATATCAATCAAATTGCTATGTAGTTGCTTAAGAAATAATTACAGATTAATTTGATATTCAATACTTCATTCACTCTTGCTATGGTTATTGCATTTTCCAGAAGTCAATATTTTTAATAATTGACAAAATGTTGTAAAGTTAAGTATTTCACATTTTTTATTATTAAAGATGAAAACATATGAGGAACTTACTTTTTAAATCAAATGTAAGTTGAACTTTCATTGATTATACCCTGTCATGGAATATATGACCCAGTTTACTTTTCAAACAACACATCACTGTGTTAGCCTTATCACTTCCATACAAAGCAACACTGGCTTTTTGAAAAAGCAGGACAAATCCAACCCGGTCAATTTCACTTGACCGAAATGAGGAAAGAGGTTGCTGAGAGTGTTATCAAGTAACACTTACTGATACTTAGGTTTCATCAGGGCCATGCACATTCTGACCTAATTACAGCCTTGGTTCAAACATGGACAAAGAGCTGAACACAAAGATAAGTGACAGTGACCAGCGTTAACATCATGGCAGCATCTGAGAGTATGGTAATCAAGGTGCCCTAGCAAACATGAGATGAAAGGGAATCAAGGGGAAAACAATCCATTGTTTGAAGATGGCTGTAGCTGTTAGAGATCAATCATCTCGGTTCCAGGACATCAATGTAGGAGCTCTTGAGGGGACTGTCCCCTGAACAACTTCAGCTGATATATCAATGACATTCCTTCCATCAGATCAGAAGTGGGCATGCTCATTGATGATTGCACAATGCTTAGCACCACTCATGACTCAAGATACTGAAGCAGTCTAGGTCCATAATCTTGGACAACATTCAGGCTTGGGCTGTTTAAGTGGTAAGTAACATTCACACCACACAAGTGCTGGGCAATAACTAGCTTCAACAAGAGGAAATCTAACCATACTTCTTTAAACTTAATAGGATTACCATTGATGAATTTCCCAGTGTCAACATCCTAGGGGTTACCATTGACCAGAAACTGAACTGGGCAAGCCATGTAAACACAGTGGCTGCCAAAGCAGGTTAAAGGCTGACGAATTTCATCACATCTAACTCCTCATTGCCTGACTCCTAAAGACTGCCCACCACCTAACAAGACAAATCAGGAATGTGATGGAATACTATCCAGTTGTCTGGATGAGTGCAGCTCTAATGACACTTGAGCAGCTCAACACCATCCAGGACAAAGGAGTACACTTTAGTAACACTCCAAATAGCACCATAAAGATTTACTTCCTCCAATACTGGTAGATCAGTAGACGTATGCACCAAATACAAGGTGCAATGCAACAATTCACCAAATCTCCTTTGCCAGTACCTTCCAAACCCACAACCTCTATCATCTAGAAGAGGAGGGCAGTAGACGCATAAGAATACCTCCAGCCCACACAGCATCCTAGCTTGGAAACTATAATTGCCATTATCACCGTCGCTAGATCAACATCTTGGAATTCCCCAACATCACTGTGGGTGTACGTACACCACATTTCAAGAAGTGGCTCAACAGCACCTCCAAAGTTCAATTAAGGTAGAACAACAAAAATGCTGGCCAACCAGTTAGCCCAAATCTAGTGAAAGAATAAGCAAAATAAACAGAGTAAAAACTCAATCTTTTCTTGAGTAGTTAATATACACAACGAATTCTGTACCTGAAATAATTGGGTATCGGTATTAGGTTTATGATATGGATTTGAGGAACGACATGTTGGTCAGATGTCACACAACCCACCAAGTCTTCCTGACGAGGTTTGCGATCCAGATAATTTTCAGCACTGATACAAGGCATTTGTTCACACTTATTTGGAAACATTTCACCTGTTTACAAAAAAAAAGTAAGTTTAGTTCAAGCAAGATCCGTTTCAATACTCTCTGTATTAATGGTGAGAAAACCCTTTAAAAACTAAAAATTAGTTAAAAGGAGAAAATTCGATTGTAAAACAACTTTTTTTTCCCCTCATTAAAGATATGTAATGCTTCAAATAAAGAATTTCAAGCTAAATAGAACTGTTAAACATCTCTAAGTCAAATAGGTTAAATATTTGATCAGAGAAGAATAGTTCTTTCTAGACTACCAGCTAGTTGCAGAAAGTAAATGCTCATAACCTAAAATGAAAGCACAATAAATCACCATGCTACATTCAAAGTGGTTTAGCTACTGATTGGTTGCAAAAATAGTGGTTAACAATTCAATTTTATTGATACCCAAATCAGCCAGCAAGGTGGGATTAATAGATAAAAATATTGGTTGTGAATCTGGAATTGTTGGTTGATTAATATGCTTGAACATTCATAAACAGCATTTTAATAAAACTGACCGGATTTACATGTTAACTACTCAGTAAACTTGCTAAAGTAAGTACTTCCTTTTAAAAAACATGGTGGATGTAATGGTACCAAAGGCTATCTGCTTAAAATTGAAAGTTTTAACCTGTAATAACTCAGGAGACCGGACCGGAAAGGAACATCATTCATTGTTGAACACCAAAATAGAACCACTACTCATGGCATACATAGGTGAGTCCAGCCAAAGACAGACAGTCTGAGATTCATTCCTGGATCTGATTTCCTTTTCCTTTATATCCTCACGAATTTTCCACATGTAACCAAATTTTACCCCATTATCGTTACTTTTTTTTTGTTTTAACTACTAACGACCACCAATAAAGTTGGGTCTGCCTTTTTCTACAGAGACAAAAATAGAAATTGCTAGAAAAGCTCAGCAGGTCTGGCAGCACCTGCTGAAAGAAATCAGTTAATGTTTCAAGTCACTTTACCCAAGCCTTTCCAGCAATTTCTATTTTTGTTTTTGTTTTATAAATATCACTAGTAATCACCCTTTTAGCCAATTAAATATTTACAAGCAAAGCCCATCAATGGGCAATGCGAACCACAGAAGTAGTGAAGGGGAGGTGGGGGTGGTGGAGGGAGATAGGGAGAGAAGGAAGGGACTAAATCAAAAGTGAAGTTAGGTAGAGAAATAAAGCACTATATACCCTGCAATGCCCACTGCTCTCCAAAAGACACGGGACAGCATTGATGGACACCACATGCTCCCTCTCAAATGACATCCAGGCATGAAGATAACCATGGAAGAGTGGCAGACAGACAGTCAGCAGAGCAGACCCAATGGTCATTTTTTTTTTCCCCTTTTCATTTGGATCTGCTTTATTTTACTTCCATTTCTTTATACCCAGAAGTGTCATCACACACAACTGAGCGCATGTCCCAGCACCAAAATCACCATGACTGTTTTTTAAACTAAACTACTAAACACCAACAGTAATCACCTGTGCAGCTAATTAAATATTTACATGCAAGGTCCATTAAGGGCAAAGCTAACCATCAAAAGTGAGGGGAGGTAACAAAAGAGGGAAGGGACTAAATCAAAATGGAGCTGGAGTGGGAAATAAAGCACTGTATGCCGCACATTGCCCACCTTTCTCTAAAGACAGCAAGAGCATTGATGGACATCACGTATTCCCTCTCAAATGACACCCAAGCATGAACGTAACTGCAGAAGAGGAGCAGACAGTCGGCAGATATAACCATTGGGTCTGCTTTATGTTCTTTTCTTTTCATACTAGATCCACTTTTTAAAAAACCTAGTTGCTAATCAACCTGCTCAAATTTGTTATTACACACCTCTGGAACAGGTGGGAATTGAGCCTGGGCCTCCTGGCTCAAAAGTAGAGATACTAATTCTGCACCATAATAGCCCTCTGGGCTTTGTTTTTCTACATACAAGTGTTATCATACACGACTGAGCAACCTTCCCACCAATAAAATCACCATTTTTATTCTAAACTGCTGACCACCACCATCAATAATCACCCAGGCAGCCAATTAAACATTTATATGCAAAGCCCATTAAGGGCACCATTTTGGCTTTATTTATTTTGTCTCTCTTGTCAACCTGTTCAAAGATAATAGTACATTACCTCATGGAGCAGGTGGGACCCAGGCCTCATGGTTTAGAGGCAGGGTAATTACAACTACACTACAAGAGCTCATTAAAGTCTTAGGTGGAAGCCAGCAGGTTTGGCCAGAATGGGGATTGAACCCCTGATCTTAATGTTATTAACACCACACTCTAACCATCTGAGTTAACTGCTTTATTTTTTTTCTACCCAGAAACAGAAACAGACTCACAAAACTGAGTGACCTGCCCACCGTCGAAATCAGTGCCACATTTTTTCTGCTTTTTTTTGAACTAAGTAACCGCCACCAGTAAAAACACCCAAACGCCATTTGAGTTTTTGCAAGCAAAGCCCATTATGGGCAATGCAAACCATCGAAGTTAGGGGGAACTAAATCAAAACTGAGTGGGAGGAAGAAATAAAGCACTGTATCCCCCAACAGTGTCCACCTCCTACTAAAGACATTTAGAGTACTGATGGACACTGCATGCTCCTTCTCCAAAGACATCAGGCACAAACATAACCGCAGAAGGGCAGACAGTCAGAAGAGATGGCCCCTCCACAGCCTGCTGCCTGGACCGGTTTATATCCAGCCTGGCTAGGCCCAGGAGCAGACCCACGAGGTGGCCATCCGATCTGTCCACACTCCATACCAGATGCCCAAGGATCAGGTGCATAGAGCTCAAGTGCAACAAAAAAAACATACAAGATTTTTCAAGTTTATGAAAAAAAGTGTAAATATCCACAATCAATATAAACATTGTCCACGGACTCCACAGCACCACAAAATAAACAGTTGGGCTGGGAGTCCAAGAACCACCACAATCTGTGAGAACATGGGACAGCTGCATGCAAAACCCTCCATACCAAGTTCCTGATGCAAACTGGGAGGATTCCTGCATAGGGAGCCCACCAATGGGGATCCCCATTACCTGGTGGGGAATAATCCCTTGGTGCGCTTAAGAGCTCAGGTCACAGGCGATGGCCTACCCAGCTGGAACCTATTACCAAAGGAACTCATACTCAACAAGCTCCACGAGGAGATCAATTAGTGATTCTTCACGGATTTTGTAGGGCGTATCATTGAAATTGAAACAAGTTTTCAGACAAAACTAAAATTGTAGTGGCAATTGTGAAAGTTGGCAGAAAGCAAGTATAAATTATCAGGGTAAAATTACTCCTCGATTTTCTACAGATCTGAACCATATAACCAGTGGAAGAATAAAGGGGAAATGGACTCATGTTACATCCCAGCCAAAATGGAAACAACATATGGTCTTGGTGTTGTTACCTCCCACAACAAGTCAAATCAGAATTGGAATCGAGAGGCGGTTGAGGACTCTGGGTCTGTACTCTATGGAGATGGAAGGATAAAGGGGCAATCTCATTGAAACTTACAGAATACGGAGGGGCCTGGATAGAGTGAATGTGGGTATGATGTTTTCACTAGTAGGAGAGACTAGGACCTGAGGGTACAGCCTCAGCGTGAAGAGATGATCCTTTAGAACTGAGAGGAAAAGGCATTTCTTCAGTTACAGGGTGGTAAATCTGTGGAACTCGGTGTCACAGAAAACTGCAGAAGCCAAGTCTTTGAATGTATTTAAGGCGGAGATAGGTTCTTGGATATTAACGGGATCAGGAGTTACAAACAGAAAGCAAGAGAATGGGTTGAGAAATTTATCAGCCGTGATTGAGTCTGCTCCGTGATTCAATAGGCCGAATAGTCCAATTCTGCTCCTAGATCTTAATGGTCTTATGGAAGTACTTATGCTTGCTCATCAGTTGGATAGTGAAGAAAATCGGAGCTTCTATTACAGTTTTTGAATGAAAACCAAGAATGGCAACACTGTCTTTCATGACACATGGTTAGACTTTATTAGAATTTCAGAAGATAGTAAACTCTTCCACGGAAGAATAAACTATCACATACTTTAAAAGATTAGTTACATTCAACATGGGGATTCTCTGGATCAGTACTAGCATTTAAATTGCTGCATTGTGCTAAGGTATCTCTCATATAGATTGGTTCTAACTGGTGCGCTATTCTGAGAGGGCTAGCCTTCACAAAAAAAATCTGGCAAAATAATAGTAATTTCTGTAACTTTAATGCAGCATTTAACTACAACACAAAATATTGGACTGAATGATTGCCAGATTTTGGAATCACCCAGATACTAGCCACAGGTTTCAATACAATAGAAAGTTTAAAGACAGTGCGAATGAAGATGAAAACATCTTTACACCTGGACAAAGAAATGTGGGAATTATGGTATTATGATATTTTATATAAAGTTAGGAGGTATCTGTAACCCAACAGATTTTGTATTGTGCTTCACGGAGGTAAGACCAACTCTCCCTGCTTAAAGGAGAATAAATCATTGATCGGTTTCCGGAGTCTCCTAACAATTTGTCAAGTTGTACAAGAACGCCTGATAAAAAATGAAAGTCAAATGAAAAAAGGTAGAAAATTCTCCAACTAGCACAAAGCAACATCACTGTGGATGCTGCAGATCAAATATGTCAGTTCCAAGACATCATTGCCAGAGTTGTTCGGGACACTAATCATCTTCAGCTGCTTCTAAGACCTTTCCTCAATCTTGAAGTCAAAAATAGGGATATTCCCTGTTGAGCACACAATGGTCAGCACCATTCTTGACTCCATAGACATCGAAGCACTCCGTCCACATGCAAAACACCAGTACAAAATTCAGGCTTATCCTGCAGTGGCAAGTAACATTTGTACAACACAAAAGCCAGGCAATAATCATCTCCAATAGAAGAGAAACTAACCAATTGTCTCTTTAAATTTAATGGCATTAGCAATACTGAATCTCCTATTAACATTATCCTGGAGGTTACCATTGACCAGAAGCTAATCTTGACCAGCTATATTATACATAGGTTGGGTATTTTGCAGCAAGTAACACACTTCCTGAGTCCCCAAAGCCTGTTCACCATCCACAAGCCACAAATCTGGAGTCTGGTGGAATCCTCTAGATTTGCCTGGGTGAGTGCAACTCCACAATATTCAAACAGCTCAATGCCACCCAAGACAAAGCAGCCTGCTTGATTGATTTCAATTCTCCGCACCCTCCCATTCAGTCTAATACCATGCACAGTGGCAGCAGTGTGTGCAGTCTATCTTGTAGATGGTAACAACTCACCAAAGGTCCTCCAACGACACCCAACCTCAACCAGCAAGAAGGCAAAACAGCAGCAAATGGACTGGAGTACCAGGATCGGTGCTGGGTCTAAAGCTTTTTGTCATCTATATAAACGATTTGGATGTGAATGGTTAGTAAATCTTCAGATGACACCAAAATTGGTGGTGTAGTGGACAGCGAAGGTTACTTCAGAGCACAGTTGGATCTTAATCAGATAGGCAGAAGAGTGACAGATGGAGTTTAATTTAAATAAATGTGAGATGCTCCACTTTGGTAGGACAAATCAGGGCAGGATTTATACACTAAATGGTAAGGTCCTAGGGAGTGCTGTCGAACAAACGGACTTTGGAGTGCAGGTTCAGTTCCTTGTAAGTGCAGTCGCAAGCTGATAGGATAGTGAAGCTTGCCTTTATTGGTCAGTGCATTGACTATAGGAGTTGGGAGGTCACGTTGCAGCTGTACAGGACATTGGTTAGGCCACTTTTGGAATACTACGTGCAGTTCTGGTCTCCCTGCTCTTGCAAGGATGTTGTGAAACTTGAAAGGGTGCAGAAAAGATTTACAAGGATGTTGTCAGGGTTGGAGGGTTCGAGCTATAGGGAGAGGGTGAATAGGCTGGGGTGATTTTCCCTGGAGCACCAGAGGCTGAGGGGCGACCTTATAAATTCTTGAGGGTCTTTTCATCAGGGTAGCCGAGTCCAAAACTAGAGGGCATAGGTTTAAGGTGAGAGGGGAAAGATTTAAAAGGGACCTAAGGGGCAACTTTTTCATGCAGAGGGTGGTGCATGTATGGAATGAACTACCAGAGGGAAGTGGAGGAGGCTGTACAATTACAACATTTAACAGGCATCTGGATGGTTACATGAATAGGAAGG
This sequence comes from Rhincodon typus, assembly GCF_021869965.1. Classification (NCBI taxonomy): domain Eukaryota; kingdom Metazoa; phylum Chordata; class Chondrichthyes; order Orectolobiformes; family Rhincodontidae; genus Rhincodon; species Rhincodon typus. The sequence continues at coordinate 31,833,933 of NC_063359.1, read as the reverse complement.
GTTTAGAGGGATACGGGTCAAATGCTGACAAATGGGACCATTTATTTAATTTAGGATATCTGGTCAGCATAGATGAGTTGGACTGAAAGGTCTGTTTCTATGCTGTACAGCTCTATGACCAGCACTTGAAAGTTCTAATACAAACCACACACAGTATCCTAATTCCAAACTGTATAGCTATTCTTCACTGTCACTGGATAAAAAAAAAATCCTGTAACACTCTTCTTAACAGCACTGTGGGACACAAGATGAACTGGAATGGTTTAAGAAGGTGGCTCACAACCACCTTCTCAAGTGCAACTGGAGAGATAGTGGGGCAGTGACATTGTCACTGGACTAATAATCTGAGTTTAAAGTTCCAAGATGAGTGTAAATCCCACTAAATCCCACAAAGATCCTTACATAACACATTCCAAACACACAGCCACTTCCACCTAAAAGAACAAGGGCAGCAGATATATGAGAACACCATCACCTGCAAGTGTCCTCCAAGCAACTGACCATCCTGACTTGGAAATATATTGTCGTGCCTTCACTGTTGCTGGGTCAATATTGTGAAATCTTCTCCCTAATGGCATCGTGGGTCTACCTTCAGCACGTGGGCTGCAGCAGTTTAAAACAGCAGCTCACGACCTCCTTCAAGGACAACTCAGGATGAGCAATAAAATGCTGGCCAGCCAATAACACCCACATCCCATAAGTGAATAAAAGTTGAAGTTTGGAAGTCAATAAAAATCTAGAATTAAAAGCTAGCCTAATGGTTACCAGGTAAACAATGTTGATTGTTGTGAAAAAAAGTATCTTGTTTACTGCCATCCTTATCTGGTTTGAGCTACATGCAACTTCAGACACACAATGTCACTTATCCTAATTGCCCTCTGAAAAATTAGGGATGGGCAATTAACGCTGGCTGAGCCAGCGACAGCCATGTCCCGTAAAATAAAAAAAGGAAACGAGTACCTGAAGTACATAAAACATTTACACGTTTACGTATTGTTTTATTTGTTCAAAATGAGGTGATGAGATTATAAATGACGATTAACATGCAATCTTTAGTGCAGTGACTTTTTAGTTTCTTCCATTACAATGGTTGGCTTTTGGGCTTCTCTGTTGTCCAAATAAAGTGTGCAAAACAACTCAACTCCTCAAATATTATTCATGTAAAAGTTAACCATGAATGTTGGCATTAAAAAAACCCATTTCACAAATACAACTTTTACATGAGCACACATAGTAATTTTTCAAATGCAAGAGCCAGGTTAGGAAGGATGTTAAAACCAAAATGTTAAAACTTCCTTTTCTTCTTGCTTTGACTAAGTACCTGTTCAATATTTTTAAGTTTTCATGTATATTTTCAAAATACAGATACACTTGTCTATGAAGCAAATATTTCACTTCAGTGTTCAGATTTTACCCCCATTTATGAACTTTAATGTGTTGCTGCAATCTTAACGATATAAAATTGCAACTTCTTACATTGCTTTGTGCATGCTCCCCACAAACATCAACAAGAAACTCTATTATTAAGATTTCTCTATACACTTACCTTCTTTCAGTTCTATTGTTATTCCACCAGCTTCTTCAAACTTAACTAAGCTAATGACTGAACTGCAGTTTTCCTCAACTAGCTTCAATTGTTCCAGACTTGAAAGTTTCCTTGTTTCCTGGGGTATCACATAGGATTTTGTGGAATGCTGCAAAACAAACAGCTTTAACAATTCACATAATTATTTTAAAACACAGTCTCATGTCAATCTCTTACTGATTTGAGCTTTGCATAATACTTTTCAAACTGATGCAATTATGAATATTGGAATAGCTTATTTCACAAATACATATAGTAGCATTTAGATTAGTTACCTTAGCATGTCTTGATAGAATACACAGCCATAATACCCTTGGAGGTCATTTTTGTTGATTCTTAATTTTAATAAAATCATTCTAAAATAAACTTCTTGCCTATGTCTAACTAAATAAATTATTTCCAGTTATTTTTACAACAGCATTATTAAAAGATAGTGTCTAGCAAATAAATGTCACTGGTGTACGTGCACATTTAACTTTGCAACTTCTTTTAAGTAAAACGTTCCAATTATCCATATGTATAATAATTATAAGCCTCTGCATTTTCCAAATTCTGCTGTCAATCAATCTCTCAAACTGAAAGGCAGAGAAAGCATGAGAGAACCAGAGAGAGAAAGAGAGAGAAAAAAAAAGTGAGAGCGTAAACAATAAGGAGACACAAATCAGGAGTGGGGAGGCACAGTCCGGAAGAGGAATAAGAAATATGGTTCAAGGATTGGCTGGAATAATATTGATTTATCTCTAAAGAAGTAGGTGTGTATTTTCAGAATATTCTGTTCTGTGTTTCCAGTACTTGATTTATATTTGTATTAGTCACTGATAAGATTTAGCATCATAATTTAATAAAATTTGACCTTAATTTTTCCTCTCCGGGCCTCCTGCACTCCCACTGACACATAACCAGTAGGTGAATCTTGACAGAGGTAATAAGCGAGGGCATGGGAGAGGAGCAGCAAGAAGAAAGAAGTGAGGAGATCAGGAAAGGAATGGATGTGAACAGGAGGGAGGGGACAAGCAATACGTACGGCAAGGAAAGATCAGGAGGCGGAATGGAATTGATGGTAATGAAAGGGAGAGAAAGTAGAGAATGGAGTGACAAGGAAGCAGCAACTGAAAGGATAAAAGGGCAGAAAGCAGGAAGGAGCAACTTAGTGTGGGAGACAGGGAGCAGGACAACGTTGGGGGGTTGGGGGATGGGGAGGGGAATGGCAAACAACAGCTAAGTTAGTAAGAGTAGTAAGTTCATAGAAGTAAAATGTTGAAAGGAATGTTGAGACTGTTAAGTTCAAGCAGGTTTTTACACACAAAAATAATTGAAGGTCAGGAACATTCATTCATTCTTGTGCTCTCTACCCAAAGGCAGGTCTTTGGCTCATTGTCTACTGTTGTTTCATGTTGAGCAGTTTTTGCCTTTAACTCTCAAGAGGGCAAGAAGCAAGGTAACAAGGCCTATCTCAGCCAGAACCGGAATTGAGCCCACACATCATTCTGAACCACATGCTAAGCATCTAGCTGATTGACCTAACTAGTCGCTGTCAGGAACATAACCCATATTACATCGTACCTTATGGGGAAATGACTTTCAATTAGCATGTTACGGTTTAGCACATCAATTTTTAGGAACACATTGGGAGTGTTAAACAAGCGACGGGTGTGTGTGTTTCAAAAAAAGACGAAAAGCTACATGTGTACATGCACACAGAAGAAAAATAAAGCACTAGTCATTATCTAATAAATTTAATAAAATTAACTACCCTTTGGCTGTTATGTAATGACACTACCTTGAAATCTTATTTGTCCTTAAAACGGTATCAAGAAGTCACAACTTAGTCTCATAAAACAAGTCTTGAGGTGACATTCGTAGTGCTGCGTATCCATGTGCAGACACATTAACAGGACTGCATTCAGTGACTAACAGACTATTTATTCTTGGATACAATTAGAAGTTTATTTTCATTTCAACCCCATCAAGACTCAGCTCAGTAGTTTGGAGCCAAGCTTCTTCCTAAACTTCCTTTGAATCATCAGGAAGCAGGACCTTTTTAAACTTTTGTACGTCAGCAGCTAAGTCTAAACTTTTAAAGAACCTTTGGTGACCCAAATCATGACAATTGCATTACAGTGAGGGTTATTAAGGTGAACGTTTTTAAACATGGTTTCTAGGTTTGCTGACTATATTCTCAATATTTTGTAGAAGTACAGTTCAGATTAGCAAATAAACAGCAATTCAACCAAACAAAACATATACAACTTGCTAATCAGTGTTTCAAAGAAAATGTCCAACTCAAGAACCTGGTTCATCTTAACTCCTTAACTGTACACTAATTCAGATATATCATATGCACCACTGGATTTAAAAACAAACAGTCTCATTTTTCTCAATTATCAAGGGTTTCAATAATAGTATGGAAGGAATGAATGTGCCATGCATACTTTTATATACAGTTGTCTTGTTAACCACTTTTGGGAAAGCAAGTATTTGGTTTATCTCTGATCACCCCTGAGAATTTGATGATCATCATCTTGAACCACTGCAATTCATGTCGTGTAGGAATGCCAAAAGTGCAATTAGGTAGGGGGATCTATGTATGTGACAAATCGGGACTAAAAAAAGATATTTTTCAAAATCTTGGTATTGTGTAACTTGGACAGTAACTTTGGTAATGACCCTATGCATGTGCTGCCCATGTTCTTCCAAATGGGTTGCTGATTTGGTAGGTACAATTGAAGGAACTTTGGTGGTTTGCTACAGTGAACCTTGTGAATGTTACGCCCTGTTGTTACAGACCACTTGCATTGGAAGAGTGAACATTTCAGGTGGTGCTAATCAAATGAGCGGTTTTGCCTCGGATTGTGTCATGTTTTGGGCCTGCATTCATCCAGATAAGTGGAAAGTATTCTATCAAATTCATGTGTTGTGTCTTGTACATGTTGGAAAGTCTGAAGAGTCAGGAGATGATTCATTCACCACAAACTACCAAGGCTATGAAACGTTTTTTCTTATTCATTGACAGGATAACGGTATTGCTAGCTAGACTAGCATTCATTTCCCATCCCCAGTTGCTCAAGGTCACTTAAAAGTCAACAACATTGCTGCGGTTCTGGAGTCACATGTAGGCCAGAACAGGTAAGGATGACAGATTTCCTTTCCTAAAAAGGACATTATTGGAAAAACCCATCTGGTTCACTAATCAATAATGGATTAGACTCATCACTAGACTCTTAATTCCAGATTTATTTTTATTGATTCAAATTCCACCACCTGCTGTGGTGGTATTCGAATCTGGTTCCCCAAAACATTATCTAGGTCTCTGGATTAAATGTCCAGCGTTAATGCCACCAAGCCATCGCCTACCCATATTGCGCATAGCATGATTCATCTGCTTCCCACTTTCTGGTTTTAACTGAAATCAGTTCCTGAAAGCAGCCATATTATTGTCAAAAATCACCTTTTGAGCACAGCCATCCAAATGAGTGAATTCCAAATCCTCATTTCTTCCCCAAGAAAATATCAGGACCTAGGAGTGAAAACTCAGTCTACAGACCCTAACCAGAACACTCCTTATTACCAGAGCCAAATTTCATAAGTAGGATGGTGTTTTGATCTCCCACAATCTACACTATACCCATAAGGACTGCCAACCGAATCTGCCTGGTAAGACTGCTTTAATTTTGTCACTTCAAGATTCAGACAATATGGATTTCAATTCTACATTATAGAATGGAGTTCAAAGCTGTAGCTTCAGAATGAATCCAGAAGGAATATGACCACCAAGCTAATGTGACTGTAATTATTGTTCGTAATAAAGGCATATTAAAATGAGAGTGGGTGCCCTCTTGGGATGCAATGAGGTTCAAGTCCCATCTGCTCCAGCTCTCTGAACAGGTTAATTAGAAACAAAAATTTACACACTTGTTTTAGCATTTGCCAGCATGTGCACCTTTTCCAATACTTGGCCAGAAAATTTTATTGCACAGTCTTCAGTCTTTAATATATTAATGTGAATGCCACTTCATTCTATATTCTACTTTGAACTATAATACTCATTCTTTCGATTCCTCCCCTGGCAAAGTATACTTTGCAATTCCAATTACTTACATACATTTTGAAAAGTTGACAAGGTAGCCTTCTGACAACTAATTACAAGTAATTTCATTTGTTACACAAGAATGCCCAATTACTGCAAATATCCCTGTAATGCTCTCACAAATATTAAAGCTCATTTAAAAAAAAAATGTAGATTTGGGTATTCGGCTTTTAATGAGTCACATGATTTTTGTTCTTCCTACAGTGTTTATTTAACAGACCAATTTACACTAAAAATTTTGGAAAGTTGCTGCTCACTCAGTTCATAAACTTTGCCACTCTTCCTACTGCTTGGATTCCTTCCTGTAAAGTAGTCTATATCAAAAAAAGTTATAAACAATGAAATTCCATAGTTCTCAAACGTTACCAGCAGCATGATGAAACAGAAGGAAAACAATACAAGAAATGAAGCAGTTTACAAAGATAGAGACACAAAAGTTCTTTTCTAATAAAAAAACTCGTTTGAAAATGTTATAGCACATTCTGCGGCCACGACATCATGAAATAGGATTTGAACCTGGACCTTCTGGCCTAGTGGTAGGGACATTGTCAGTAACATGGTTTTTTGGGCCAAACACCACTGCCAGTATAAGGAGGGGGAAGGATCTAGTGGTTATGATCCATAGTGGAACCCAAGACATAGGTAGAACTAGGTATGATGTTCTGTTGAGAGTTTCAGGAGTTAGTGTTCAAATTGAAACACAGAAGGTAATAATCACAGAATTATTACAAAAGTCATGCACTGAATGGCATAGGATCAAACAGATTATAGAATCAATTTAATGGCTCAAATATGGCATGGCAAGAAAAGGTTTTGATTAAATAGAGCACTGGCATCAGTACTCAGGGATGGGGAAAACAATTCTGTCGGACTGGGTTAGAACCAGCATGCTGGCCAGTTGTATAATTAGGACCATGGAAAAGCTTCGAATCAAGGGCGGTGGTGGTGGTGGTGGTGGTGGTAGGGTTAAGGAGAGATCGTTTTAGGAGAAAAATCCAAGCAAGAAATAGTGTAACAATGTGACTAAAAGGCAAGCAGAGTAAACAAGGGGCTGAATGTTAAACACTAACTGTGCATCAGTAAATAAGGTCAATGAAGGGAATGGCAGTAAAAGGAGCACTGAAATTAAAAAGGGTCAAGCTACCCATATTTACACAATCAATTCGCATCCAATTAACGCCTAATAAATATGCACCGCTCATTCCCTCATCCCATTAGGTCCCAGGCATTTCTTATGACCTTTGTAGATGGTATCAGGCCACATTATGGCCCAGATCTTCTGATGAGAAGATAGCACCATTGGCAGGCCATACAAACATACAATTTAAGAGCAGGAATAGGCCTCTTGGCCCCACAAGTTTGCTTCACCATTCAATAAGATTACAGCTAATCCGATTACTCCATATTGCCACTTACAGCCAATAACCTTCCAACCTCTTTCATACCAAGGATCTATTTACCTTAGCCTTAAAAACAATCAAAGACTGCTTTCACCAACTTTGGAGGAACTGCATTTCAAAAATTCTCAATCCTACATTCACCCACAAGAAGAAACATCCTTTCCAAATCAACCCTGTCAGACACATCAGACTTTTGTATTTCAATCAAGTTACCTTCTACAATTCCTAAACTCGGTGGATAAGAGTCTAGCCTTAGTCCACAGTCCCTTCAAGATTGCGATTTTCTGTATGAAGGGTGTCTTAAAATGGTAATGTATGGACTGTTTGGATAGCTGCATATTGGCACAACCTGGAGGGAACAGAGGCTAAAATAAAGTATTGCCTTCATAGATGATACAAAAAAAGGTCTTTGTTGAAGAAATGTGTAATTGATACACAATGAAAGAGATCACCAGTCAATATCGAAGCTGAAAGTTAACTGAAAGCTAACTGTCAATAAAAACCCAAAAATGTGGCCCAACCAAAGGGACTGTATCACACAAACAATTAAGTACACACAGCTGGTCCTGTCAATTCCCACAATCTATCAAATAACTGCACTTTGAACTCTTTCGTGAAGCTGATATATTCCACTTAAGCACAAAATATACTTCCATTTTATTGTTATCTCTAAGGCTTTTTTAAAAAAATGAACATCCAAATAAATTCAGCCCTTACTCAGTAAATTAATCCCCTTATTCTGAAGTGATGTTCTGAACTCATCTTATCTATGCTATTCAATACTGTGTGGTAGAGTTTCCACATGGTTGAGTGATTTGTGTAACAAAATATTGTGGAATTTCAAATTCAAGTTACATTCAGAGTTTTCTTGATCTTCTGCAGTAGTTTAAAATAATTGTGCTGGAAGGCAACTTCATCCACAAAACTGACCATGGCACCAGATGAAATAAATGCCTACAGGAAAGGTTTCAAGAGGGAAAGGGCCAATATCTTTTCCAGGGCAATTAGGAATAGGTAATAAATGCTGGTCTGACAGCAACACCTAAGTCCCATGAATGAATAAAATAGGTATTATGGTGAATTTATGTTAATTATGTTTATTTGCAGATTTTGAAAAGGCCTTTAAAATTAAATTTCTGTTTTAAAAACAAAGACATCAAAACACACTTTTGAAAAACAGAAAATTAAGACTTTTGATATTTAAGAGTATAACCACTAATAAAAGTAACAATGATTCACAATTGTTTCTCGGAGTCATTTTTAAGATATTTAAAATGGGGGTGCTCACAGGTGATGCACTAGACACCCCAACAAAATGCTAATCCTAACCCTAACATATGTTTTGTGATAAATTTTCAGTTGTAGTAGTAAAACAGCCAAGATTACCCTTAAATATTTTTAGGAATATTAGTGTAAGAAAAACAAACAACAAATACATTCAAAAATGTTGCCACTTGTGCTGGTTAATGAGCAATTTAAACTTTGTTAATCTTTTACCATACACTTGTCATCAGTCTGGAAAATTACAAATTTACTCTTTTAAAAATCTATTACTACAATTAAGAGAAGTGGCTGTAAAAATAGTGCAATTGTAAAATATAAAAACATTAAATGAATTACTCATTTGAGCAAATTTGTAATTTATTGGAAGCATTATGTGTACAGAACAGCAGTGAAATCAAATGGGAAAAGAAGTCACCAAGGAAAGGTCATTCAGCCCTTCAACTTTGTCTCTCTACAAAACAAGGGGTATAGATCCTTATGTAGCTTGTGAAAACTCAGTCCTCTTTGTTTATAGGGAATCTTATACATTCACTATAAAGCAGATCAAAGTACACGTTCTTTCACTGCTCCTCACCTATCATGCAGTGAAGTATATAATGTACAATAAATTATTCCAATATCTGAGAATTAGGACATTATCTAGCATGCAAGGCACAATTTTACAAATCCTTGTTGCTTCACAAGCCAGCAGTTAAGAGGAATACGGCATGTTCCATGCATGCTTTATACACGTTTATACATGTTTAAAATTAGACATAAAATCATGTAGCATGCATGCATAGATCTGGTTTGCATTTGTCATAAAAGATACTCTTTTGGCAGAACTAAAATCAACCATCCCTACATAAGATTTAGTAGGTCAGTGCGTACAATAATAATCTGTGTTGGGACACAGCTTGACTAAAAGTGAGAAGAAAATACACATCGAAACAGAAACAGCATACATATTTAGGCTCTCTAATAAGAGATTGTTTCAAGGTTATAAAAATATGATTGTGTAAGTTAATCTAGTAAAGAATTAGTCTATTTCTAAGACCTTTGGCTAAGTGTCAATTTTCAAGTGGATTTTCAAGGAAGGTTTCTCTTTGCAAGGGTGACATTTCCAAATGCATCATCCCAAACTCACCTCATTACCTACCTATCCTGCCCTTACTGTGCACTCTCATCCGATGCTAGCCCAATTCTACCATTTGCCAATGCTGGAATATCCTAGAATGATGAACATCCCTGGCACCATCTTTTAATTAAAAGACCTCGTGCACCCAGACAAGCACTGTTAGTCTAGAACTGCATTGCACAATTATATTTGCACCACACATCAGAGAAAAGAGAACTGGTATCTCACTTTGTCAACAGGAACCCGATGGACAGGGTAGTGCGCACAGGAGGATTTTCCCTCTTCTCCCAGTATCAGTGGAGGCCGTGACATCAGACCCTGCCAGAACAGTCTGAGATTGCCACTCAGGTCAATGCAGTCTCATCCATCTGGAGAAATGGTCAATGGCTTTCCCTGTTTCAAAAGAGTATGTGCCACCATCTCCTCTCTGCTAGCTCAGCCATTCCGCCTGCTACAAACAGCTAATTCCCAGAAAGGTTTATGTTTTGCCACACTCAGTATTGCAAGCAACGTCTTCCCTCACTTGCTCTCACTCATCCCAACCCCCAACACTACCAATCCTATATAGCCTCTGCACTGCCTACATACTCTGACAATTCACCATTTTTCCCCACCAGCACCAGCACTTACAGCTGCAGAACGTACTTTCATTTCACTCAATCCCTCCTTTCTCTCATTACAGGAGAAAGCATCCCAGAATAAAACAGAGAGAGCAAAGTTGGAAATAGGCTGACATCCCGTACCTCACTTCTTCAGAGGGTAAGATTCAGTCTCTGACTGTCCCAAGTGCTGGAAGATAGGCCAAGAGCTTGGATGCTGGTACTGGGGACTGCCCTTGACTTTTTGTGCCGAGACACCCTGACTTGACGGAAGAATGCTGACAAGCAAGCCAAATGTCTGGCTTAGTGCCTGTGCTAAATGGCAAGGCAAGACGGAAGCACTTTGCCCCTTTGCCAGAGCAAACATGTTCGGAGTGCAAAATGTCAAGGCAGGAATGCTGTGACCATCCAATTGGAGCAAGGTAATTGAGCAGACCAGAGATGTAGCCAGGTGTCTATCCCTGCGCACAGTATGAGCTTGCAGCAGGATAGTAAAGCCAGCTGCCAGTGCATCTCAAGGTGCAGCTTTAAAGTGCAAAAGTGTATTGTAAGTGAATCGGAGATGTGCCATTATAGTGTGATGAAGCTGGCAAAAGTCTGTGGCCAAGGTCCAGGATTATGGAGTGCATGCTACTGGTGGCCTGGAGATGTCGGATATCCAAGATGGAGTTCCAGAGGAGCAAGCAGTGAGCTGGAATCGCAAGGCAATTGCCACAACTTTCATGTCAGAAATTCTCGTCCAAGTTCTCTCTTGGCAGTTGGAGAATAGGAAGTTGCTTATGAATGAGGCAAAATATGCTGTTAATCAGGTCAACAAAGGCAATAAACCCCCTTAATAGACCTCTGTCAGCTGCCTAGCAAGAATCTCATCTCAATGCTCAGAACTTAGTTGCAAAATGCAACTAGTTGCTCTCAATATCAAGAAAGGCTTTGTTTGACTTCTCATACGAATCTCCCAGATTTCTCACCAAGCCCCCATGCCACTCAGGGCCTTACAAGGTATTTTCAACCAAATATCCATTTCAGTATTTTGTTTAATTTCCATGCTGTTAGTGTCCACTTAAAATATAATCAATTTCCACACAGTAATAATAAAACTTTCTGAAGATCTAAAAAGTGACATTTTAGTAACTAATAGCGTACACGTTACTAACTATATCATACTTACATAGACTTTAAGTGGCATCTTGATAGCACTCACATTCCAAACTAAATCATTGCTGCTGTTCAAAACAAGAACCAACGTCTTGTTGACACTAATCGGCTGCACGTGCAAAGAAATCTGGAAGGATCAATTTACAAAACAATTAATGGCCCATATAACAAGACAGTCTCTGGAAAAGCTCAGCAAGTCTGGCAGCATCTGTGAAGAAAAATCAGTTAACATTTCAGGTCTGGTGACACTTCCTCAGAACTGTTTTTTATCTAATGGTCCATATAACATTGGTTAACTACAGACCCTCTTAGCAGGATAAATCTCTGCAATTGGGATAACTGATATCTTCTATACTAGATAAAACTTAATTGACTGCATATTGTCATACAAGTCCTACCTAAAAAGGTCAACTTGAAAAGATGGTGGAAAGATTCCATTTTTAGAGTGTACAGGAGTATTGCAGAAGAAGTGAGAGGAGAAGTCCCTAAGAGGACTTATCACACAATCTACCAAAGGTATTATTATGTAAAGAAGAACATCACATCTAGCATCACGTGAACATATGAATTATGAGCAGCAGTGGGCCACTCAGCCCCTTAGTCTGCTCTGCCATTCAGACCGTGGGTCATCTGATTACTCCACATTTCCTCCAATCCTTGAATAACCCTTACTTTATCAAAAACCCTATCTACTTTGGCCTTAAAAGCATTCATGAACTTTGCTTCCACTATGTTTTGAAAAAGGGAACTGCAAAGACTCAAGACCTTGTGAGGAAAAAGAAATCTCCTCAAATCTGTCTTAAACAGGTGGAAAGGTGTTGGTCTGGTGGTATTGTCACTGGACAGTAATCCAGAAACCCAGATAATGTTCTGAGACTCTGATTCAAATCTGGTCATGGGACATATTGGAATTTGAATCAATAGAAATTTGGAATTAAAGAGGCTAACGGTGACCATGAAACCATTGTCAATGGTCTTAAAATCTTATCCAATTCAGTAGCACCTTGTTGGGAAGGTAGCTGCCATCCTTCCCTCATCTGGCCTACATGTGGCTCCAGAACCACTACAACGTGGTTAACTGCTTTCTGGGTAATTAGGAATGGGCAAGGCAGGCCTACACAGCAACACCTATGTCCCATGGATGACCACTTATTTTGAAAAAAGTGATCTAGTTTTAAAATTATCCCACAAGTAACATCCTTTCCACTTAAACCCTTTCAAGGCCAGTCAGGATCTTATATGTATCAATCAAGTCATCTCTTACTCTTACTCCAGTGGTCAACAAGGCTGGCCTGTCCAACCTTTCCTCTTCAGACAACCTGCCCATTCCAAGTATTTGTCCAGTAAACTATCTTTGCGCTGCTTTCAATTCATTTAAATTTTTCTTTAAATAATGAAACCAATACCGTACACAATACACTTGATGTAGTCTCACCAATGCCCTGTATAACTGTAGGAAAATCTCTTTTTCATACTCAGTTCCCATCACAGTAAACAATAACATGCTATTAGCTTTCCCAATTACATGCTGTAACAATATGGTAAATCTCCCGAGTAGAAATCAAGGCTCAATTTCTATTGCGTGTGGAAGACACTCCTAAAATTCTGTAACAGTCACACTTTGACATTTGACTTTTCCATTTGTGGAAGTTCAAGAAATACATTATATATTTACAATATTTTGTTAATTATAAAAATAAAATTATAATAAAAATAAAATATTAAATACATGTACAGAAGTGATTGCATGTGCTTATCCATTTAACTATTTTTGGTGCACACTTACTGTAATCAAAATTTTCTACACAGGTTTTATTTTAGGAGATTATTTTCACTCCTGAGGCTGATAGCAGGAGTCAGATTATTACCTGGTTCATCCCACTTGCCAAAGTAGATTCCTCTGAATGGTGTGATTTTTGTTCAGGGATATGCGAGCTGGCTGGTTTCTACCAGTAGCTCCAGATGCAGATTGGAGCTGGTTGTGCCAAGGTTGGCTGTTCAAAAGACTTGCCTTTCTTCTCTGGGACTTTATTCCATTTTAGTCCTTCCATACGTCACCCTCAAATCCCACTTACCCACTCCTCTTGGGTCTTCCATGGTGCCACTCAAGCCTAGATCCTCTTACCTATCATGTTCCTCCCTCAAACACCTGCCATCGTCCCTCAGACCGCCTGTCCAACTCATGGTTACTTGTATGCTCATTGACCTAGTATGCCCACGTTCTGTACAGAACCAATTTTCTCTACAGTAACAATGGCATGTGTAGATTTACTTAAAAATCCAGTCCTAACTTTCTTAAAGAAAATCCTGCTGTTGGTTAGGCTGATAAGTGACAAGTAACATTCACATCACACAAATGCCAGGCAATGGCCACCTCCAAAAAGAAAGAATCTAACCATTGCCCACTGACATTCAATAGCATTACCATTGCTGACCCCCCACTATCAACATATGTGGGTTATCATTGACCAGAAAGTGAACAAACCAGCCACATATACACTTTGGCTACAAAAGCAGGTCTGGAGCCACGAATTCGGAGGTGAGTAACTCAGTTCCTGTCTCCCCAGTATCTGTTCACCATCTACAAGCCAGAACTCAGGGGTATGGTGCAATACTTTCCACCTACTTGGAATAGCCCAGTTCTAAAAACACTAAAAATGAAACCTTGATGTTCAGCACAAAGCAGTAAACACCACATCCAGCACTTTCAACACTTATTCCCTTCACCACTGATGCACACTGCTGCATTGTGCACTATCTACAAGATGCACCGCAGCATCACAACACAGCTCCTACAACAGTACATGCCAAACTAGCGCATCTAGCATCCAGAAAGACAATGGCAGCAGATGCATCAGAACACCATCACCTGCAAGAACCATCCCCCCTGCCACCCGCTGCCAAGTCCTCCACATTATACACAGCATCTTGACTTAGTATTACATTGCTGTTACTTCATGTTTGCTGGGTCAAAAATCACAAAACACCCTAACAGCAGCGTGCGTATTCCTATACTTGAGGACTGCAGTGATTCACAAAAGGGTTGCTCACCATCACCTTCTCCAGGATAAGTAGTGACTGTTTATAAATGCTGGCATAGCCAGAAACACTGAAATCCATTGAACGAATAAAAAAAATACTGTCAGTCAACTAGATCTGTAAATTAGTATAAACAGAAACTGATAAAAACTTGACTAAGCCTCTGTATCTTGTTTAAGTAAACATTGATCCAATGACAAAATAGATTATAGAATTGAAACCCCTATACCATAATAAAAATTGTCAATCTTCTCCCCAGCTTTGTTAACAGAAAAAGCCAGTACTTACACAGGAGTCTGGGCTCTCAACCACACTATGAAATAATCATGCAGGGTTATGAGGATAGGCTTGACAAGATTATTCTATGTAGGACCAACACGGACTCTGGGTTGAATGGCTTCCTGTGCCATTACAATTTTATGTTCCATATTTCAGTGGCCTCTTGAAAACTGTTAAGGACCTTTACAAATGGTGGGTTGGACCCTGCCTCAATTCCCAAAAAAAGACTGATCTATGTAATTTTCTAGTTTCTTCACATGCTACAAAAGAAAGTGCCTTTGCTTTTAATCGGATAATAGGACTTTTTGTGTATCATTCATTTATAATATCAAAACATAATTTGTCGTAAAAACACTATAAATCAAAAGCTGACAAATTTTCTTACCAAATGCCGCAGCCAAAATACAACTGTGCGGTTTATTGCACTCTGGTTTCGGCAGAAACACAGATCTTATGGGACTTGTATGTTGCCACAGAAATTGAATTCTACTGTTGGTTAGTGCTAATAGAAAGCTAGAACCAGAACAAAAACAAAGTAACCTACCATTGGAAATTTGCTCAGGAGTGCATGTTGATACATGAAGGAATGGTAAACGGAGATCAAAGGCAGAATCTTCCAGGCCCCCAACCCAACTGGCAGGTTTGCAGCAACAGAACCCCATAAAATCTCTCAGGTAGCCTTCCCACCACTCCCCTAACCTGTCTGCAATGCTTAAAAAGGGCAACTGGAGTCTAGGGTGGCCAGCCAGCCTGCCTGTGCTTCAAATAAAGCCCAAACAGCCACATCCTGCCTCAAATTTTGAGGAAGGCAGGAGGTGCCCAACAGTTCAGCTTTCTTAGGTCTCAAATGGGAGGGACATGCCACTATTACAGATCCCACTTAAAGATCTAACACCAACACCACACTCCATTCCAAGAGTCAAGCCCTAGATGTTTCCTCCCTGCCTGCCCTTCAAATCATGACCCCATTCCATGATATTTATGCTCCATTTATGTTCATGATACCAAATATAGTACAATATAGCTGTATTTTACATCATGCAAAATCCAGAGTTTAGTAACAAGACCAATACTGCACACAGTACTGATGTGGTCTCACCAGTACCCTGTATATCTAAAGCATAACCTGCCTACTTTTCTATTCAATTCCCCTCGCAGTAAACAATAACATTCCATTAGATTTTCTTGTTATTCATGCATACTAATCTTCTGTGATTCACTCACTAATACATCCAGATTGTTTTGCACCTTGGGGCTCTGCAGTGTCTCAATTTAGATAATATCCTTTATTTCTCGTGCCAAAATAGACTATTTAACATTTTCTCATTATAGTCCATCTGGCAGGTTTTTTTTTCCAATTTACTCGACAATCTGCATCCTTATATCCTCCTCACAACGTTTTTTTTCCTAACTATCTTTGAGTCATTGGCAAATTTAGTAGATCATAACTTGGATGAAGGAATTTAAAGTGTTTATTTAAATTATAAAAAGTTGAGGCTCTGCACTGATCAGTGACACATCAGTAAATACAGCCTGCCAATCAGAAAATGACCCATTTATGCCTACTGTTTTCTGTTAGCTAGCCAATCTTCTACCATGCCAAAAAACAACCCACTACATCTTGAGCTTTAATTTTCCATAATAGCTTTTGATGTCCATAGAGGTCTACAGCACATAAAAAGGCCCATCAAGTCTGCACTAGTCAAAGACAAACATCTAATTATCCTAAACCAATTTTCCAGCACTTGGCCCATAGCTTTTTATGCCTTGTGCGTCTAAATCCTTCCTAAATGTTACAAGGGTTTCTGCCTCTACCATACTTATGGCAGTGCAGTCCAGATTCCCACCACGCTCTGGGTGAAAGAAAATTTCCTCACATCTCCAAACCTCCTACCTTAAAAATCAATGCCCTGTCATTGATCTGTCCACCAAGAGGAAAGGTTTCTTCTTCTCTATCCTGTGCATGACCTGCCATTTCAATCATGTCCCCCTTAGTTTCTTCTGCACCAAGAAAAATAACCCCAGTCTATCCAGTCTCTCTTCATAACCAGAACAATCCAACCCAGGCAACATTCTGGTACGCCTCCTCTGCTCATTCTCCAGTACAATCACATCCCTCCCATAATGTAGATTCTAGAACTGCACATAATATTCTAATTATGGCCTAACCAACGTTTTATACAATTTTATACAACACCTCCCTGCTCTTAAACTTTAAGCCTTGATGAATAAAGGCAATTATCCCATATACCTTGTTAACCATGTTATCTAAATAAAGGAGTTTATTTAGTATTTAACTCACTGCCACATCTCTTCCAGGCATGCCCACCTTGAAGAAGTTCTGCTCCTGTCTCCAACGGGATTTCCGTTCCAATCTCTCTTCTTGCCCACCAACTTTAATTTCACTGTCGCTCCTGGTGTTTGACCATGTATTTGCCATAACTCGTTTCCACAGCCATATTACATTCCTCAGTGGCTGCCTGTTCTGAGAAAGGGTCACCGGACCCGAAACGTTAACTCTGTTTTTCCCTTCACAGATGCTGCCAGACCTGCTGAGCTTCTCCAGCAACTTTGTTTTTGTAACCATGTTATCTACTTGTCCTGCTACCTTAAGGGGCCAGCGTACATGCACACAAAGGTCCTGCTGATCTTCAGTGTTTTCCACAGTCCTATCATACATCAAGAATTCCCTTGCCTTTTTGTCCTGCCCAAGGGCATCACCTCACACTTCTCCAATTGAATTCCATTTGTCACCAATCAACCTATCCAACCAGCATGTCTACATCCTCCTGTAATCCAAGGCAACCCCCCCCTCACTATTTACCGCATTTTTATATAATCCATGAACATACTGATTAACCACCTCACGTTCAAGTCTAAAATCTATATACCACAAGCAGCAAAGGTCCCAACACCAATCCCTGCAGAACACCACTAGATACAGGCTTCCAAAACACCTCCCGACTCTCATCTCTTACCATCTACATTTTTTTTTATTCCCTCATGGGACATGGGTGTCGTTGGCTGGCTAGCACTTATTGCCCTTCCCTAGGTACCCTTGAAATGACTGACTTGCTAATGCAGAGGGCAATTGAGTGTCAGCCATGTTGTTATGGATCTGGAGTCACACGTAGACCAGACCAGGTGAGGACAGCAGATTTCCTTCCCTGAAGGATAAGAGTGAGCCAGATAAGTTTTTCCTACAATCAGCAATGGCTTCACGTAGGTAGATTCTTAATTCCAGACTTTTTTCATTGTATTGAAATTCTATCAACTGCCCTGGTGGGATTTGAACCTGGATCCCCAGAACATGAGCTGAGTTTCTGAATTAACAGCCTGGCCATAATACCACTAGGCCATTGCCTCCCCATACTTCCTGCCACTCAGCCAAATTTCCTTGGTTCCCTTGAGCTCTTCATTATCAGTCTCTCTTGTGAGACCTCATCAAAAGCTTTGCTGAAGTCCAGCTTATCAAATGCATTCTGGAAATCTAAGTACAGTATACCCACAGGTTCCCCTTTATCTATAGCACTGTAACTTCCTCAAATTACACAAATAAATTGAATAAGCATTATTTTCCATTCAGAAAACCATAGCCTGATTACCTTGAATTTTACCAAGCACCCTCCTATAACATATATAATAACAGCTTGTAACATTTCCCTCATGTCAGATATTAAGCTAACTGGCCTGTAGTTTCCTATCTCCCGCACTTCAGGAATAAGAACTGCTACATTTTAATTTCCCAATTTAATGTAACTTACCCCAATCTAAGGAATTTTGAAAAATTAAAGCCAACTATCAAGCATCACAATAGTCACTTCTTTTAAGATCCTAGGATGAATTCCATCAGGACCCACAACTTTGCTGGAGTCCCTCCCTCCTCTCCATTTCATGGAATTTCTATTTTTGGATTGTTATTTGCATCCTCTATTTTCCATTGTTAAATGGAAATGTTGTAGAGAGGTTACAAGAATCTGTAATTAGGTACAGAGTGACTAAAGACTTGAACAAATATGAACCAATTAGAAAGCCAGCACAAATCCGTAAAGAAAAAGCCAAAGAACTGTGGATTCTGGAAATTAGAAAGAAAAACAGAAATCGCTGGAAAAACCCAGCAGGTCTGGCATCATCTGTGGAGAGAAATCAGAGTTAACATTTTAGGTCCAGTGACTCTTCTTCAGAAAATGGTGAAATTATGGCATGCTTGGAAGAATTATTGGGCATGTAGCACTGGGTTCCTAATAGAAGAGGTCTTTAATATAAATTTTATATAGTGACCATCTTCTTTTTCATTTGACTTTAGGAATGAGAAATCTATGCAGTTCTCAATGCTGAGACTGCACCACATTTTAGTAGACAATACTTGATTCAATGGACTGTTCTAATGATTGACCCAATGCTCTCTCTCAAGAGTAGGCAAATGAGCTTTTTAATTCATAGTGTAACGTGTACACAGTTGGAAACCCTTACTTGCATTTTTCTTCAAAGAAGCAAGAAAGCTACAATAACAAGTAATGTCTTGCTGAATCTTTTTCTCCCAGTCAATGATATTTTTAAAAAAAGAATACCCTTGCTTCACATGTGATCTAATGACTGTTAACAAGCATTTCCTGTAATGAAATACTTTCATAACCTTATTACTTGGAAAGTTTGTGTCAGCTACAAGTTTGCGTCAGCTACAAGTTTGCAATAACTCTAAATCTATTCATTTCAGCTTCTCAAATTGTACCATTTTTATCTGAAGTATTTTTATCTCCTTTAATCATACCACATGTGAAACTAGGTAACTGAAATCAACATATACAAAAACAATTAAACTATTGGGCTAGAATTTCTAATTTTAGCTTGTGTTTCTTGCAGATATAATTGTTCTCTGCTCGAACATTTTTTTTTACATTTTGCTTTCATACTCTATGCTTATGTAAACTGGTTTCCCATTATTCTTCGATTTCATTTTAAAAGAGACGGCTCCACACTACGTTGGGCACTCTGCCAGCTATGTACTTGCCAGACACAGGACATCACCTCTGCCTCTTTATATTTAGGATCTGTCTACCAGATCTATTTATACAAAGTATTGTGATTAATAGTAAAGTTTATATAATTTTCAAATGAGCAAGATGAATGAATGACGATTAGAAGGACAAAATCAAAAGGCATAGAGCACACTCATGCTTCTGCGATCACTCACATTTAACGCAAGGAGAATTTCGGAATGAGGCTATAAACATCATAGTGGCAAATCTTTTATCCAGGTTTCTCCATTGGAAATTCACAATTGGAAAATTGCCCTTCTAAATCATGAATCTGCTTACTGTGCATGTTGAAATAAGATGAACTTGCTATAACTGCATAAAATCTATACGTGTGAGATATTAAAGTGCAATTTTAAATTGATTACAGTTAAATCAAAACTGCTAGTTAGAAGATAGTTCAAAAATGTAATGCAAATAAGCAGATTGGAATTATACTGATTATTTCATTATGTTGCCTGTCGCATGGCAAATTTTCAAAATTAGGCTTGCTTTCGTTGATTATTTTATAACCTTTGAAAATAATTTAATAACGCTCCCAAAAATGAATAGTGAAAACATCTCTGAACTTGCAAATTCCAGCTTCATAGTGGGGTCTATTTTTACCACATTTGGAAAGATCCTAATATGAAGCTGTGGTGAAGGATTTTAGGCTGGGTAATAACATCATTTTCACATGTATCTTCAGACAAATATAACTTGTAAATAATTTTGGTCTTAATTGCAAATATGTGTGAAAACAAGTTTTTCAAACAAACAGTCATGTCTTATTAGCAGAGAATCAATCTTTATACTGTCATCAAAATAATCCCCCAACAATAAACACTTAAATTTTAAGTACCTGAAGGAGTTTTGTGGTAGGAGGTAGAATTAAGTTGATAGTATAAACAATTTCGTTAGCTGTAGACCTGCCACTGGACATACAGCTTTGTAACAGAGGGAGTTGCTTAAGGTGCGAGATGGTGATGGGATGGTTTTCTCCAATCTTTCCAACTTTACATTCACTGGTTGCCACAGGGCCTATTGAGCACAAAACAGTAATATTTTAGTTATTTCAAAACATAAAAGGGGAGAAAGCGTCAGTTCAGACTAGAAAATTTAACAATATAAAATGCATAAGATATAATCAAAAAATTAAATTATATATAATCTCCATTTATTGGATCAAAATGATAGCTTAATGTTTGACATCTTATGTGAACTGATGATTTTTCTGACCATTTGTAATTATGAAGATGTTTAACACAATGCTATTTCCAGTTTTAAAATGTAAAATGAATATCATCTTCTCATTAAGAAATCCCAAGATATAATTTGTCATTATAAAAGTTAGAGTTATGTTAAACCAAATCAAACACCAGAAACAATTAAAGTATAAAGAGATAAATATTGTTTTGTGCAATGGACATACATTTTCCTGCCAACATTTTGGAATCAAACAGATCAACCTATATTTTTAGAGTGCATGTATTCCCACCAACATTTCCAGTTAGCAGAATCCAGTCTGCAAATAGCAAAGTCAGCAAATTATTCTATATCAAAAAGCCAAGATAAGTTTTATCTAGGTATGTGTGACATCCGTCCTGTTTGATTGCTATGTTGTCAATACCAAAAGTAAAGAGGTCAAATATTGTGTTCTGCGTAAACACTCAAGATTCTAGCTGAACTTAGAGCAATGGCAATGAGAATGTGAAAGAGAAAACATGTTAAAATAATGTGTGTACACATGAAATGACAAAATTCCACTTCCAGAGTGATTTATTTTGTCTTTTCACAACAGTACCTTTCATGGCGCAAGGTAATTTTCACAGGCCCAGAATGGAACTTTGTGACCAAAGTACAAATTGTGGAATCAAACAAGGAGTCACCGTGGCCAATTGGTGGTATCCTGAATTTTTCAGTTGTTTGAATCCAAATTTTGTAGCCAAACATGTCCTGACTGATATTCTTCCTAAGAAAGTACCCACCCAAATCATATCTCTTTACAGGTCCCAATTGACCTGTTCTTTATTTCTTTTAGACCTTCATTTGTAGATTTCCAATACTTCCTGCTACCTTTAGCACTTATCCCAAAAATCTGCTTGCATTTGTGTTACTGCAACATGAGCAGCAATATAACGAGGGCAGACTTCTTGAAAAATTAGCTTCTGGTGAGAGATGACACAGAGGTTGAATAAAATTTACTGAGTTGCTAATGGATGGGTCACATATTTAGTACTCACTTGACAGTATTCAACAAAAGTGGTTCATTTTGCTCGCATTAGATAGATGCTACAATTTCACCTACTTGGTGCAAGATTCATGCAACAGGATCACAAGCATTTAAGGCCATAAGACATGGGAGCAGAAATTGGGCCAGTCGGCCCAGCGAGTCTGCTCCACCATTCAATCATAGCTGATAAGTTCCTCAACCCCGTTCTCCCCGTAACCCTTGATAATCAAGAACCTATCTATCTCAGTCTTAAATGTACTCAATGACCTGGCCTCAACAGCCTTCTGTGGCAGTGAATTCCATAGGTTCACCATTCTCTGGCTGAAGTTTCTCCTTATCTCCATTCTAAAGGTCTTCCCTTTACTCTATGGCTGTGCCCCGGGTCCTAGTCTCTCCTACAAATGGAAGAAGCTTCCCAACATCCACTCTGTCCAGGCCATTCAGTGTTTTGAAAGTTTCAATTAGATCCCCCCTCATCCTTCTAAACTCCAATGAGTTTAGTTCCAGAGTCCTCAAACAGTCCTCATATGTTAAGCTTTCCATTTCTGGGACCATTTGAGGTCAGTAGCCAGGTGCAATTGCAATGTAATCAGGTAACCTAAGCATGCAATAACTGTACGGATGCGATAAAAACTTATTGAACAATGTCACTTTACTATCACACTAAATAATGTCAGACAACTTACTAGTAATTTTTTTAAGCATCATTCGTTTTTTAAAACATTTTCTTGTTGCAAATGTGTCGAAAAATAGAAACATTAATAAAGGGAAAAGTAGTAGGCCATTCAGCCCTTTAAATCTGCTCCACCATTCAATATGATTATTGCTGATCATCCTATGCAGTACCCTGTTCCTGCTTTTGCCTTACATCCTTTGATCCCTTTAACCTCAAGAAATATGTTTACC
The DNA here is from genome assembly GCF_021869965.1 of Rhincodon typus. Classification (NCBI taxonomy): domain Eukaryota; kingdom Metazoa; phylum Chordata; class Chondrichthyes; order Orectolobiformes; family Rhincodontidae; genus Rhincodon; species Rhincodon typus. The sequence continues at coordinate 31,811,234 of NC_063359.1, read as the reverse complement.
TCCTTCTCAAACACGATCAATCAATGGTTTGGCCCCAATAGCTTTCTGTGGCAAAGAATTCTATCGGGTCACCACACTGTGGGTGAAGAAATTTCACCTCATTTCAGTCCTAAATGTCCTACCCTGTATTCTTAGACTGTGATCTCTGGTTCTGGACTCACCAGTCCTCCAGAATACCGTTCTTCATTTACCCTGGTCTAGTCCTGTTAGAATTTTATAGTTTCTATCTGATCCCCCACTTCTTCTGAAATCCAATGAATATAATCCTAAACAAATCCAGTTTCATTTCATATGTCAGTCCTGCCATCCCAGGAATCAATGTGGTAAATCTTCATTGCCCTTCCACCACAGCCAGAACATCTTTCACCTGATAAAGACACCAAAACTACAGTGTTCCAAGTGTGGTCTCAACAAGGCCTTATACAACTGCAGCAAGATATCCCTGATCTTGTATTCAAATCCTCTCGCTATGAAGGCCAACATATCATTAGCCTCCTTCACCACCTGCTGCACCTGCTTGCTTGCTTGCAGTGACTGGTGTACAAGGACACCCAGTCTTGTTGCACCCACTCCCCTTTCCAATCTATCACCATTCAGATCTTAAATCAGCTTTCTTGTTTTTCTCACCAAAGAGGACAACCTTACCCTTATCCATACTATAGTAATCTGCCATGAATTTGCCCACACTCAACTTGTCCAAATCACATTTCTCGGCATCCTCCTCTAAAATAGTTCTTAGCTACAACATGCATGTAAAAAAATGTATGCTGCCAGACCATTTGACTCCTTGCGCAGACTAGTTAGCTCAGTTGGCTTGGTGCCCAATGTGAATAAGAAGTGTTGACAACAGCACAGGGTGTGATGAAAGGTGTATGATTTATATATGTATCAATTTACAGTTTGGATTTTAAAATAGTGGCTTGAGGGTGTTGGTTACTTTCGCGAAGGTTTTTTAAAAAAAAGTTAAACAACTCTTCCGGAACAGTCACCAAATCCAGTACGTGCAAGACAGCAGGAAACACGCTGGAGTGTTAACTGAAAATGTTTATACTGGGATGATTTACAACAGGTGGAGTAAAAGCTATTAGTTTATTTTTGGTTCAGAATAATTAAGGCTTATGTTAACTTGGCAAATGTGGAAAGCAAAAGTTTAGGAGATCGAAATGAGGGCTGAAACAATCAATCAATCATAGTATCTTTCCAAGAAAGATTCTCTTTAAATATTCTGGAAAAGAAGATATGTTAACTCAGTACAAAAGTTTAATTTGTGCAGCTTCTAAACTAGGAGAGTTTGTTTAGAAATCTGCAGGTTATCAGAAGCTGAGAAAGTCTACTCTCTCATTTTTGAGAGTACACACACAAGACTCCATAGTTTGCAGAACAGAAAACTGGGCAAATCAGTTAAGTCAAATTCAAAAATTTGACAGTGATGTAATTTCTCTGTATGTGAATCACAGCAAAAAGTGGTGATGTTGGGGAATAGGTTAAAGCTTTGTCTTGCTGGGTGTTTTAAGGCTTCTTTACCTAGATTCCATACATAGTACACAAGATGAAAACAAAATAAAGATATTAACTTCTGTTCTAAAGAAGCTACATCCTCATCCGACTGTTTTAGTGAATAAGCACATTTCAAAAAAAAATTAAGGTATGTGTAATCAGATCAGATTTCATTCTGGAATCTGGCTAATCTACTAGCATCAACAGCTATGATCATAACAGGAATATATTCCAACTCCAACTCCAGCAGATACAGGATCCACTTCCTTTTTTTACTCATATCACAACAATGTGTGTCTGACTTGCCTGGACAGAGAACTCGAGAAGTAGTCCTACGAATATGCATTCCTCAAACATAGTCAGTTGCAGATACCAGAAAGAAAATTTGGCTGCAGTGCCATTTGGATACAGAATAGAGGAATGAGATTTCACCCATTGTGCATCATCGTTGCACCTGTAAGATTCTATTATTCAACAGGGTAAAATAAATCTATTTGTTTTAAAAAAAATACTATCTTGGACAAAGCTAAGGAGACCTTCACCTTTTTATATATTCTATGCACTCTTGACTCAATATAGGATGCCAAAATGTAACAGTAGATTCAGATGTGAATCAGCATAAATAGGAAGCTGGGAGAAATAACTCAATTTCTCTGGTACAAATTTAACTATAACCTTGTAAGACACTGAAATCTTAGCTAGGTCTTTGATGTTGTAAAGACAGACAACATCTTCATTCATTGTAATGGGCTGTAAAACTAGCATCAAAAGTTACAACTTCTGGAACAAACCACAGAACAAGGGAATGAGATTCTCTGATGCAGCAGAGGAGTCTGGATTAAGTGGAAACACAGAGATATCACTGGGGATAATCAATGCCAGGAACATCGCATTACAAAGTTGCAATGCAGGAAAATATTCAATCTAATTAGAATTATAAAAAAAAAGTCAAAATACATTGTGCTAGATGATCCATTCGTAGCTTCACTAATTTAAATTAATAGTCTTCCACCTTGTTCTAAAATCTTTGCATCACACATCCTCCTCCTCATGGTTAAACACACAGCACAATTGCAAGCTGCACTTTGTAAGTCACAGGCAATAGACCACAATCTCCAAACTCTTACAAATGCAAAGAATGATATGTAGTATAAAAATGTCATTTTTGAAAGTTTAATTTTACTATAGTGGTGGATGAACGTGGCTGATTTCTGTGGGTTTTTGTTAATTTTAAAAATAAAATCAGGTTCAGAATCCTAATGAAACAGTAGCCTTACTCCATAATTATTCAGAAAGGGACGGCTGTAGAGCCCTTTGGAAGCGTTAATGAAAATTTGTTTACAACAGGTGGATCAATATTGAAAGAGATAGTAAGAACTGCCGATGCTGGAGTCAGAGATAACAGTGTGGAGCTGGAAGAGCACTGTGGGCCAGGCAGCATCAGAGGAGCAGGAAAGTTGACATTTCAGTTCGAGACCCTTCTTCAGAAATAGGAGAGGGGGAAGGGAGCTCAGAAATAAAGAGAGAGGAGGCATGGGGCTGGGGAAGGTAGGGAGGATGGCGATAGGTGAATGTAGGTAGGCAGTGGTGGGGATTGGTCAGTGAGGTGGGAAGAGCAGATAGGTGGGAGAGAAGATGGACAGATTGTGTCAGGTCAAGGAGGCGGGGATGAGAGGGAGAGTTGGTTGTGGGATGAGGCCAGGGGTGGGGAGATTTTGAAACTGGTAAAGTCCACGTTGAGACCATTGGGTTGTAGACTCCCAAGGCAGAATGTGAAGTGTTGCTCCTCCAGTTTCCAGGTGGCGTCATTGCGACACTGGAGGAGGTCCAGGATAGACATGTCGCCCAGGGAGTGGGAGGGGGAGTTGAAATGGTTCGCGACTGGAAGGTGTTGTCGTTTGTTGCGAACAGAGTGCAGGTGCTCTAGAAAGCAGTCTCCGAAACTCCGCTTGGTTTCACCAATGTTGAAGAGGCGACACCGGGAGCAGCAGATGCAGTAGACCACATTGGCGGATGTGTATGCGAACATCTGTCTGATGTGGAAGGCTTTTTTGGTTCTTTGGATGGAGGTGAGGGCGGAGGTGTAAGGGCAGGTCTAGCACTCCCTGCGGTCGCAGGGAAAAGTGCCAGGGGTGGTGGGGCTCGTGGGGAGTGTGGAGCGGGTGAGGGAGTTGCAGAGAGAGCAGTCCCTATGGAAGGCAGATAGGGGTGGGGAGGGAAATATATCCATGGTTGTGGAGTCAGACTGCAAGTGGCGGAAGTGGCGGAGAACGATACGTTGAATCCGGAGGTTAGTGGGGTGATACGTGAGGACAAGAGGGATTCTGTCTTTGTTTTTTTGCAGGGAGGGGATGGGAGGGCAGAGGTGCGGGAAACGCCAAGAGATGCAGTCGAGAGCATTTTTGACCACTGAAGGTGGGGGGGGGATTGCAGTCCTTGAAACAAGAGGACATCTGGGATGTTCGGGAGTGGAACGCCCCATCTTGGGAGCAGATGCGGCAGAGGCACAGGAATTGGGAGTAGGGGATCGTATTCTTGCGGGAAGGTGGACGAGAGGAGATGTAATCTAAGTAGCTGTGGGAGTCGGTGGGCTTGAAATAGATATTGTTTCGAGGCAGTCACCAGAGATGGAGACAGAGAGATCCAGGAAGGAGAGAGACGCATCAGAGATGGTCCAGGTGAATTTGAGGCTGGAGCAAAAGGTGTTAGTAAAGTTGATGAGCTGCTCAAGCTCCTCGTGGGAGCACTTGGCAGCGCCAATACAGTCATTAATGTAGCGGAGGAAGAGATGGGGGATAGTGCCAGTGTAGCTGTGGAAGAGGGACTGTTCTACGTACCCTACAAAGAGGCAGGCATAGCTTGGGCCCATGCGGATTCCCATGGCCATCTCCTTAGTCTGTAGGAAGTGGGAGGAGTTGAAGGAGAAGTTGTTAAGGGTAAGGACGAGTTCGGTTAAGTGGATGAGGGTGTTGGTAGAGAGGGACTGGTTGGGCCTGCGGGAGAGGAAGAAGCCATCTGTGTGGGGAATGCACGTGTACAGGGATTGGATGTCCAAAGTGAAGATGAGGTGTTGGGGGCCAGGGAATTGGAAGTCTTGAAGGAGGTGGAGGGTGTGGGCATGTCCCGGACGTAGGCGGGGAGTTCCTGGACCAGGGAGGAGAAGAGAGAGTCAAGCTAAGTGGAAATAAGTTCAGTGGGGCAGGAGCAGGCAGAGACAATGGGTCGGCCGGGCAGTTGGGTTTGTGGATTTTGGGAAGGAGGTAGAAATGGGCGGTACTTAATGAAGCTTATTTTCAGTTCAGAAGAATCAGGGATTGATTTTAGTTTAGGAAACCTAGAGAACAAATGATTTTAGGACAGTTCAGAGGAGATCTGACTGGGGTCAGAAGCCAATTTAAATTTTGTTACTTACAGAAAGCAAGTACCATTCGAGGAAAGCACGGTCACCACAATACAAAAGTGTGTTTGGTGCAACTTCCAAACCAGCAACATTAGGTTAGAAATATGCAGAGCATTAGAAATGGAAAATCCCAGCCCAAAGATTGGTGAGGGAGAAATGGGTTTGAATTCATGGGATTTTGGCACCAATGGGACAGATTCCACCCAGATCATGCTAGGACCAGGGTCCATGTGAATCACATAACTAGGGCTGTACATGGGGCTTTAAACTAAATAGTTTGGGGGTGAAGGGGTGGTTTAGTTACATGGACAAATTAGAAAATCTGAAGTCGGAAGAGAAAGTAGTAGTACGGGTTATTATGAGGCTAATAGTTACTAGAAGATAAAAGCAAGGGACAGAATGAGTGAATGTCATATTTCACCAAGGGAATTCACAATGCCTTCAGAATAAAATGAATCAGTTTACAGTGCAAAGAGAGACAAATGCATAAGACTTGGTGGTGATTATTAGGAGGTGTTGCACGGAGACTAGGTTTTGGAATCGAGTATCCAAGGGTACTCTGTTTCAGAAGGATAGACAGGAAGGAAAAGGAGGTGGTGTAGCTTTGTTAGTAAAAGATGAGATACGTGCTGTAATGAGAAATGATATTGGCTCTGGAGATCAAGATGTAGATGAAGTTGTAGACGTGCTCACCGAGCTGGTGGGTTTGCTTGCAAACGTTTCGTCACCCTGCTAGGTAACATTGTCAGTGTACCTCCAGTGTAGCATCGGTGTTCTATCCCGCTTGTTATTTATATGCCTTGGTTTGCTGGGGTGATTGGTTTGGACACAGGGTCTAATTTAATATTTGTTGAACAAACACATTGAATTAGACCGTGTACAAACCACTGAGAAACAAAACCAGAAATAATACCAATCACCCCAGCAAACAGAGGCATTTAAATAACAAGTGGGACAGAACACCGACACTTCACCGGAGGTGCACTGACGATGTTGCCTAGCAGGGTGACGAAACATTTGCAACCAAACCCAGTGGTCCGGGTGCATGTCTATAACCTCATTCACAACCCAAGCTACAAATCTTCTCGAAAACTTTAATCAAGATGTAGAATCAGTCTGGGTAGAAATATGAATTAGCAAGAGGAAGAAGTGGAAGAGGATCCTGATCTGAGTAATCTGTAGATTCCCCCAAATGTAATTTCACAGTGCGGCACAATATAATCCAAGAAATACTGGTGGTTTGTCAGAAAGATATAGCAATAAGCATAGGTGATTTTAACATGTATGTAGACTGGATTAATCAAATTGGCAAGGGTAGCTTCAAGGGAGAATGTGTTTCTTGGAGCAATCTCTAATAATGTGTTATGGAACCAATAAAGAAACAGATTATCCTGGATCTAATATTGTGTAATGAGGTGAGATTAATGAACTCATAGTTAAGGATCCTCTTGGGAAGAGTGATCTTAGCATGCTAGTATTTAAAGTTGAGCTTGAGGGCAAGAAACTGGAGTCCCACACGAGTGTTCTGAAGTTAAATAAAAGTAATTACAAAGGCATGAGGGCAGATTTGACCCCAGTAGACGGGGAAGGAAGACTAAAAAAGGTAGGACAGTTGATGAACAGTGGCAGATGTTTAAGGAGATATTCAATATCTTCCAACTAAAATAAAGATATAGAGACAAAAACTAAGGAAAACCATACCGAATAGGCCAATGGCAGGCTGGAAGATTGGTAAACTTTTAAAGATCAATAAAGGCTCACTTTAAAACGTCATAAAAATAGCAAAGGTAAATTGTAAAACAAAACTAGCAAAAAAAAATATGGATAGCAAAAACTTCTAGGAGTACCTAAAAGGGAAGAGAGTAGCTAAAGTGTTGGTCCACTGGAGATTAGTTTGGAAAGTTAACAGTGGGGAGGGACACAAGTGGCAGAGACATTGAATCGATATTTTGCCACAGTTTTCATGGTGTAGGATATGACTACCATCCTAAGAGTAGCAAGTAATGCAGAGGTTATAGAAAGGAAAGAACTTAGAACAATCATCATGAGGGGAGAAGTAGTACTGAGCAAACTATTAGAATTGAAGACAGACAAGTGCCCAGAGACTGATAGCCTACATCTTCCTATCTTCAAGGAAGTGGCAACAGAGACAGTAGATCCATTGTTTATAATATTCCAAAACTCCCTGATGAGGCAAAGTTTCTCTTTACAAAGATCCCTACATAAAAAGGGAGAGAGGCAGAAGGGAGGAAAGTATTGTTTTACATCCATCACTGGGAAATTGATAGAATCCAATACTAAGTAATAATAAGACATCTAAAAACTTAAAATAAAATCTACAGTTAGCATGGTTTTATGAAGGGTGAATCATGCTTGGCTAATTTGCTAGAATTCTTTGAAGATGTAACAGACAAAGTGAATCATGAGGATTCTGTAGATGTAGTATATCTGGACTTTCAGAAGGCATTTAATACATCATAGAATTCCTACAGTATGGAAGCAGGCCATTCAGTCCTTCAAGTCCACACCGATCCTCCGAAGAGCATCTCACCCAGATCCACCACCTTCCCCCAACCTATCCCTGCAACCCTGCATTTCCTACGGTTAATCCACCTAGCCTGTACATCCTGGACACTATGGACATGGAAACATAGAAACTTAGAAGATAGGAGCAGGAGAATGCCATTCAGCCCTTTGAGCCTGCTCCGCCATTCTTCATGATCATGGCTGATTGCCCAACTCAATAGCGTAATCCTGCTTTCTCCCCATAACCTTTGATCCCATTCGCCCCATGTGCTATATCTGGTCGCCTCTAAAATACATTCAATGTTTTGGCATCAACTATTTCCTGTGGTAATGAATTCCACAGGCTCACTACTCTTTGAGTGAAGAAATGTCTCCTCATCTCCATCATAAATCGTCTACCCCGAATCCTCATACTGTGATCCCTGGTTCTAGATACACCCACCATGCATCTACTCTGTCTAGTGCTGTTAGAATTCTTTTCAGTCTCTACGAGATTCCGCTCCCCCCCGCCCCCCCCCCAATTTGTCTGAACTCTAGTGAGAACAATCCCAATTTAGTCGATCTCTCCTCACGTGTCAGACCCGCCATCCCTGGAATCACTCCCTCGAGAGCAAGAGTATCCTTCCTCAGAAAAAGAGACCAAAACTGCACACAATATTCTGGGTGTGACCTCACCAAGGCCCTCTTTAACTGCTGCAACACATCCTTGCTCCTGTACTCAAAAGCTCTTGCAATGAAGGCCAACATACTATTTGCCGCCTCTACTGCCTGCTGCACCTGCATGCTTACCTTCAGCGACTGATGCACAAGGACGTCCAGGTCCCACTTCACACTCCCCTCTCCCAATTTACAGCCATACAGGTGGTAATCTGCCTCCTTGTTTTTGCTTCTGAAGTGAATAACCTCGCATTTGTCCAAATTATACTGCATCTGCCATTGATTTGCCCACTCACCCAAACTGTCGAGATCATGCTGAAGGATCTCTGCATCCTCGTCTCAGTTCACCCTCCCTTCCAACAGCATGGCAAGTCCTAACCTGCACATATTTGGATTGTGGGAGGAAACTAGAGCATCTGGAAGAATCCCACATGGACACTTAAGGGTGGAATCGAACCCAGGCCCCTGGTGCGGTGTGCCACCCAAGGTGCCGCACAAAAGATAAGATTGCATGGGGTTAGGAATAATTTATTAACTTGGATAGAGGACTGGTTAACCAACAGAAAGCAGAAAGTCAAAATAAATGGGTGTTTTTCTGGTTGGCAAGATGTAACTAGTGGGGTGCCACAGGGTTTGGTCCTCTGGCGTCAACTATTTACAACCTACATAAATGGCACAGGGATAGAAGATACTATAGCTAGATTTGCAGATGACACTCAAATAGATGGGAAAGTAAGTTGAAATAAGAAATTTACAAAACAGGTATGGATAGATTAGGTGAATTATTCAAAATTTGGCCGATAAAACATTTTTAACTTTAAGTGTGAGGTTATCCGTTTTGGTTAAGGACAGAAAAAGCAACTTATATAAATAGAGAGAAACTCCAAAGGGCTTCAGTGCAGAGGTTTCTGGGGTGCCCGCATGCATGAATCACAGAAAACTAGTATGCAGGTCCAGCGGGTAACGAAGGAAGGCAAATGGAATTCTGTATTTATTGCTAAAGGAAGAGAATACAAAAGTAAGGAGATTGCCTGGACATTACGGAGGTCACACCTGGAGCATTGCTTACAGCTCTGATCCCCTTGAGGGACAATGTAGTTACAATGGAGGCAGTTCAGAGAAGGTTTATTAGATTGATTTCACAGGTGAAGCGATCTAAAGAGAGATTGTGCAGTTTAGGCCTATACTCCCTGGAGTTCAGAAGAATGAGTGGTATCTCAGTTATTGGTATCATTGAAGATGCTAAAAAGGAGATTGTCAAAGCATACATAAATGGAATGTTTCCTCTTGTGGCGAAAACGAGAGAGGTCATAGTTTTAGGATAAGGGGTTGCAGATTTTAAACAGAGATGGGACGAAATTATTCTCAAAGGGTCATGAATCAATGAAATTCTCCACCTCAGAGTGTGGTGGATGCCAGGACAGTGAGTAAATTTAGAGAGAGACATATTTTTAATTCGTAATGGGTTGAAGGGTAATGGAGAGTGGACAGGAAGAAAAGTGGAGTTGAGGCTGGTGTGAGATTAGCAGTGATTGCATTGAATGGCAAGGCAGGCTCAAGAGAATTAATTACCTACTCCTGCTCCTAATTTCATGTTAAGTTCTCTGTTTTCTGAACATTCAAGTAAGAAGACACCACAGTTCACAAAAAAAACAAACTGGGGAGAATCAGTTAAATAGACCTTAACTGTAGAACGATTATCCTCAACACTGGTGTCCCAAAAGGCTGCACACTCAGCCCCTTACTATACTCCCTACACACTCATAACTGTGTGGCCAAATTTCGTCCTAACTTCATTGACAAATTGCTGACAACACCACCATTATAGGCTGGATCTCAAACAATGACGAGACAGAATGCAGGAAACAGAGTGCTCAGTCTCCCAGCATCCATGGTGTCTTTCCTTTTGCTTTAATTTCACAGTTTTGATCATAAATCGATTGGATTGGCAGAAGCTCCCCATGTCTGTATAGATTTCCTCCCACAGTTCAAAGTTGTGCAGGTTAGGTGGATTGGCCATGCGAAATTGCCCATAGTGTCCAGGGATGTGTAGGCTAGGTAGATTAGCAATGGAAAAATGCAGGGATGGGTTGGGGGGGAGAGAAGAGAGAGGAAGGGGTGTGTGGGATGCTCCGAGGGTCGGTGTGGGATCCATAGGCCAAAAACGGTTTGTTTCCACACTGTAGGGATTCTATGATTTAAGCTTGGTGGCGAGGTGTAAAGATAATAATCTCTTCCTCAATGTCAGCAAAATGAAAGAACTGGTCATTGACTACAGGAAGCAAGGTGGAGGGCACGCCCCTGTCTATATCAATGGGGCTGAGATGGAAATGATCAAGACCATCAAGTTCCTAGGAGTGATGATCATCAACAATTTATTGTGGTCCATGCACATTCTATGCAATGGTCAAGAAAGCACAACAACGCCTCTACTTCCTCAGGAGGCTAAAAGGAAGTTCAGTACGTCCATAAAAACTCCTATCATTTTTTATAGATGCACCACAGAAAGCATTCTATTGGATGCATCACAGCTTGGAAGGGCAACTGCTCTGCACAGGACCATAAGAAAGTGCAGAGTTCTGAACACAGCTCAGTCCATCACGCAAGCCAACCTTCCATCCGCTGACTTCATCTATACTTCTCACTGCCTCATGAAGGCAGCCAACATAATCAAAGACCACTCTCACCCTCGTCAGACACAAGATACAAAAGCTTAAACATGCATACCAACAGATTCAAGTACAGCTTCTTCCCTGCTGTTACTAGACTTCGAATGGATCACTCAAATTTTTAACTTTAATGTTAATCTTGATCTTTGTGCATCTTCTCTGCAGCCATAACATTTCATTATTTGTTCTTTGTATGGTAATGATCTCCTTGTACTACATGCAAAACAAAATTCTTCACCATACCTAGGTACATGTGACAATAAAAAAATCAAATAGAACTTCAAGATTTGACATAGAGGGATGATTTCTCTGAACTTGTATTTCTAAACTAGGAAATAGGAGGAAATAGGAAATAGGTTGAAATTTTTATTTTGCTAGGTATATGAAGATGTTTTAATCTGTCTTCTACATCTAGATATGTTTGTTTTTGGTTTCATCTTTTGTGTAATAAACTTCTGTTAAAAAAACGTCTGCCTCGTGTGTCCATGCTTTACTGACCACTGCATTAACTAAAATTTTTAAAATGATCTATCACGCCAGATTTCACTCTAGGATCTGACTTGTCCCGTAGAAACATCAGTTGGAATCGTAAGACAAGACTCTGATTAACCAAACACTTCTCCTTGTGGGAGGATGATATGATGCAACAGCTGAAAGATTTCGAACAATTAGGAACTAAACTATAAAGGAGAACCTCCAAGTTAATGATATCAAATTACTATCTGAGATATGGGCAAACTGGCATAAAGGTAAGTAAAGTCAAAGAGTTCAATTCATGGTTTGGCTTAAATACTGGTACGAGGGGAATGTGTTTCAGTTCATCAGGCCCTCGTGTAAGTACGGGGAAGAAGGAAACAGGTCCGTTCAGACAGCCTTCAACTGAAGGTGCTGAGACCAGCATCCTAGAGAATCAAATAACCAGGGGAATAGAGACGGCTTTAAACTCACTGGAGGGTGGGAGAAGAGAACAGAAAGATTTCCAGTGAGGTGATACATAGGCTTACAAAGTAAAAGAATAAAGTGGTACTACAGGGCAAATCTATTGACAATGCCACTCAGTGCGGGACAGGAAAACAGTACAAGCATAGAAAGCAGCAAATTAGGTCAAGAGGGAAAAGAACGGTAAACAAGACAAAATCATTTTTTACTATATGCGCTTAGTATTCAGAACAAACAAATAAATTACGTCACAAATAGAGGTTAACGGGCATGATCTTACAGCCAATTCAGAGGCAATTACCAGGAGAATCAAGCTGGGAACTAAATATTCAGCGTATATGACTTATTGAAAGGACAGGCCAGCAGGTAAAGATAATGGGGCAGCTTTGATGGCACAAGTTGGAGCAAGTACAACAGCAAAAAAAGTGTTGAATCAGATGATATAGAATACAACAAGGGGAGGAAATAAATGCAATAACAATCACAAGTGAAAAGATACCAAGGAAACCAATGGGATTAAAGCCAAAAAGTCCCTTGCACCTGATAGGTTGCACCCAAGGATTTTAAAGCAAGGAGCTACAGGGATAGTGGATACACTATCTTCCAAGAATTCTTTGAATCTGGAAAGGGTTGGAGGACTGGATAAGTGCCGACTTAACACTTTAATTCAAAAGGGAGACAAAAAAAAACATTAACTACAGACTGGTTAGCTTAACATCTGTCATTGGGAAAATGTTAGAGATTACTTTAAAGGAAGCATAAGGCTATTGCACGAAAAGTGCAATATTTGTTTGAAAGATACACAATAAATTCATTTAAATGGCTACTAATATACGTTGGTCCTGCTTTATGATCAGAGAATAACAAACTGTGATGAAATGGGCTATACATGCTGCAGAATGTAGAAACAAGCAAGTAATGTAAAAAAGGAGAGGCAGAGTGTAGCAGAATGCTCAAGCACAAGCATTCATTCCTAATTCTCATCATTAATTTTAATTGCTTAAAATTACTACAGTTGTGAAGCTCTGACTGTCCCTTTCCACTTCACATATCTCACCTATTCCCATATTTCTTACTATGAAGGTCTAAATCAATATAGATTTGTTACATTCGACACAGCGCCTCGGTGGTTAGCACTGCTGCCTCACGGTGCCAGGGACCCAGGTTTGAGTCCAGCCTCGGGCGACTGTCTGTGTGGAGTTTGCATATTCTCCCTGTATCTGCGTGGGTTTCCTCCCACAGTCCAAAGATGTGCAGCAGAGGTGGATTGGCCATGCTAAATTGCCCATAGTGCCCAGGGATGTTTAGGTTAGGTGGGTTAGACATGAGAAATGCAGGGATAGGGGAATGGGTCAGGGTGGGATGCTCTTCGGAGGGGCGGTGTGGACTTATTGGGCCGAATGGCCTGTTTCCACACTGTAGGGATTCTATGATTCTAAATGTAGCCCTTGTACAGTCTTTGGTATATTTCAATTTATTTGATGTAATTATTGTTCATAAACAGGCCTTTTTATAAATGTGCTATGTTAGTACTGATTTTACAAATAGTTTTCAATGTAATTGTTGGTGACTAAGAAAAAAGTGTTACAAATAGAAGGCCTATATTTAAATAATTCTGGTCTCCAAAGACTACAACAACCAAGGACTCCACAATTGAATAAAATCTTTCAATCCAAGGACTAACCTCTGCAGTCATCTTTCATGCACACCTATTGTCCTACACTTCCTCAAGTGTACAAACCATCAAATCAGAATATTTAGTAATGCCTATAACATAAACAAGTTCTTATCAAAGGCAAGCAGAAGGCCAAATCCATCCCTTCCTGCAATGCTCCAGCTTAGCCTTGTAAAGCATTGTATAGTTACTACAGCTTATGTACACTGCCCAATTATTAATTTTAGAACATTAAAACTTTCACATTCCTATTCAAAAACACAAGCTTGCCCTAAATTGTGAATTATAAGTTTCAGTCAAGTTTTACATTGAGTCAGCAGTCTTGACTAGTCAGACTAAGAACAGATGCCTTTCTTTCAGGAAAGGAAGAAGTTAGCACTCAAAAGAAGGCTAAAATGCATTTTTTAAAAAGTGGCTTTATTGTTTCTTTTAAATTGATTAATTTTTTTGCATACAAGATTAAGGAGCAATTAGATGAATAGCTATCTGTTTTTGCTATTATCAGAAACAAAGCGCTGGACAACCATAGCAGGAGTGGCATCATTTATGAAGAAAGAAATGGAATTAATGTTTGGATTAACGTATCTTTTCTTTGGAAAAGTATAGCTGTAGTCTGACTACTAAAGTTTTGCATACAAGACCAGCATTTCATCAAACTTTGATAAACATTTGAGGTCCGCATGAGTCACTCAAACTCAAGGGGTCAGTTTTCCACGTCATCCAAGGTACATCAACTCTCCAAGAACGTAGTGTTTCTTCATCACTTACTGAAGTGTCAATCTGTGTGCTCAAGTCTTGCAGAAGCAAGAGTTTGATTAATTATGAAATGTCATATTCAACTCAAACAAACAAACATTCATTTTGTAACTCTGTCCACAGACTGCTGCTGGGTCCATAGAGCTTTTTGAGCACTATGACTTGAATCTGCAATCATCTAATGTACAGGTCATAATGCTATCAAACAAGCCAACTGACACAATGATTATTATCCACATTTGTTTAGTTTTTATATAATTATTACCACAGTCCTTTACCTGATCACGATGGATTATGTAATATTACTTTAACATATAGCATAACCTTACCTATGTACACAGTCATAACCAGAAGATGACCTGCAGTCTTCTCCTCCTACTTCTTCAATGTACCTGAATTCCCCAACGTTTTATTCTTGGCCTTTTCCATTATTTTAAATCATATTTATAGCTGATTGTCATTAGAAATGTATCAAGTTCAAAACATATACCAACAACAACTTGCTCTACTTTACCACCACCTCTATAAAACAGGAGTCGGCTTTCTCAGTTGGCTGGATAGCTGGTTTGGAATGCAGTGCTGCCAATAGCATGGATTCAGTTCTCAAGCTGGCTGCTGTTAGCATGAAGATCTCTCCTTCTTAACCTCTCCCCTCACCCGAGGCATAGTGACCCTCAAATTAAACTGCTACCTGTCATCTCTCTCTAATGGGAGAGAAGCCCTATGGCCCAATAGGACTGTGGCAACTCTACCTTTAGTTTACCCCTCTCAACTTAGCTGCTATTCCAGACATGTCATGCTGCTTGTCAAATATCCACTATTAGGTTAACAGATAATTAAATGTTGAGAAGAGCAAGTACAAGGTCCTTGATCCCATCACAAACTCCACTCTCTAGACAGCAGCTTCATTCTTTCCTAGGCCACTGTTCAAAGCTGAACTTGACTTTGCAACCTTGGAGTCCAAACTGACTACAAAAGTTAGCTTGTAGCTCTGTATCCTCTCTAAAACCAAGATTGTGAAAATTAAGGCATTGCCAGTTTCTGCTCTTGACTCATTTCTTCTGCAGCTTGAATATTTATCCATGAACTGGCAGAATGCATCAAGTCAGAAAGCTTGTGGTAAGACCAAGTTGTTTTAATGAGTTTGCTTTTCACAAATTAAAAGAACAGGTAAGTAGCTTATGTTAAAAGGTCTGAATTTCTTAAGCACATTCAAAATAATTTCCTGTTCTAGGATATACAAAAGTACAAACAATGAGTCAATGTAAGGAATAAGAAGCCAGAATTATTTATAAATCTAATAGCAGGGAAACATTTGTGGAACAGCAGTTATAGTATAATCAAATACAACATTAGGTTTGAAATGCAAAACTTAATACCTGTCACTTGGACGACGGTACGTTATTCATCCCCACTTCCATCCTGAAGTTCTTCATTCTTCGACAATTGCTCTTCTGCATCGTCTAGCTCATCAGAATAGCTCACACTTGGTTCCGCTTTTACCTATCTGAACATCGCCAGCATTCTACTGCCTCCCAGCTCCAAGAAGCCCTAACCATGATGTGGATATTTGCTATCTAGATATTATGCCTTTGCAACATTATCCACAAACATCTGGCCAGTTTACACAAGTACAACACAATGCTTTACTCCTCCAGCTTT
Organism: Rhincodon typus; assembly: GCF_021869965.1. Classification (NCBI taxonomy): domain Eukaryota; kingdom Metazoa; phylum Chordata; class Chondrichthyes; order Orectolobiformes; family Rhincodontidae; genus Rhincodon; species Rhincodon typus. The sequence goes on along the minus strand of NC_063359.1, from coordinate 31,795,453 downwards.
TGTAATTCTTTTAGTCTTTTTGTTATCATGCCGCTTCTTGTGCAACATTCACTCTTGGATGAAACTCATTAGCTGTTGCCATAAATATGGAACCTTGCCATCAATGCTCTCTCTTTTCACTGGCTGCAGTCTCAGACTGATTGATTATTTTCAGTTTTTTTTTATTTATTTATTGATGAAACATAGGTGGCACTGATACAGAGTGGCCATCCCTAATTTCTCAAGATGATGGTGGTGAGCCACCTCTTTGGACCGCTGCAATCAATATGGTGTAGGTACAATCATGGAACGGTTAGGAATAGGTCCAGGATTCTTAATCCAGCAAAGGAACAGCAATATGGTCCCAAGTCAGGATACCGTATGGCTTTGACGGCAACTTGCAAGCAGTGATGTTTCCTGCAAGTGTTGCTCATGTCCTTCTATGTGGTAGAGGTTGCAGGTTTTGAAGGTACTGCCAAAGGAGCCTTAGTGAGTGACTGCAGTGCAGCTCAGCTCATATACAATACATACTGCTGCCACAGTATATTGGTAGCGGAGGGAGGACATGTTTAAAGGTAGTGGACATGGTGCAAATCAAGCAGGCTGCTTTGTCTGGATGCAACAGAGCTTGCGGGCTATTGGAATTCCACTTGCCTGGATGAGCACAGAGTCTGCCCTCACATTCCCTAAAGTCTGTCCACCATGTACAAGGTGCAAGCCTGGAGTCAGGAGGCAAATATGTGTCCTCAAAGCCCAACCTCTGACTACTTGTAACTGCAGCATTTATATTCTTGATCCAGTTCAGTTTCAGGTAAAAGGTAACCCCAAGATATTGATATTATACGGCTCTGATCTGCCATCAGTAATTTCCTGATTTTTAGGTGACTCAAATCTTGTCCAGATCCCTGGTTCTAGGCACTGGACTTACTTAGGGAATGTGAAATGAAGGTGGTTGTAGACAAGTGTTTCAGGACAAAAAAAATTCTGTATTTAAAATACAAAAGGCAAGTATAATACAAGAAATAAAAATGTAAATGCAATAAATAGTGAAATTAACACAATTATACACAGAGGACAGTAATACTATTAAATACACTACTAGCACCTAAAGACAACGATTTTAATTACAGAAACTTTAATCAGGCTTCCTACTCTTGGGGTCCCATGCACTATCACAATCCACTTTCCCCTCCCTGCTAGCTAAGTCAGAAACTTTGTGGTCTCAGGAGTTTCAGCTCACCACTGAGAAAAACGCAATTTTGAAGTACAGCTGGCTGTTCCTGCTTGCCATACCTGGACATGGATGAAGACTTTGGATGGCATTTCAGTTTGGGCTGAGCCCACTGATGCGGTAAGGTGCATAGTGGATCTATCAGGTAAGTACTTGGTTTTCTTTACTTTCTGCTGGTTTTGCAGATTCAGTTTTCACCTCGAGATGTTTTGGAGGCCTTGTGGTGTCAGTCGGGTTAGTGGCTTTCAGAGTTTGTTGGTTCTTGGGTATGCTGGGCGTGGTCAGTTGCCGTTGGTTCCCTTGGTTCAGAACAAGCCAGTGTTGGTAGCTCTCACAATTGCTGTTGGGGAATTCCCTTCCAAAGGGAGCTCTTGGAAAGAGCCGCTGGAATTAGCTGTTGGAATTCTTCATCTGGAGATGGCTCTTTGAAACACTTACATGGATAGCTGCCTCAGGTGAAGTCGGGGTCCGCAATTATACTGATTGTGGGCCCCTTCATGTCAAATCTGTGCTTTCTATTGTGATTCTGGTGTTCCTTTTGAAGGTAATTGGTTTCCCAATTATTAAGAGTATGTGTGAATGAATTTTGATTGAAGTTGAATGTTCGGTATGTCTTTCGGCCCCCATACTGTCTGTGCTAGACAGCCTGAGGTGTATAAATTAGTTTCAGTCTAGAGTATTAGGTTTAATTGATTGTTCTAGATTAGAGATGCAAATTGGAATTCCAGGTTGAACAGTAATCTCAGACAGAAATCATTTTGGCTCCAATGTGTTTACTGCAGCCCAAGACAAGATTTTGTCCAGTATTTTAGATAATGGGGATATTTGCTCAATTCTACAATAGTGGGGGCTCAGCAATGGTAATGTTATTGAATCTCAAGGGAACATGGTTAGAATCTCTCTTGTTAGGAGATGGTTTCTATTTTTGAGACACAAATATCAATTATTAGGCCAAGTCTCACTGCATACAAACATGGATAACCTCAATATTGGAGGATTCAAGAACGGTGAACATTGTGAAATCATTTGCAAACAATTGAAGTTGGTTGGACCAAGGCCACTTTCCTCAGCAACTCTTGCATCAAAGTCCTGAAACTGAGATTACTGACCTCCAACAACCACATTCATCTTCCTTTGTGCTAGGTATGACTCCAAACAGTGGAGTTCATTGCTCCCATTCACACTGACTGCAGGGTTCCATATTCTAATATTACCTTGATATCAAGGGCAGCCACTTTCACCTCACCTTGAGTTCAACCCTTTTGTCCATATTTGGATCAAAATGATACTGAGGTTTAAAAGAAGGCCCTGGCAAAATCAATTTGAGCTGTGGGCAGGTTCTTACCAAGTACCACTTGATAGTATAGTTATCAATCTAAGAGCAATCAATGTCAGATTGTTGCTGGACTAGTCTATGTAACAGCTCCCTAAATTTTGGCAGAAACTCCCAAAAATTAGTATGAAGGACTTTTCAGGATCAGTAGGTTCGTTTGAGCTCGTCATTTCAGGTGCCTAGATCAATGGCTAGAGGTCTGTACAGTTTCATTCTTTTAGACTTTGTAACTATTTGATACAACCAAGTGCTTGTTACATTCTGTCACCATGTCCTCTCTCCCCTTCGCACCCCCCACCAACACTCGCGCCCCACCACCCCTCACCCCTGCCACCTTCCTCCAGTGGAGCTGTCTGTTCTTACCAGTCTGGCAATTAGACACTCCATTGTTCTGCCATGCTCACAATCCAATCACTTAATCTGAACTATTAAACCTCCTTTCTTCCCAGCACTCCAACATCCAACACCAACTACTCTATAAATGCTGCCCCCTCCACACTTCACATCAGCTCTGAAGAAGAGTCATCTAGACTTGAAATGTTAGCTTACTTCCTCTCCATGGATGCTGCGTGACCCACTGTGATCTCCAGCATTTTTTGCTATCAGTACAGATTGCAGCATCTGTGGTAATTTGCTCTTACAAATGGCTTGCAAAACCACTTAACAGTCACACTACTTTTGGTCTGCAGTCACATATAGGGCAGGCCAGCAAAGACTGCAGATCTCTTTCCTTACAGGACATTAACAACAGACATTAGTAAATTAGCTGTGTTTTGCAATTGTTTCATGATCACCATTATTGAGACAAGCTTTTAATTCCAGACTGAATTTAAATCCTACCAGCTGTCATAGCAGGAATCATAGATCTTACAGCATTCACTGAACTTCTGGATTACTAACCTACTGATTTTACCACTGCCTCCCCTAATCAAGTCTCTTGTAGACCTCTCCAAATTTTCCTCAAAACCCACTTCAAAAATCAAGCTTCTGGTCACATTTAGTAAAGATGACCAGACAGATGCACATTTTTGTTATTTACAATCTTTACATCAAATTCCAGGCTAACATGAAGGTGAGCATTATTTTGTTAGTACTGAACAGCAACAGGTCAGTTTTCATTTAATTATATGAAAGATTTAAGTCACTCCAGCAAACAGAAATGGAAAACACAAAGTATTCCCCCACTTTCCAATGGAGAGGTAATCTCAGGTAACCTCAAAATTCTTTGGATTATCCTAAAAGGCTAATGGCACAAATTGATGTACAATGTAGCAAAAAGAACAGATGTTTGTTAGGCATTTTGACTACAGTCATACTCTAGGAATTTATAGCACATTTCCTCATTCTTTTCTGATTCACAATTTTTCCAATAAATCTAACCGTGCATGAAAATTTCACAGAATGTTTACTAGTTTCATTTAGTATATGCACTTGGAATAGGCCATGTTCAAAATATAAAAATCATTTCAAATGAATATTTACAATTACCAAGTATGGTTATTTACGGTTATAATTTAATAGAGAAAAATATGCTCAATCAGCACTGACCACTATGTCATAGAGTCATACAGCACAGAAACAGACCCTTCAGGTTCAGTCCATGCCAATCATTATCCCAAACTAAACTAGTTCCACCTGCCTCCTCCTGGCCCAATCCCATCAACCTTTCCTTTGAGTGTACCAATCCAAATGTCATTTAAATGTTGTAATTGTACCCACATCCACCTTTTCCTCAGGAAGTTCATTCCACACATGAACCACCCTGTGTAAAAAAAAATTACCACATCTTTTTTAAAATCGCTCTCCTCTCACCTTAATGTGCCCCCTGCTCTTGAAATCTCCCATCTTAGGGAAAAGACAACTACCATCAACTCTACCTATACCTCTCGTTATTTCATAAACTTCTATCAGATCGCCTATCAACCTCCTACGCTCCAGTGAAAAAGGTCCCAGCCTCTCCAGCCTCTCTTTATAATTCAAACCTTCGATACCCGGCAAATCCTGGTAGATCTCTTCTGAGCCCTCTCCAGCTTGATAATAACCTTCCTATAACCGGGCACCTGGAACTGGACAGAGTATTCCAGAAGAGGCCTCACCAACATCCTGTACAACCTCAACACGACTTCCCAACTCCTGTACTCAAAAGACTGAGCAATGAAGGTAAGCATGCCAAATGCCTTTTTAACCACCCTGTCTATGTGATGCAAACATCAAAGAATTATGTACCTGCACCCCTAGGTCCCTCTGTTTTGCAACACTACCCAAAGCCCTACCATTCATTGTATAAGCCCTATCCTTGTTTGTTGTACCAAAATGCAATACCTCGCATTTATCTAGATTAAACTCCATTTGCCATTCTTCAGCCCATTGACCCATTTGATCAAGACCCCATTGTAATCTTAGGTAACCTTCTTCACTGTCTACTTGGCCACCAATTTTGGTGTCAACCGCAAACTTACTAACCATGCCTTTAACATTCTCATCTAAATCATATATAAATGACAAGCAAAAGAGCACCCAGAACTGATCCCCGTGGAACACTGCTGGTCACAGGGCTCCAGTCTGGAATGCAACCCTCCACGATTACTGTCTCCTGCCATTAAGCCAATTATGTATCCAATTGGCAAGCTCACTATGAATCCCATGTGACCTAACTTTATCAATTAGTCTACCATGCGGAACCTTGTCAAAGACAAATAAATAACATCTACTGTACTGCCAGTCTTCTTGGTAACTTCCTCAAAAAACTCAAGTTTGTAATACACGTTTTTCCTCGCACAAAACCATGCTGACCATCCCTGACAAAAATATGCCTCTCTAAACATCCATAAATCCTATCTTTTATAATCACCTCCAACAATTTACTTGTAACTGAAGTCAGACTCACAGGTCTACAGTTTCTGTTTCTCCTTACAACCTTTCATCAATGAAGGTACAACATCAGCCACCCTGCAGTCATCAGACACCTCACTTGTAGTTATAGATGATGCAAATATTTCTGCAAAGGGTCTCATAATTTCCTCCTTTACTCCCCATAATGTTCTGGGATACATTAGATCAGGTCACAGAGATTTATCCACCTTTATATTATTTAAGATCTCCTGAACTTCCTCTTCTATAATGTGAACTATTTTTAAAACAAAGTTTATTTCTTTCTCCACAGTAAAAACTGACACAAAATATTCATTTAGTATCTCTTCCACGTCCTGGGTTCAACTCAAAGATGACCTCCTTGATCTTTAAGAGGTCCTACCCTCTTGCTCTTATTGTATTTGTAGAATCTCTTTGGATTATCCTTAACATAATCTGCCAATGCTACCTCACATTCCCTCTTTGCCTTCCTGATTTCTTTCTTAAGAATGCCCCTATACTCCTTACATTAAAAGATTCAATTGAACCGTTGTCTACATCTAAAATAAGATTCTCTTTATTCTTGATGAGACCCTCAATATCTTTATTCATCTATTGTTCCTTAATCTTACTAGCCTTACCCTTCACTCTAACAGGAACATAGTGCCTCTGAACTCTTGTTGTCATACTCTGGAATGCCTCCCACTTGTCAGACATCCTTTTACCTGCGAACGGTCTACTCCAATCAAATTTTTAAAGTTTTGCCTCACACCATTAAAATCCACCTTCCCCTAAAAACTTTAACTTTTATGGAAGACTTATCCTTTTCCATTAACAGTTTTGAAACTAATAAAATGATGATCACTAGACCCAGTCACCTGCCCTACCTTATTGCCCAGAACAAGATCTAGTTTTGCTCTCTCTCCAGGAGGAGCATCAATTTACTGATAAAGAAAATTTTCTTGAACACATTTAATAAATTCTTCACTATCCAAACCTTTAGAATTTTGGCAACCCCGGCCAATGTTTGGAAAATTAAAATCTCCCAATATTACATATATCTGAGATCTCCCTACATATTTGTTTCTCAATTTCCGTCTTACTATTGGGGAGGGTGGGGGTGGGCTATTGTACAATCCCAAAGAGTTCTTTCATTTCTGATATGTAATTTCTACCCATATAATTTCACTGGATGATTTTTCAGAAATATCTTCCTTAGTTACAGCAGTAATGTATTCCTTAATCAAAAACACCCCCATCCCCTTTCTTGCCTCCTTCTCTATCCTTCCTATAGAATCTAAAACCTGGAACATCAAGCTGCCGGTCTTGTCCATCTCTCAGCCAAGTTCCTGTAATAGCTTTGATGTCCCAATCCCATGTTCTTAAACATGGCCTGAGTTCATCAGTTTTACCTGCAAGACCCCTTGCATTGAAATAAAATGCAGTTTAGTTCTTCAGGGTTACTACATACTTTGACTCTCTCATCTTTCTTTGCTAATTGACGTGCTCTCCTCACATTCAGAATATTCCCCATCAATCCTTCTATTTATTACACTGCTACTTAGAATTCCTCCACTCCCTTAATGGAATGAGCAAGTCTCCCTGCTAAGATATTGGTCCCTTTCCAGTTTAGGTTCAGCCCATCCTTTTTGAACAGGTCTTTTCTATCCCAAAAAGACATTCCAAATGTCCAAAAACCTGAATCTCTGAACAATACCCCAGCTCTTCAGCCATTGATTTACTTCCTTTAACCTTTTGTTCCTTCCCCCGTTTGAGTTTGGCATTCAGAGTAAATCAGAAATTACTACTTTTAAGGCTCTATATTTTAATCCTCTACCTAACCTCTTAAATTCACTCCGTACTGCTTTAATCTTTTCCTTAAAAAATGCCATTCCTGCCAATGTGTAGGATAATTTGTGGTTTCCCAATCTCACCTTTAACAATACGCTTGAAATGTTTAGAGACATCCTAAATTCCTAGCACCAAGAAAGCAATAAACTATTCATCTTTTATTTATGCTCACTGCCACAGAAGCTCCTGTCTATGCCCCTGACAGGGGAGTCCCCTATAGCAATAATTCTATTAAATCTTGTCAAAAGCTGCCTAACATAACAATTATTCCAAGTGTACAATAACTGACTGCCCCTTCCATTTTCCTTAAGACTATCCCTTTCTCCAGTTCCAAAAACCAAATGCCTATTTGAAAGAGGAATAGGCACCGGAGACTTCTGAATTCCTTAACTTTCCCGACAGTCACCTATCTAACTGACTGATCCTGCTGCATAATAACTTTTCTAGATCTACTAGCCATCTCTCTCCATATCTCATGTATGGCCGTAATAACATTAGGCCTAAAAAAGGAACTTTCAATAACACCTTATAAAGCAAACAAACAAACAAACAAACTCTTTCATTACTTCCAGAAAATAATGTTAAAATGGAAAAGATTTAAAAATATATCCAACATAAAGCTTAAATAAAATGAACCACTTAGCTGATTAACTGAATAAAAGAGTAAAAAAACTCTTCAATAGATTCCTAAGAAAAAGAAACTTCCCTAGAACCGACCACATGTAGGACTCTGAAAATAACTCCTTATTTTAAGGAAAGCTCCTCTTTGTTTTTTTCAAAACAAAAACATCTGCAATGTTAAAAATAACAACTAAAACACAGTGCTTTTTAACTTCTGATTTTAGAATAAAAAACCTCAGCTATCCACTTTAGTCTCTGAAAAGTTTGTTTAAAAAAGTCCGTTTGAAATTCAAATCGTGATTTTTTTTTGTGGGTTTTTTTAATGTTAATGAAACAAAATGAATAATAATCTTACTACAGTCATTATATTTTACTAATAACAATTGAAAAACTATAATAAATCTTTAACTAAGCTGGCAATACCAGGGGCAGCTGCGAGATCCATGCTACCTCCAACTGGCAAAAGATTACTCTTCTTCTATAGACAAAATAAACATGGTGAGGGGTGGGGTCAAGGCCCAGACCAGGATTTATTGGTTGCTGGACAGAAAAACCTTTCCACTGATGCAGGGAACTGGCATTCATACAACCCAGATAAAACAGGAAGAACGACCAGCAAGGGCCTCTAGCTCTAAAATCCTAAAATGACAATAATTTATTGAATTGAAATGGAGAAGAATTGTGACCCCAAGTAACAAGGGACAAATTGTAAAGGGAAATAAGATAGACAAAGCAGACATGATCAGTTCAATTTACAATGAACTAAGGGTGCCAATACATTACATGCCTTTTCAATTTCATATTTCCAAAACTGCTAAATGCTTTAGATTTTTTCATTATTTGCTCAGAAGTATTTCTAGACAAAATTATTTCGTCATTTAATTCTAGTACTGTTTTCTAGAAGTTATGTCTGTGAAGCTATAAAAATTAATTTACACAGTTATTTATACTTGTCAACAGCATAAGCAAGAGAGAAACAAAAACATTAAAAATAAAGATCACCAGCGTTACTCATAGTCAAAAATGTTTTTAAAATGCTTTATTTCTCTTAAGTGCTCACAATATTATCTTTTCTGACTGGGTATCCAATCAACCTCAGTGCAGGATAATCCTCAGTTGAGGAAAAAGGACCCCTGCATTATTGGAATAGATGCCAGAGATGGAGCAACTGGGAGAATGGAATCCTTGCAGGTAACACAGTGCTTGAAGACATCTGGCATTATCTACATCATGCTATGTCACTAGAATCAAAGTTTTCCATCTAAGAACGCTATTGCCCTTTTCATATACAATGAGATTTTTAAAAAAGGGAAGTCTCATTAAAACTATACAAGGCATTCATCAGACCACACAGAATATTGTGAACAATTTTTGCCTCCTCATTTAAGGAAAGATATACTCTCTTTGGGGCCAGTCCAAGGAAGGTACACTAAGCTGATACTGGGTGAATTGTTTTTCACAAGGTGAAGTTGAAGATTGGGCTTGGTAGTCATTGGAGTTTGGTAGAATGAGAATTGAAATAAGATTCTTAGAGAGCTTGACAGGGTAAATGCAGCGAGGTGGTTTCCCCTTCTGGGAAGAGTTTAGGACCAGCGGCTAAAATCTTAGATTAAGGGGTCACCCATTTAAAATAGAATTGAGGATGGATTTCCTCTCTCAGAGGGCAGTCAATCTTTAAAACTCTTTCCCGCAGAGGGCAGTCAAAGCCCACATTAAGAATTTTCAAGGCTTAGATAGACAAACTTTTAATCAGGAAGAGATTCCAGGGTTATGGAGAAGAATCAGGAGTTGAGGATTATCAGAATTTGCCTGGTCTCTCCAAATGACAAAGCTAACTTAACAGGTCAGTTGTTCTATTTTTGCTCGTACCGTGATATGAACTAACTCCTCATTAATTTTTTCCATATGATGTTCCCTAACCCCTCACTCTCTTGCTTTCCTCCACCACTCCCCAACCCCACCCCACCCCACCCCACCCCACCCTACCAGCTTCAAACTTCCCTGCTGCTGGTGGGTAATATGGAAAGAGCTGATAAAAAAAGGTGCATGGTCATCCAATCAAAAACCAACCAAGAGAGAAGCTTGGGAACTCTTCATGAAGGATGGTAAAATAAATGGAATTACCTCAAATAAAAGCCTTTCATTTGAGCTCAATTAAGCATTTTAGATCTAAGATTGACAGGTTTTTGCTAGTCACAGATTAAAGATTTGTGTAGCAGAGGCTGTTTTATTTCTAACAGTCACTATATTAGTTTAACATTAACAGAGATGCTCATGAAATCATCACTGTGTCATAGCATGTGACCTAAACGGTACAGACTGCTTACTCCATTATACCTGGAATCACTTAAAGCATGACACTAATTGAAGCATGCTCTTTTGCTGTAACCGAATGGCCTAATACTAGTCCAGACACCACCATGCCTGTGAAATGTAATAATTGTATATGAGAAATAAAAAAAATACTGCCATAGATCATAAATATACCATGCTGGAGGCAAAGCCCACATTTAGAGTGCTAGCAATGGTAGCCATTTATATAAAAAGAGAAAGTCTAGAATCACAGTGGCAGATACCTGGAAACCAACTTGACCACAGCCCTGGACAGTAAAGAATTCAGAAGAAATCAGCAGCATTGGTTCCAGGGAGTACAGGCAGATGCGGCATTGACCAACGAGACTGATTTTAAATTGGAAAGAAGTTAGCTTCAATTTCAACTTTAACCTTTAAGAAGGCACTGTTAAAGTTAATAATGCAAAGGCTGAAGGCTATACAACCGTATGGAGAGTGAAAACTATAACTTAGTCTCCCTCTCTCATGCCTGCAGCTGACTTAAAAAAAAAGTTCCTGATGCCATAGCTACAAAAAGTCTCCTAGAAGAAACTACAGCTTTTGAAACCAAAAAAAAACAAAATTGTGGTCTGCTACACTGACAAGCAGTACCTTTGCCTGGAGGTTATTTGATCCTGCCATTTTCTTTCTTCAAATTGGCACCAAAATTGAAGACAGCCTACATAACATCACTTTATTTGTCTAGACTGTTTAGAATGAAATATGCCTTTACAATCATCTGACTTTTACAATACAAGACTTGAAAGTGAGATATAGGCCAGGTACCAGAATCGCTGCTGAAACAGAGATTATCCAAACCACAGAAAGACCAAGATGCCAAGATATTCCTCTTCACTATGAAGTTGCAGGCATTCACAAAGTTGGGCTGTTACACTTTGGTCAGAACCAGTGTGAACAACTCCAATCGGCAACTAGAAGAGTTGAAGGAGGATCATTATCAAAGGATGGCCTGACAGAATTCAAAAAGTACTTGAGAGCATTTGTTCATTTTGGCCATGCAGAAACGAGTCCTAAAACCAGAAGTATTACACGAGGATATCATTCCATGTTATACCAGAGACATGAGTTTTCAATGCACAAGATGGCTAGCAGCTGAATCTGTACATATGCCAGGGATAAATCAGGGTATTCAATGACTCATGTATGTATGCATGCAAGGCATATCAAATTATCATTCTTCAAATCTTCCACTGTTTGATAACTTAAACAACGCAACAGGTTTTTTCAGTACTGACACAACGAGAGACGTTTTCAGCTTATTCAGTAATGGGACAGCCTTGATAACAGACTGCAAATTATTGCCGAACCACTTCAAAACATCCATTAAGCAGGAAGCAACAAGTAACACATCATCCCACTATCCAAGCTCGGATACTAGCATAGGTTTCTAGAAAATGCAACCTGCCTAGACTGCTGCAGAACACACCAATCATGCATGAAAAGTGAAGAAGAACAATCCAATGTTAATTGCATGGTGATGATGAGACAAATCAGAGCAAAGAAACAAACTGTCAAACAAGAAACAATGCATACCTCTCCAGACAGGTATACAATCACCAGATCAAAGCAGGTTGTCAAACTTTCATAGCATTACACTGCAGCTTGAAATATTAATCTTGAAAACTTTGTTGTGCCTGATTGTGTAATTATCGCATTAACAATACGTGTTTATATACAACCAGGTATAACCGTTTGGGATAAGTTGTTATTTTTGGAAAGCATGTTGTGCCATGTCTCACGGTCAGTATCAGTATAGCTTTAAGAGACACACTAACAGAAACCTTTCAGAAACATGTTCGTGATATCATCACCACTTCACAGCATGTAGCCTGAAGGTATGAAGATTGGATGCCCATCTTACTTGGGACCACTTAAAGCATGTTCTTGTGCTGTAACGAAATCATCCAATGCTAGCCCACACAGATGTATCTGTGCATGTAATACTGTAGTTGTATATAATAGCAAGCTATAATGAACATATGGATATTTCAAAACCATATTCATTCGTGCCTAGTTTCTTATTTTAAGAGAAACAACATAAGCATTGCCAGTTCAGGTAAAGATACCCTGTTAGAGGCAAAAACCCTAAAAGGTGATGGATGGAGTTCCAATACAAAACAATAATGGTCTCAGTGAATGGTAACACATTCGACGAGTTGAATGGCTGATTCCTATTCCTAAGTAGAAACTGGTCCCAAGGCTTCAACTACATCTGTATCACGCCTGTCCCAGTGATAAATTTGAGAGAGGGGGTCTGATAATAAGCATTAAATTCTTACCTTGCATATTCAAAAAGGCCCCACATGTTTAGATTACCAACCAGAACCCATTAAGAAAAAATGCATATGACAGAAAGACCCAGTAACAGCACCAAATGCTGCCTATCCCACTGCTAAGTTTATTGTATGCAATACAGGTGTAATGTTGACCAATATCTACCCACATTTTTGTACTCTACTCAAATGTAGCTACATAAAAAGGGGATTTGAAGCAAACTAGAACGTATTAACAAAATCCAAGAATGGTTCCAAATCTGATTAAAAGAAATAAGAACAACTAAGCATGGCATAATAGCAGTGCTGTTGTTTAAGTTTACAGGAAAATATCCCGAAAGAGTATTAAACAGCTATCAGATAAATGGGCAGTGCTGACTGTGGCATTAAACAAGTCACAAGGGTGTGAACCTCAACAAGATATGTAAATATCAAACTTAAAAAAAAAACAAGGCGAGACTGGCTGGCAACAAGCAGCACTAAAATGTCTCCCAAATGGCTACACAGAAAGATTTTAATCTTCGTTCGTCTTTAGCGTGTGCTTTTGGCTGTGATATTACAACTGCTAAATAAGGTTAAGTTCCCCTATGAAGCAACTGGAAGGTTAAATGACTGCCAGATCCCATCTATAGTGACATTAATTAAGTCAAATCATTTTTATTATGGAATGCACAAGGAATTCATGATTCATAAATGAATTAAATGCTGTCAAGATTAGGATAATGTCCTACAAGATAACAGTTTTTCATACTTGTACATGAACATTACCTTGCAGGTTTATGGTGACCTTTCTCATCTTAGTACATTAAAAAATTCAATGCTTTTTCTACCCTTAATTTGACAAAAACATTTTGAGAAGCATCCTACAAAAGGGATATTTTTGTAACTCCTTGACCCTTGTTACCAAACACCACATAACGAATAACGAGTGTCCCATTTACTCCTTTCATTCTTCTTGCATTATGACAACAGAAGATTTACAGATTTCATTTTGTAAACTTCTCATTCATACTTTTTGCTTCTCCTTACTTAAATGAAAATTTTCCATACTGAGCATAATTCTCACTGGACTATCTACCATTTATCCTTTCATACACACTGCTTTTCTTCATCTTACTCTCTAACCTTTCATCATACAGCAGGCTTTGGCTTCGTTTGTCTGATATCTTCCTCTCATTAGGTACCTCCACTGTTCCTGAATAAACATAAGACCAAAAGATGGATCCGCAAAAGTAGGCCATTCAGTCCATCAGGTCTGCTCTGCCATTCAATAACATCATGGCACATTTAACAACCTTCAATTCTGCTTTCCTAAGTTCAAGGCGAGATGGATAGAATTTTTTAAATGACCCATCTCAACAGCCCTCCGTGGTTTAAAGTTCCACAAATTCACTACATTTAAGAGAAGAAATCGTTCATCTCGCTATTAAAATATACAACACCTTATTCTGAAATTATGCTCTCTGGTCCTAGACTCTTCCATGGAAACAACTTCTCCACATCAACATTGTCAACTCTTCTAAGAAACTTGTATGTTTCAGTAAGATCACCTCCTATTCTTCTAAGCTCCAGTGGGTACAGACCCAATCTCCCCTCATAAGGCAGACTCTCCATACCTGTTATCGTCCCAGTGAACCTTTTCTGGACTGATTATAATGCCAATATATATCTTTCCTTTAAAAAAAAAGTCCAAAACAGTTCTCAACTAAGGTTCTTGAGTAGATTAGTAGCTCGAGTTGTGGATGCTGTGGTTGGATAGGGTCTGTATACACACCGGAAATGAGATAACCCACTCCAAAGGACCCCAGAGTTTAAATAACAAGTGGGAAAACACAACAACGCTTCATTGGAGGCTGCAATGATGATGTTACCCAGCAGGGTAATGAAATGTCTGCAAAATAATGAACAGCTCGGCGAGCGAACCAACCAACCACAGTACTGTTCACTGTATCGTAGTTATAGTCTGATAACTATCTTGTACAGTTTTAGCAAAACCTCCCTACCTTTATAATCTGTTCTTTTTGAAATAAAGACCAACATTCCATTTGCATTCCCTACTACCCATCGAACTGGGATACTAGCTTTTGTGATTCATGGCCCAGGACCCCAAAATCCCTTCATTCTGTAGCTTTCTGCAGTCTTTCTCCATTTAGATAGTATTCTGCTCCTCTAGTCTTCCTTCCCATGTGCATCACCTCGCATTTTCCCATATTATATTCCATCTGTCATGTTTTTGCCCATTTACTTAACCTGTCTATAATCAGTCGGCAAACCCTTGTGTCATCCTCATCATTTGCCTTTCCAGCTAAATTTGTGTCATCCGCAAGCCTGGCTATAGTACATTTACTTTGCTCATTCGAGTCATTAACATATTGCAAATAATTTTGGACCCAGCACTAAACCCTGTGACACTCCACTAGTTACAGGTTGTCATCCTGAAAATGCATCTCTTATACCTTATCTTGCTTCTATTAGTTAGCCAACTATGTTAGTATACCTTGTTCAACATGGGCACTCACTTTATTTAGCAGCCTAAGATGTATTACCTTATCGAACACTCCTAATTAAATCCAACCTTTGATTTCAATTTCTGTTTTCACCCCACTCAAAGTATTCCTCCCCAAATTCATCATAATTACTCTGGATGTCTCTTGGTCTTTTCCTGCAGCTAACCTAAACCATACCATACAATGGTCACTGTCCCCACATATTGCTTCAGTAGTACATGATCGACCAGAATCACCTGAATCCTCAGGACTATTTCCAGTTATGCTTCTTTTCTCATTGGGTTGCACAAACTGATCTAGAAAATTCTCAGTTCAGGAACTCTTTCTGCTCTTTGCCCATTCTACCAAAATTATCCTAATTTAGGATGGGAAAGCTCCCCATCATAACTACTCTATAAGTTTGCACCTTGGTAATTTTCTGACAAATCTGGTTCACACTGTCTCTCACTATTTGGTGAACTATGCAATCCAAATGGTACTTCTATTGCTTCTTAGCTGTAACCAAATAGACTCTTCAACTCTCCTCTTGAAGATCTCTCTTTAGCGCGTAATATTTCCATTTGAATATCACTCGTGACTCAGTGGGTAGCATTCTTGTTTCTAAGTTATAAGGTTTTGTGTTCAAGTCTCACTCCAGCACAAGTTGGCACTCGATTCTAGTACTGAAGGAGTCCTGCACTTTTGAAGGGGTTGCATTTTAGATAAAACATCTGCCTACTCTGGCAGATGTGAAAAGATCCCACAATATTATTTTCAAGAAGTTACCCGGCCAACAGTAATTCATTAAATAACATCACCAAAAAAAATAGTCTGATCATTATCAGATTGCTGTGGGAGTATGGTGTTTTTCCTACATTACAACAGTGACTACACTACAGAAGTACTTAATTATCTGGGAGGGGTGGGTTGCTCTTGTAGAATAGTGGGAGCATCCTATTTCCAAGCTAGGAGGCCTGGGTTCAAGCCCCATCTGCTCAAATGGGTGTAATAATTTCTAAGCAACTTGTTCAGTGATATGGTCTATAAATGCAAGTCTCTCCTTTCATCAAAACTGCCAATCCTCCTCCTTCCATTCCTTTTTATTTCACAACCCCCTAGTGCCCAGTGAATAGTTCTCGTTTGAGTGCTGTGCTAAGATATGGGAAGCAGAGTCAGTAAGGAGACCTTGATGCAGGGTAACTGGACTCAAAACATTAACTCTATTATTCTCTCTATGGATGCCAGCAGGCTTGTTGAGTTTCTCCAGCACATTGGAAATCTAAAATCAAAACAGTGTCTGCAGTTCCTTGTTTTTAAATTTGTGAAAAAAAAGTGTTTTTCAGTTCAAAACATATTACACAATATTGAAGAATAGTTGAGAAGCAAAATTCCAGTCAAATACATTTACACCATGGCAATTACTGTAATGTAGGAAATATGGATGTTAATTTGTACACAGCAAGGTCCCACACAGAAATTAATTTTATGACTAAATAATCTGTTTCCAGCCATGTGACAAAGATTTATATTGGTTAAGACATCAGGACAAGACCTTGGTTGTCTTGCTGAGAATCTTCAACATCCTGAGATTTTGGAAAAGAGTCTCATTAAATCTAATGCCCACCTACCGTTTGTTTGGAATATGTACAGTTGCAACAATGTTTGCTCAGTTACTCAGATATAAATATTTTACATGAGCTTACCTGCTTGTATCTGTGATCCTAAAATGACTACTACGAATACTGTTAGAATTGCTTCCATGTTTTCTTTCCTCTCAACGAGGAGTACTTCGATCCTGTATCTAGGTGGTGTTATGTCCAGGTGCTTTTCTTCTCCGGGTAAAAGAAGAAGTTGTTGTGAATTGAGTTTAGGGAAAAAAAGTGAAGATCGAACTCCACAAATCCAGCCTTGAGGTCTGTTGCAAATCTAGTCAGAAAAAAATGCCATTAACTCATCACAAAAATAGTTCGTATTTTCTACCTTTTAAAACCTGATGTCATTTATTGGCATCTATCAATTATCTGGGACTGTTCAATAAACAAAGTTTACAAAATCAGAAGTCCAACATTGAAAGCACAACTGTGACCACCAGCTATAATATTTTCTTTCTGAATCTAGGATTATTTTCTGACATGTTACAGCTGTGTGTGTGATTTATATTTTGGACATCTCCACAATGAATTTATTCAGCCATTCTAGCAAACCACGGAAGGTGAAACTCAAGTCTCAGGCCGAAAAGAATTTCTCCAGATAAATTTGATTCCCTGGGAAAGCATTTTATAGGCCTGAGAATTATAAATAATGAATAAGCATCTTTTAGTTTATCGTATCTCTTCTTTGCACATGCAAGCCCAAAATAAGGTCCCACCAACAATATGAATGAACAGTAAATTCTGAAGAATGGCCAATAGACCAAGAGAATATACTATTATTCTTTCAAATGAATTATGGGATCTTCTCCAGTACCACTTGGGTTTGGTCTTTTAATTGTCGAGGACAGTTCAAGCACTGCAAATGCTCAATGTCATTTTTAGTGTATATGAACAAGTTACCTTTTAGTTTACATGAACGAGTGATTTGAACCCTCAATTTTCTGAATCAAAGGCAAGACTTTCACCTACTGAAGAAAAAATATATTCTTACAGGAGAATCTTGTGGTATAATTAGAATTAATGAATAGGTAATTTTAAACGAAACCACATTGTTAATAATTAACAAAACTTACGACTATCAAAGGGGTGACCTTAAAGGTTTATAAAATCATGAGGGGTATAGATGAGATGAATGACAAGTGTCTTTTCCATAGGGTGGCAGATTTCAAGACCGGGGGCAGTTTTTAAAGATGAGTGGAGAAAGATTAAAAAAATACATGGGGGCTTTTTTTTTTTAAAAACAGAGTGCGGTTTGTGTGTGGAATGAAGTTCCAGAGTAAGTGCTGAATGAAGGTACAGTTACAACATTTAAAAGACATTTGAATAAGTACACGAATAAGAAATATTTTGAGGGATATGGGCCAAGCGCATGCAGGTGGGGCGTTTAGTTTGGGATTATGGTCGGCATGGACTTGTTGGACAGAAGGGTCTGCTTCCGTGCTGTATGACTAAACCATCGCTCACAATTTGGCAACCAATTAGGAAATCAAACCTAACTCAAATAAATTAGAATATACCTACGCGAAGCTAATCATATTACTTAAACTTATTGAAAGCACGTCTAATATTAGATATAATCAAGCATTAATAACGCATGAATTAATCGAAGGCAATACATGCAACAAATTCACATCATATATAAAAATGTCGGTTCCATCCAGGATTGCTTCACAAGTAAAAATTCATTTCGTTTATACAAAAAGAAACGAATCAGAGGTTTTTCAGATCTCTAATACAAACTGATCAAAGTTTTTTTTTTAAAATACTTCCAGCGATTGCTAACTATAATCAGGATCTAGATAGGTAAACACATTTTTGCAACTAACATCTAACTTAAATACATTTGCAGTTGTAAATCTGTACCACTGTATTGCGCACGTTAACCAAATACAATTATTCCGTAATCAAATCAGAATTTGGCGACGATTTGATTTATAAAAATAATTATTTCTCACTAACACGACAGGAGTAATCTGTACCACCGATTCTACGACTTTTACAGCGCTGGGGTCTGTTGAGTAGTTTCAATCGTACAGGTTCGCCAAGAAATTTATTATTTCCCAAAACCTACTGCAAATATTAGAGAACAAGAGATCAAAGGATTATTTTGTAAAACTATACCGGACTTTAGATTTTTATGACTGCAGAAGTTAAAACGATACCTGCAAATACAATTCAGATAGTTGTTATTCCCGTTTTGCGTACGAAGACTCTTTAACTCTTTTTCTTCATTCCTGCCACAAACTTCTGGTAAAACATTTTTTGTCGTAGCTATCAACAGCGCAACACGTCCCTCCAGCTGACTGACAGTTACATTATCCAATCAGACATTAATATCAGCGTTGTGGGGCCGTCCTTGGGAAAACCAACGGCCAACCGGCAAGCCGATAAGGCGAGATCGTCAGGAAGGGAATGACGCCACAGTTTGTCCGGTTACAGGAAAACGGAATTCATAATCGTGTCAAAAAGCATGCTGAAAAACAAATAAAACTTACAAAATTTTCAAGTATTTCATTCTATTAGACACATTTAATAACTTTTCAATAAACAAAAACAGTAACAATCGCAATTCTGTAAATGCTCATCCCAGCCTGTGATTAATTATATTATCCAACTGCATCGTAATTCCGTACCTTTTAAACTTTGGAGAATAACTAAAACCTACGTACAAAATAAATAGAGAAATACTTTGCAGAATAACTAACAAATGCGGCAAATGCACAGAAACCAAATTGCAACTGGGCATTTCTTACCTCGAATTCGGGAAGTTGCGAGTTTCCCAATATCTCTCAATTTTTTTCCCCCTTCAAAAAAAGGTCGGAAATGGCGGTTTTGACCTCTGCGATCTCAGGCTGAGTATGTTTCTCCGTCGGGATGGGATTTCCCTGTTCCGTGCCTTCCTCTCGTCATGCACTGTGAGTAAACTTGTTTTTCTGCTTCACCTCTTGTCTCGGAAAAGACGAGAGAGGAAAAAAAATGTCTCGAGCCGGCGCCGGGAAATCCGATTGGAGGCGCGTCGCGTGGGGACTGAGAGGCGCGGCGCGGGGAGGCGACCGTTAGGAGCGCGTGAGGTTAAAGGAAATGAATTGGCACCAAGTGGGACAGGGGGAAACAAGGGGTGGAAGCGACTTTGAGTAATGTTATACAGGAGATGGGCAGGGGACTGAGTAACATTGGGTATTGAGTACACGTGGGGAAGAAAGGGTGGGCAATGATGAAGAGGCGGGCATGAAGGGGTAATGGGTAGCTTAGTGTACGGGTGGGTAATGATGTGTTAGCATGGGATGATAAATAGCTTGCGTTAATGGTGCACAATGATGGGTTGCACATAGGGGAGTAGATAGCTTGGGGTGTACTTGGGGTATAGTGAGGTTATGGACATGGGAAAATGGGTAGCTTTGGATGTGGTTGGTGAACAATAAAGAGAACAATATAACAAAGAACTGTGGATTCTGGAGATGTGAAACAAAAACAGAAATTGCCGGTGAATCTCAGGAGGTCTGGCAGAATCTGTGGGGAGAAAGCAGAGTTAATATTTCGAGTTTATCAGAACAGATGAAGAGGAGTTGAGCATGGAGTAAGTGAGTGAACAAGTGTGCATTTTGCAGTGAGGGGGTAGGCATCATGAGGAGGTGAAATGGGAACGTGGGTAGCATGCAGTGAGGAGGTGGGCTTATGTTCCTAGCATAGAGGAGAAATAGTGGGGGGGTGGGGTTCGGTAGCAAATGATTAGGTCATTATGGGAGGGATAATTGACAATGATGGATAGGCATGGGAGAGTGGGCAGCTGGTAGCATAGGTGGGCAATGATAAAGTTGGCTATGGGAGGACTGGGTAGCTTGAGGTGTGGCAGGGCAACAGTAAAGAAGCTGGGCATGGGCGAGTAGTTATCTTGGGATTCAATGAGAAATTATAAGGAGTGTTGAGCCTAGGGATTGGGTAGCTTTTGGTGTGGGTAGACAAAAATAAGAAGGAGGTGGGCATAGCGGAATGGGTAGGTTGGGGTGTGCATGTAAAGAGGTTTTGGGCATGAGGTGCATTAGGCGGGGAAGTGGCAGACAGAGTCAATGGAAGAGTCTGTCATGGATAAAGAGAAAGAAATGGGCACATAGGTGGCATAGGAAAGGATAACGTATATAAGAGGGAAGTAGGTATGAATAAGATAGAGAAGGTAAGCATGAGAGAGGACCAACAAGGGCCCAGCTGGACATGGGAGAAGGAGGAAATGGTGGACATAAGAATGGAGAAGATTGTAGTTAAGGGCTTATGTATACATCCTATCTTACAATCTTAATCCCGAATCCTGCTTCCAAATCACCTTCTGCATTGATTCCTTTGCTTGATGTCTGCAGAGTCACTACTGAGGATGATAGTCCTCTGTTCCACTCCATTGCATCAATCCCTATGGTTAAAGCGATAAGAATTCATGCCATACATGACTGTTATCAACATTTTTGGTATCTTTGCCATATGATGTATCATAATTGCTAATATCATTGTTAGAAATGCCATAACAATGTATCTGGTTGTCTGCTGATCCTGGCCTGTTGAAGACAGTTTTTCATGATCACTGATAGGTTGAAGTGCCGAGATCTGGTAATATAATTCATTGCATCTCAAATGTGCAGCCAACTATGTTGCACTGGCTGTTGGAACACCAACATTTCTTCTTTCATACAATGTCACTGAAAATATGACATCCTGAAATCAGGTGCCCCTGAAGAAGCAACATTCAAGGTATATGTGCCCCTAAATAAATAGTTAACTAAAGGATGTGCCATTCCCACCCACATCAGAAATTGTTACAAACATAAGATATACAGAGATGTAGCAGGATGGAACCCAAGTCCAATTGCTTTGCTAGTTGCCTGATTTATGCCATAATAGTGGCAAAAGTCCTGACTGATTTTTTGAAGTGACCCTGCAAAGCTGAGGGAACTTTATAACGATATCAGCATTCATATAAAACATGCTATTGTAAAATGCACACATTCCCTGCTAAAAGTTTTTCATTTTTACATGTCAAGGACTCAGGTCATTATTCAATGTAAAGAATAAGCCTTCTATATAAATTACAGTATGGCAGAACATACTGCAGCATGGAAAAAAAAATCAAGAAAAATCTCAGTACTTATAGTCCTGAAAAATGTAAAAAAATTCTTAATTTTACAACTAAAACATCCAAAGGCAGGACATTGATGATGTTTAAAATGCAGACTCATAGACCTTTTTTTTCAAAAAACACAGGAAAGTATGAGATCAACTGATAGGAACATGTAGCCAAACAACCTTGGAAATAGGAAGCAGACAAGACTGAAGTATATCACTGGAAAATCTGTTTGGAGTCACAATGACATAAAGGGCAAGGTACTGGAACTGCACAAAAGGCGGTAGCGTACTTGAGAAGAAAAGACCTAGCACTGTCAATTTATTTTCTGCATGAATTAATCTAAAAACTGCTGTTATTTTGCTGGACACAGTGCCAAACATAAAGTATTTCCTTTGTCTCTGTTGACAACTTATTTTTCTTTTGTTCCTGTCTTGCCTAGATTTAACTCCTTAATCACAAAATACACATAAATTAATACAATGCTCTGCTTTTTCCAACAGCCTGTTAGTCATTTTTTGTAGCATTGATGGGAGCTGCATGTTGGAACCCTGTAGAATCCCTGATAAAGCAGGCTCCAAGAGAATTGCCTGGGAAAGATTCCGAGGGCAATTCACCTGCACCTGGAACCCTCCCAAAATATTGATTAAATTGGGGGGTTTGCTGCAGTTAAATTAATAGTAACCTAGGAAAAGTTAGAAGATTAAAAACCTCTTAAACTGACACCCCAAATGACCATTCATTCCCCAACCACACTCACCCTAAGACCCCTTACAACCACTGGATGCTGACCTGACACCTCACGTCCCACATTGCAGACCTGACAACTCTCCTTCCACCTCAAACACGACACATCCCCTCCATCCCTGGGACCCAACAAACCCCAGACCCAACAAACCCTTCCTTTGCCTACTGATAGCATGCTCCCCTCCGTCATCCCACTGGCAGCCCTGAGAACCCTTGGCCTCTGAGACTCAGCAGTCTGTCTCCCTCACCCTGGCCCTAGATCTGACAAGTCTGTCAAGCCCCCAAATTCGCTGCCAGGCAACTATTCCCCAGCGTTGTACCTGACACTCTGCTCACCCTCTCACTGACATAACCTAGACCCCCTCCAGTCCCTCACCTTTTTCCCTGGACTTTACTCCCTTGTTGCCCTAGGAGACAAGACTCCCCTTGGCACCTGACATTCTGTCTTCCCTCATCCACGTATTGGCAGACCTGAGCCACTCCCCACCCTCTCTGACCTACCCTAAACACTCCATCACCTACCTGGCTCCCTAACTCCAATTTACTTACATACTTATACTTTCAAAGGAGCTGTCAAAGTGACTGTCTGAGCTTTAAATCACAGAATATTGCAACTACTGCCTTTAAATGTGGACATGAGTTTGACTTCCCATGACTGTCCTACACTAAGATGGACCCTGTTGGGTTTCAGGTAGACTCATTATTTCTGAGAGAGTCATAATTGGAATATTCTGTCAAAGATGCAGAGCTTTGTCTAATGGAAATCAGTAGAAACAGAACAGCAATCTGACGGTGATTGCCACTTGTAGAAAAATCTGGCCCATTAATATTTAACTCTGTTCCAAGGCTGAACCTAGAAATTCAGTGTGACAGGAACTGTGTTCCTTCTCCCAAACTTACATGACCCCAAAGAATGTTATAACCTCAATATTACTGTATTACCCACACCTTTCATTCAAGTGGGTGGGGATTGGTAGCACCTATACTTAGACCTGATTTGTTTCAAGTATTTTGGACTCTGAGCATGGGTCATATCTAGCCTAATTATTTAGAAACAAATTATGTGCAGTGTTGGTAAACAAAAAACATCCCTGGGCAGCAGTGACCATAATAAGATTGAATTTTATATACAAATTAAGGGAGAGAAATATGAATCCAAGACTACTATTTTAAATTTAAACAAGGCAATTATGTGACCATGAAAACAGAGCTAGCAAAGATGAACTTAGGTTAAAGAATATTTAATAGAGATGCAATGGCAAACTTTTAAGGGGATATTCCAGGAAGTGCAGATTTGATACATTACAACAAATAAGAAAAACACTAAGGAAAAGACCCACCATTTGTGGTTAACTAAAAAATGTCAAACAGAAAAGAAAAGACGTATAATTGTGCAAAGATAGGTGGCAGGTCAAAAGATTAGACAGAACAGAAAAAACAGCAAAGTATTGCAAGAGGA
This sequence comes from Rhincodon typus, assembly GCF_021869965.1. Taxonomy (NCBI): domain Eukaryota; kingdom Metazoa; phylum Chordata; class Chondrichthyes; order Orectolobiformes; family Rhincodontidae; genus Rhincodon; species Rhincodon typus. The sequence continues at coordinate 31,771,512 of NC_063359.1, read as the reverse complement.
TTAATCAGAAGGAAAATGTTAGAGAATGAGGAAAGTTAAACAAAAATATAAATAAAATGGGGAACGTTTCTTAAGATTTTAAAAAAGAAAAGCATTAACAAAGTAAGCGTTGGTCCTCTGGAAAATGAGTCCGGTGAATTAGTAATAGAAAATAGAGAGATGGCAGATGAATTGAACAGATATTTTACATCGTCTTTCCCTAGAGACGATACAAGTAGCATCCCAGAAATAAGTGTAAATCAGGAATTGAAAGGGAGGGAAAACTCAAGAAATTTACAACCACCAGGAAAGTACTGTAGTAAATTGTTCAAACTTTGAGTTGATAAGTGCCAAGTCCTGATGGATTTCATCCTAAGATTTTAAAAGATATAGCTTGTGAGTTGATAAGTGCCAAGTCCTGATGGATTTCATCCTAAGATTTTAAAAGATATAGCTTGTGAGTTGTTGATGTGTTGGTTTTAATTTTCCAAAACACATTAGATTTGAGGAATGTTCATTCAGACTGGAAAATTGCTAATGTGACCCTTTTATTAAAAAAAGACACAAGGAGACAGAAAATAGGAAACTACAAACAAGTTAGCTTATCATCTGTCATAGGGAAAATATTAGAATCTATTATTAAAAATGTTATAACGGGGCACTTAGATAAGTTTAAGGTAATCAGACAGATCCAGTGTGGTTTTGTCAAAGGGAAATCATGTTTACCTAATTTATTGGAGTACTTTGAAGAAAAGCACAGTGGCTCAGTGGTTAGCACTGCTGCCTCACAGCGCCAGGGACCCAGGTTCAATTCCAGCCTCGGGCGACTGTCTGTGTAGAGTTTGCACGTTCTCCCCGTGTCTGTGCGGGTTTCTTCCGGGTGCTCCGGTTTCCTCCCACAGTCCAAATATGTGCAGATTAGGTGGATTGGCTATGCTAAATTACCCATAGTGTCCAGGGATGTTTAGGTTAGGTGGGTTAGACAAGGGAAATGCAGGAGGTTTGGGTGGGGTGGTCTTCAGTGGGGTGGTGTGGACTTGTTGGGCCAAATGGCCTGTTTCCACACTGTAGGGATTCTATCTATGAAATAACTTGTGCTGTAGATAAAGGGGGACCAGTTGATGTGTTATACTTGGATTTCCAAAAGGCATTTGATTAGATATACCATCAAAGGTTATTGCGGAAAATAAAAGCTAGTGGAGTAGGAATAACATATCGGTTTGGATAGCTAACAAGAAGCAGATAGTAGGAATAAAGAGGTCATTTTCAGCCTAGCAGGATATCATGAGCAATGTGCCACAAAGGTCGATGCTGGAGCCTCAACTCTTTACAATTTATATAAATGATTTGATTTAAGGAACTGAAGTTATGATAGCTACACTTGCTGATGACACAAAGATAATTGGGAAATTGAGTTATGAAGAGGACCCAATGAGCCTACAAAGGGATATAGATTGTTAAAGTGAGTGGGTAAAGATCTGGGAAATGAAGTACAATGCAGGAAAGTGTGGAATTGTCCATTTTGGCAGAAAGAATATGAAAAAATATCTAAATGGTAAGAGGTTGCAGCGCTGTGAGATGCAGAGAGATCTGAGTGGCTGAGTACATGAATCAAGAAGGTGTGTAGGGGAAGTGAGTAATCAGGAAAGTTAATAGTATATTACATTTTATTGCAAGGGGAATTGAATGCAAGAGTAGAGAGTTTTTGCTTCAGTTCTACATGGCTTGGTGAGACCACATCTGGAGCACTGTATACAGCACTGGTCACTTCATTTTTGGAAGGATGTTAATGTGTTGGAAGCAGTTCAGAGAACTTTGCTAGACTAATCCCTAGGATGAGAAAATTGCCTGAATGAGGAAAGGCTGGACAAGCTAGACCTGTATCCCCAGCAGTTTAGAAGAGTCAGAGGTGACTTAAATCAAACATATAAGATCCTGAGGAGGCTTGACCAGTTGGATGTGAAGTTTCTGTAAATAATATATCATGGAATGCCTACAATCCAGAAAAGAGGCTATTCAGCCTATTGAGTCTCCACCGACCCTGAAAAGAGCATCCTACCCAGACCACCTTCCCCCCATCCCCCACCTTGTCTCCATATTCCTGCTTTTACCATGGCTAATCCACCTAGCCTGCACATCCCTGGACACTACAGGGCAATTTAGCATGGTTATCCATTTAACCTGGATTGTGGGAGGAAACCAGAGCCTCATTTTACCTCAAATCTTTATTAGAATAATTTACCACTCACAAGATAGCTGCCGAAAGACCAGCATCTCTGATGCCTGTGCCATGTACAATGACAAACGCTGGCATTCCAAAACATCCATGCTTGGTCAAGGATTGAGTTGGAAGGTGTCCCTGAAGGGGAAAATGGCCACCAGACCCGAGCACCCTGGTCTGAGGTCACCACCAGGTCAGTACTGTCTTGATGGTGTAGAGGAACAGCCAGTAGTGCCTTAAGAAGGTCAATGACCCTCTGTACTCTGCAATAGTAAGTGCCATGCTCTTCTCTCTGTTACCTCATACTCAATTTATTTTCTGCTCACTACTTTCGCCTGTATTTACCACACCCCCAACTGTTTCTGACCATTGGCTGTGATGCATTCTTCCTCTTGTAAGAAAGTACTGCCAGCATGTCCACGTCTGTGGTCTAATCGGTCCCACAGAAGCCACCTCCTTGACCTCTGAGGACAAGAGTACAGCGGCCTCAAAGGAAGCATCAGCAAGACTGCCTCCTGCATGCCCCACTAGCTAAAGTACTGACACCTCAGTTGGAGAATTAGCTGTAAAAAGTGTGGAGAGCACAATCCACAGCTCCATAGCTGGTCAAGGAAGGAACGCTGCACGTCGCTGGCACTCAGAGCTCTGCCAGACACCTGCTCAGTTCCAGGGAAGAGAGGACCTTGTGGTGTCCACATGCACAGGAAAGAACATGAGTGGCAGTCAGATATATGGTATGCAATGGCTCTCCTTAGCAAAGAAGCTGCAGCAGTTCAGGAAGTCATGCAATTGTCTGGCTGCCTCCATGAGCTGGCTGGGGCTACCCTGGAGAGCCAGTTCCAGAATCCTCAGGGTCTGCTAGAGAGGTGCACATACCTGTATTTCATCACCCTGTCAATGGTCCTCAGGATCGAAGACATGGCTACAGGGGGCTACAGGCAGAACCTGTTGATTGAAGGTATTGCTGGTAATTAGCAAGGAAATTTGGATGTGGAAAATAACAGGCTTATGAATTAGGAGTATTTTATTCACTCACAGAATGTGTGCATCACCGGCTGGACTAGCATTTATTCCCTATTCGTAATTGCCCTAGTTTTCCTTCCAGATGGTCATGGACACGGGTTTGGAAGGTGCTTTGGTGAATTTCTTCAGTGTATCTCCAGTACACATTGCTGCTCCTGAGCATCGATGGTGGAGTGTCAGTCAATCTGACTGCTTTCTCCAGGATAGAGTCAAGCTCCTTGTGTTTTGGTGGAACTGCACTTATCCAGACAAATGGGGATAATTCCATCACATGCCTGACTTGTGCCTTGTAGATAGTGGACAGGCGTAGAGGAATCAGGATGTGACTTACTCACTGCATAATACCTAGCCTCTGACTTGCTGTTATGCCACAGTACTTATACGAGTAGTCCAGTTCAGTTTCTGGTCAATGGTAACCCCCAGGATCTTGATAGATGCAAATAAGGAATCAAATTTCTGTTGTTTTCTACTACTGTGACCGCAGTTCATTCTCCTTTACTTTCTGCAACCACTGACATCGTCAAATGCTCTGTCCGTTATCAGATCTTCTCTTGCAGTGTAAGACTGCCTTTACTGGTTCCATTCTAGCCTATCTCATTACTGTTAGGCTCTTTCAATATGTTATGCTTGATTCCTATTGTGTTTTTTACATGCTGCCTTTAATGACATCCTCCATAGACATTGTATTCTTGCATTTTGACAGCAAGATTATTATTTTCACTGTTAACATCGTTACCAATTGAACATGCAGATAGTGAAAGATAAAGTTCTTTGACTTATCACTTAAATCTACTTGCCATTTCTTGAATGGCTTTTATCACATCTTAGCTAAGCTTTGTGGAATGCCTCATGAAATTAAAGCACTTGGTTGCAGTAGCAAAGCAAAGAAATGTGAAAAATGTGACCCAGGTTTAGCTCCTTACTTAAGAAATTCCCATTGCCTTGGTGCATAAAATGTTGTAAAAATGAAAGAGGAAAAGATCCAATAAATGGTAAAGGCATTTTCTGTCGACAGATGAAAATGAACTAAAGGGCCATTTGTAAGCAAGACCTCATACACTGCAATGTATTATAAAAATATGGTGGTGCCAGAGAGAAACCAAATAACTGGAAGAACATGCTAGGTATAAGCGTCACATGCCGAGGGACTAACCAAAGTAACAAGTAATCCAGAAATTAATTGTTTTGAAATACCAATTGTCCAGAATCTTTTAGACAGACTTTTGGTGTCATCAACATCATTTAGTACAATCTTTAGGTGTGGAAACATGGAAAACACAGCAATTGGATAAGTAAATTTCTCTTATTATAAGTTTATAATGTTATATCACTGTTTTATGTTTCAGGCACATCTACAGTGTTTGCTGATTTACACATTTGTAATAACAGATTCTAACATTGTTCTATAACCCAGAAAATTCCAAAATCAATAAATGACTTGGTCCTAAACATTCCCAACTCAAAACGTGATATTGTATATGGTGTGTAACATGTGACTAATGGCAGAAATCATGTCTTTTAAAGATATAGTTTTCTTAATTTTAAAAGTTGAATTTTAAATGCAAGTTAGGTAGATACAAACTCTGATAAACATCTAGAGTTTGGAAAATCACACCAGCTGTGGATAATTAAAATTCAAATGGTGACTTATGGTTACTGAGTAAGGTCAAAAGTCACATGACACCATGTTATAGTCCAACAGGTTTATTTGAAATCACAAGCTTTTGGAGTGCTGTCCTTTTGTCAGGTGAAGTGAAGAGAGTACTCAGGCACAGATTTTATAGTCAGAGAGATCAAAAGATCATGCAAATGGTGTGAGTGGAGTGTCGAGAGGCTGAATAATAGGTCTCTGCAGGTGATCAAGAGTGTCAGATGGTGTGAGTAAAATGTTAACAGCTGAATCACAAGTGAAGGGATGATTTATAATCTGATTAATTGAGGCAGAGAGATAATTATAAAAAATTAAAAATATAGTGGTGCTAGAGACAAACCAAATGACTGGAATAACATGCTAGGTATAAGAGTTGCATGCCGAAGGGCTAACCAAAGTAACAAATAATCCAAAACTTTACAAACTAATTAAGGTAGGGAGATCATAACAAGTTATCAAGGTGATGGTATCAAAACAGAACAGTTTGGTGGGGTCACATGGAGCGCGACATGAACCCAAAATCACATTTGAGGCCATCTTCATGGGTACGCAACTTGGTTATCAATTTCTGCTTGGTGATTCTGCGTTGTTGTGTATCTCTAAGACTGCTTTGGAGGAGGCTTACTCGAAGATTGGAGTCTGAATATCCTTGACCACTGAAGTGTTCCCTGACTGGGAGGTACCAGCTTTATAGCAAGATAGAGTCTATATTGTCAGCTTCCGCTCAGGATACAGCCGACCAGCTACAAGACACTGCCAAGCAAATGAGGCAATGGAACTATGCCACCGACAGGCACACCAAGAACAAGAAACTGGAGAAACTTGGCATCACCACTAGCAGTAACCAAGCCTTCTCCGGTACCACAGTTCAAACCGGTACCACCACGGGGGAGTCCATCATCAACTTGTCTGACCACATCCTTCAACTAGATGAAATCTAAATTCTCAGCTGAAGGCTCAATTTCTGCCCCACTGCCAAAATGGATCCCACTGGTCTTGCAGAGGAATTCGTCAGACAAATGAGACTCCAGGAATTCTTCCACAAATCCCAGGATATTAGCAGTGAGCCCAATGAGACAACCAACAAACTGGAACAGTCAACAGAGAGATTCACAGTGCAGTGACCAAAGAAGAAAGAGTCGAATTGGACCCCTCCAGAAGGCCACTGCCCCAGTCTTGACAAGTATGCTGAAGACATCAGGAGATGTATCAACGCCAGCTTCATCAGCTGCGCTCACAAGATAGTGCAGAACGTCACCCAAGCGCAACGCAAAGCCATCCATGCTCTCAAGACCAACCGGAACATTGTCATCAAACCAGCAGACAAAGGAGGAGCATTCGTCATATGGAATAGAACAGACTACTGCAAAGAAGTGTACTGATAATTGAACAACCTAGAAAACCATACACAATTACCTGCCGATTTGACCAAAGAACACACGCGTCAACTCAACAGACTGATCAAGACCTTTGATGCATACCTTCAGAATATCCTATGCCCTCTCATCCCACGTACTTCTTGCATAGCAAACTTCTACTGCCTTCTGAAGACACACAAAGCCAACACACCTGGACATCCCATCGTATCAGGCAATGGGACCTTGTATGAGAACCTCTCTGGGTCTATTGAGGGCACCTTGAAACCCATTGTACAAGGAACTCCCAGCTTCTGTGCGATCCCACAGACTTCTCACAGAAACTCAGCACCCATGGACCAGTTGAATCAAGAACATTCCTTGTCACAATAGACATTTCAGCACTTTACACCAGCATCCCCCATGGCGATGGCTTTCTGCAACAACCTCAGTATTCAACACCAACAACTGTCAATATCCAGACGCCATCCTACAACTCTTCTGCTTCATCTTCGACCACAATGTCTTCTCTTTTGACAACTAGCTCTTCATCCAGACACATGGAACAATTTGTACCTCAATACGCCAACATTTTGATCCACAAGTTCATTTTTACTGTGCAGGACCTCTAACCATCGTGATACATCAGCGACATTTTCTTTCCTTTGGACTCATGGTGAGTAATCACTGAAACGACTACACAACAAAATCAACAAGTTTCATCCCACTATCAGACTTATCATGGACTACTGTTAAGAATCAGTCTCATTTTTGGACATCTCCATCAAGGACAGATACCTCAGTACCTCACTTTACCCAAGTCCCCAGATAACCTCACGATGCTATACTTCTCTAGTTTCCACCCTAAACATGTTAAAGAAGCCATCCACTATGGACAGGCCCTCATATACACAGGATCTGCTCAGACAAGGAGGAACGTGACATCACTAAAAATGCTGAAAGGCACCCTCATAAGAATGGGATACGATGCTCAACTCATCGATCGCCAGTTCCAGCGTACCGCAGCAAAAAACTGCAATGACCTCCTCAGAAGACAGACACAGGACTCGACCTATACAGTATCCTTTGTTGTCCAGTACTTCCCCGGAGTGGAGAAACATTGCCATGTTCATCATAGCTTTCAACATGTCATCAATGACAACGAATGTCTTGCCAAGATCATCCCTATGCCTTCGCTTCTCGCCTTCAAACAATTGCCAAACCTTAAACAGACCATCATTGGCAGCAAACTACCCAGCCTTCAGGACAACATCGACCACAACACCACACAACCATGCCACAGCAACCTCTGCATGACATGCCAGATCATCGACATCACACATGGAACACCACCCACCACATATATTGCAGATACTCATGTGACTCAGTCAATGTTGTCTACCTCATACGTTGCAGGCAAGATGCCCTAATGCATGGTACATTGGCAAGACCACGCAGATGCTAAAACAATGAATGGACACAGCACAACGATCGCCAGACAAGAATGTTCCCTACCAGTCAGTGAACACTTCAGTGGTCAAGGACATTCAGCCTCTGATCTTCAGGTAAGCATCCTCCAAAGCAGTCTTAGAGATACATAACAACGCAGAATCACCAAGCAGAAACTGATAGCCAAGTTCTGTACCCATGAAGATGGCCTCAACCATGATTTTGGTTCATGTTTTGCTCCATGTGACCCCACCTTACTGTTTCGTAAAATCTTCCTTATTGTCCTGTTTTGACACCATAGCCTTCATAACTTGTTATGATCTCCCTACCTTAATTAGTTTGTACAGTTTTGGATTACTTGTTACTTTGGTTAGCCCCTCGGCATGCAATTCTTGTACCTAGCATGTTATTCCAGTCATTTGGTTTGTCTCCAGCACCACCTTATTTTTATTTTTTTGTAATTATTTCTCTGCCTCAACTAATCAGATTATAAGTTATCCCTTCACTTGTTATTCAGCTGTTGACACTTTACTCACACCATCTAACACTCTTGATCACTTGCAGAGACCTATTATTTGGCCTGTTGACACTAGACTCACACCATTTGCATGATCTTTTAGGATGAAATAGAATATTCTTTATTGTCACGTGTACTCCATTGCAGAAGTATAGTGAAAAGCTTTTACAATGGCTGCCTCTTATGGCGCCTACAAAAGAGGAATGAAAGGTGGTTGCATTACTTTACAGAATTTAAAAAATAAGTTAGAAATAAGACATTGTTAATGGATTGACATTACAGTCAGGTAAAAAGTTTCAAATAAACAGTACATTGCTGCAGCTCCGCATGTGGTCTGACAACCCGTGCCAGACCCCAGTCCAACAGCCATCCCCACTCCGCTCCAAGCCTCCAGACCACTCCATACCGACACTCAGATGCTCCAAGGTAAGTTCCAGGACTGCCTTCCCTGTGCTGGTCTCTGCACAGGACTCATTACCTACATGCTGCTCCAGGACTCCCTGCCTGTGCTGCTTTGGGACTTGCTCCCCATACCTGCTGCTACTCCAGGATTCACTTCCAGCACTAAGGAGAGAGAAAGAGCAAGGAAAAGAAAAGAAAAAGAGAGAAAAAGAACAGGCAGAGCAGTGGAGCTCCGATAGGAGCATCTTACTCTGTTGCATCTTGCTTTAAGAGAGTTGATCTCTCAAAAGATCTCAAAAGATTTGATCTTTTGATCTCTCTGATTATAAAGTCTGTGCCTGGGCGCTCTCTTCACTTCACCTGATGAAGGGGCAGAGCTACAAAAGCTTGTAATTTCAAATAAACCTATTGGACTATAACCTGGTGTTGTTTGACTTTTGACCTTGTCCACCCCAGTCCAATGCTGGTACCTCCACATCATGGTTACTGAATAAGATCAGAGTAAAAGATGACTGTCCTAAAGCAGCAGGTAAGCCTGCTAAGCTAAAGAACTGGAGACATGATATCTGCAGTTACTTAAGTGAGAATATAAGTTGTTCATGTGGCTTCTCAAAGTTAGGGTAGTTAACTTACATTTCTACCTGGAAACAACACTATGTGTGTCATCTGCCATGGAGATAGTTGGTGCTTAGTGAGTTTTTTTTTGTTTTCAGTTTATGCCTGTGAATTCATTGGGCATAGCTAGCAGGCAAGACTGGTTGAGTAAAACAGCTCAGAGACAGCCAGCAGGAAGACAAATCGATGTTTGGAAAGCAGCTAGGAGACTGTGTCAATTTTAGTTTCATGTAGTTTGTGCTTCCTTGGAAGTTAAGAGATAAAACCAGCCTACACCTGAAGTAGACTAAATACTACATTTTCTCTCACAGTTCTTTCAGTTCTGGTTCAGTAATGTCCTTTAGGGAAGGAAACTGCCATTCCTAACTGGTCTGGCCTACTTGTGACTCCAGACCCACAACAATGTGGTTGACTCTGAAGTGCCCTCTGGGCAATTAGGGATGGGCAATAAATGCTGACATAGCCAGTGACACCCTCATCCCATGAAGAAATGAAAAAATGTTATTTGTTCAGATTTCTCCTTTAAACATCCTTAGAAGGTGAAATAAGGAAAAATCACACAGATACTAGGGCTATTTATTGACAATATACATTTCAGTAGATGATGTGCTTCAATTATACAAGTAGAAATAATGACCATAGAATTAAGATGATGGTGAATTTTGTTGAATCTAACATTGTGAAAATTGAGTGTCTTTTTAACAAAATATTGCTCTATATTTTTGCTTTCTACTATGAAAATATGCAACATGACAGTTTTCTAACAGTAATTTTTGTATCATGTCACTTTGAATGAAATTGGCTCATCACATGATTTGACTTGATTTCTTAGCCAAAAATAACTCTTTATCAGTTAATGTGGCTCAGTTACAGTTGATAAAACAAATAACCCTCAGCAACGGAAGAACAAAAATTTACCGGAAACAGCAATTGGATAAAATATTTAAAATTGACAGCATGTTTGCTTCATTTATTTTACTTTAAAATTCTGAATTGCAGTGCATTTTAATATTTTCTTTTCTCAAGTTTCTTTTCCTTTGCTCCTATATGCAAGGATTATGTGGCACACTGAAGTGCACTGCAAGGTCCCCCTAGACCGATCCAAACATTGGGACCTGATCTTCTAGAGGCCTGTTATATCCGACATGATGGTCTTGGTGGAACAATGGGCTGAATTACATCTACTCTTGGCTTCAGTCAGGGGGCTGCATACTGGAGTCAGAAGCTATGCTTGCAGAAAGTAACCCTTATCTCCCAGTAACCATCCCTGTAAGGCATTCACACTTCAAATAAATCAGGAATATGAGTTGTCAACGATGCAGGCATTGTGGCAACTCCCAGGGTACCTGATGCAAACTTCTAAGTGTGGCACTGATGATCGCATGACTTGTACATTAATGGAATGGAATTCTTTTCTGTTAAAGAAGTTAGCTGTACCATGGTATGACACTCTGAATGCAAAATGTGTACAGTCTATAGTGATCTGCACCTGGGAGAAATCAGCTATGTTGGCAAATGCCTACTGCCCAAGTGGCAGAACTGCCCTCATCACAGGGAAACATGATAAAGCAGTGTGATCTGTTCCAAATTGCATCAGTAACAACCTTCAAATATTTGTGGGTTGGGGCTTGGAGACAGGTCCCCAGTCAATCCTTGTAATCAATCAGTTATACAAAACTTCAGTGCAACTGTCTCACTGATGGCCACCCATTGGTTCAGATCGCAAGTCCCACTCCAGCAGATGACATAGTTCTGTGATGGTGTCGTAGGACATCCTTATTCTGCAACAGCAATGTGCCATGTTTATCTAGAGGAAACAACTTCAGGGATGATAGAGTTTGGGCCTCCTGTACCTCCTCTACATCCTGAGGAACCTTCAAATGTGACATCTTAATGTGGATACTATTCAGCAGCCCTTGGAATATGCTTATGGTGTTAATTTTGCTGGCATATTTGTTCCTTCTTGATTTCTTTGTGCCGTCATTGCACCACAGTGCTTTGCTATGGCTGAATCTATTGGTCATGGTTCTAATGAACTTATGTGGGGAATATCAGAAATGGAACAGGTCCTCAGTAATGTAAATAATGTATTTGTATCATACAAATTACATTTACCTTAGCCTTTGATACAATGGGACAATGAGAAGTCCAACAAGGAGGTACACAGAATGCCTGTACATGGACCTTTGTAGAGTGGACTTTATTCTTATGTATGCAGCACAAGCCATTCTGTGCAAATGCAATAGGAGATTGTAAGTGCACCCTCCCCACCCAAGAAAGGCAACATTTTGGTAAATATTTGCAGGTCAAGATGAGAGGAAATCAGCCCTGTGACTTGTGTAACCTATAAGATCTTGGATTGTCTTTATGAACTGTGGCCCACAGGTGATACTTTTAAGGTTGCTTGTGATTACTTCTGCTTCACAAAGATGACTATGATCATTTGAAATGGCATGGTCAAGATTACTTAGGCCCAGGATTTGGGTGCCACATTGTCGGTCACTGCAAGCAATTCCCTTGCAGAATTCTACAATTTCAAGTGTCTTTAACCTGTACTGTGTAAGTGCCTGCTTAATGAAATTGCATCTTGCAGGGAATCCATTTCACCTCTCATTGTCCACATGCTCAGACAGACAAAACCACTCACTGTGCCACTCTGGGTGTGGTGGTAGCCATTTTTTCATTTCCATCGCACATTTTTTATTCAGTTCAGGATGGTAAACAACACAGGTTGGACTTTACAGAATTAGTCACAGGGTCTAGCTGGTATGTTAAGGGACACCCCAAACCTTAATGTTCGTTTCTTCTTTGCATTCCCTGTCAATTCATCAGCTCTGAGTTTTCAGATATTCCCACCTAACCCTTTCATTTAATTTTTCATCTTCCAATATTACCCTGAGACTCAGACTTACAGCTTAGCCATGCTAACCAGCATGATGCCCTGTCATCCATTTCCCTCCACTCCCACCCAATCAGAACTAGGGTGGTGGTGTTCGTTGACACCCGTCCCACAGTAACCCATGTCTTCCCTTCAATGCATTCTCGTCTCCTACTCTCATATGGTGAGTTGCCTCCCCATCACAATTATTGTCCCTTCTGACCTCCCAGCATGCTGCTTCCAATCCTTGAATTCACTTCCCAATTTCCCTACAATGGTGGTGGCCCCTGATAACCCACCTTGCCTTTCAGTGAATAGTCTCCAGGACTGCCTGTGACCTATGACCTGACCAACTTAGAAGTATTGATGAGGTGACCAGATCACTGTCTGATCTCTTTACAGCTCCCCAACTGACTAATCTCCTGATTGGTTGCACTAGATCTGCAGACTGACTATGATCCAATCCTCAAAACATAAATGTATGGATCCCCTCACTGCCCCAAGTGGCCAGTTGACCATGTGCAACTGACAGTGTCCAAGTCGCTGGATTTAAATTGGACGATGCTCTTGACTGAATTCACTGAGATCCCCTTACTAATGGCAGTCCTCCTTGACTTGACCAAGGAGTATTCCCCCTTGACTTTGAGACATAGCTATTTGGCTGAAATACATGGTGAGTTCACTATATAAGCCGGTGGCACATTCTGTGGGTATGACAATGATGTAGAACAGTGTTGTGCAGTAGTGGTGTACAAACGATAGTCCCTGGACCATAGACGGCACACCACAGCATCACATATGGTCCCATGCCTTCATTTCCTGACATTGTGAACCCTGACTGACTGCCCAGTTTTTTTCATCCTGCAAAATCAGGGACTCTGGAGTTGGAGCTGCTGGCTTGAAGCAGCACAGAAGAACGATCAAGGGTTAAAACTGTCCCTGAGCTCATGAAAAGCTCCGTTGCTACATTGGCGCCACAGGAAGTAACTGGAGGTCATCACAACTGCCGCAGCTGTAGACTGAACTTTGAACAGTGAGTTCTTGACATCATTGCTGTCTAATATATTGTTTTCCTGTGCATGTTGGCCCAAAATAAAAAATTCTCAGAGAATTCCCATTACATTGTTTTATCCCTTTCTGTGGTCCTTTTGCCTGGGAAGGCTGCTAGTCGAGCCTTTCTCTCCCCTCTTTTCAGGTGGATCACCTCTGCCAAAAGAACATGCAGTAAGTCACAGCACAATTCTATAAGGGTACACAGCAGTCCACACACATATTTCAACTCTGCACCCCCATCATTCCTTTTAGCCTGTAACTGAAATAGAGGAGATTAGACAAAATAAACTGATGATTGCCCTCAATTTCTCCAAAAGAAATATAATGTATTAAACATAAATGAAATTGACTTCAAATTGATGGACAGTAAAAACTAGTGAATATGTTTAAAGGAGCAAATTACTGCAAATGCTGGAATCTTATACTGAAAACAAAAAATGCAGGAAATCACAGCAGGTCAGGCAGCATCCATTGAGAGACAGCAAGCTAACGTTTTGAGTCGAGGTGAGTCAATACAGTGTGGAGCTGGAGGAACGCAGCAGGTCAGGCACCATAAGAGGAGCAGGAAAGTCAAGGCTAGATGACTCTGATGAACAATCATCTAGACTCAAAATGTTAGCTTGCTCTCTCTCCATGGATGCTGCCTGACCCACTGTGATTTCCAGCGTTTTTTTGTTTGTTTTCAGAGTTGATTAAAAGCTTTTACAATGATATGAAATTTTCCAAAATATATCATTGTTAAGGTTATGCTTTGATCTATGTGACCTGTTAGTGCACCCCTGCAGTACAGCAATGCCCAACCCCTTAGCTGATCCCTGTTTACAGCCATGACACACTGCCTGGCTTTGTGTTTGCTGTAAAAGGCAAGGCAAACTAGAACTACTGTGAACCTGTAAGTTCTAATAAAATGGCAAAGCACAAAAAAGCAGAACAAGTCATAGATGCTGTGAGCAACTAAGTATGTGTGGAGTGAGTAACTCCTAAGAAAAGAAGCAAAGAGCTCTGAGGTGCACCCTGCTCCATTGTTTTCAGCTGCACACAGCAGCATTAAAATGGAATCTGTAAGTGCATAAAAGTACAGCTTTAAAGTGGATAACTATTTTAAGTGGATGGGTGATGTATCATGATGGTGCACTGAGGCTGGTGTGTATCTGTCAGTTTCCATGGATGGGATGTGCAGGCAGTTGATGCCTATGAAGCATGCCCTGAGATGTTGGGGAATCCAGCCAAGATGGAAGCCTGGGGGAGCAAATGGTGAACAGGTGCCACCTGGTACCCAACCTGCTTTACGTATTGGGAATTGTTACCGTCTAGATTCACTCCAACCTCTTGGCAAAAAGCAAACACATAGGCACACAATGAGAATAGGTAATAATGTTGATGTAAGTGCATACAAATAGGCCTCTCAACACTCACTAGTGAGATTCTCATCTTGCTGTTCAAACCTCAGGTGGAAAATCATATTTTATTTCTGTACATCAGGAATATCATTGTTCCTATCTTATCATATTTTCCTATTGTCCACATCATTCAAAATCAGGGAAAATTCAGCCCTGTATTTTATGGAGCATATTACTTGGACATTATAAAATTGCTTGTTTGTTTTAAATTATTCTTGCCATTCTTATGTTTCATCTAAACAGTGTTTGTACAGTACAGAACAACAACTTAGATCTGTATAGCACCTTTAACGTATAAAATGATCCCAAAATACTTTCAGGTGCATTATAAAACCCAAGGCCTTGGCTACCAGAAGTACAGCCATCAGTGAATTGGATACACTCAAGTCTAGAATTTGATGAAGTGAGGTAATAATACATGGTAATAATAATTAATGGATGAGTAATCCAGAACCTGGATTAATGAGCTGAAATTATATGAGTTCACGGAAGCTAAGGCACATAAATTCAGATAATTTAATAAATTTGAAATACAGATTTAATATAGCATTAGTAATAGTAATTGTGGAATGATCAGATGCCTTTAAAAACCCCAGCTGGTTCATTAATATCCTTTACAGAGAAAATGTGCTAACCTTCCCAACCTAGTCTATGTGTGACCCCAGACCCACAGCAAAGTGTTTGAGTCTTAACTGCCTTCTGAAATTGCTAAACAAGCTACTCGGCTGTACCATCTGCACTCAAAATTTTATAAGAATAAAAAAAGGGGGGTCTTGTGGCACAATGGTCGCACCTCTGGGCCAGAAGGTCCAGGTTTAAGTCACTCCTGCCCCAGAGATATGTCAAAACATGTTCAACAGGTTGATTAAAATAACTGTATGAATAAAACGGGATGAAGGCATATTCAGCCCATTTGACCCTGCAGAATCCATCACTAACAACATCTGGTGATGTTTTACAATTACCAATTGTTCAACAGATTAATGAAATCTCATCCTCACAGAATCATACCTTTCAACCAACTTCCCAGATTCCTCTATCACCATCCCTTGTATATCTTGTCCCACTGGTAACCGTTGAGTCATAGAGCACACAAGAGGCCCTTCAGCCCATTAAGTCTGCACCAAACTAGAGATGACTGCACAGTGATATATAATCAAGAGGAATTGACCCTGGGCATCGTCAACATTGACCTTGGACCCATGTAGCCTCGTGGCATTTAGTTAAACAGAGATAAGGAAATCTCTGACTGATTTCCACTTACCATCTATCCTCAACCATTGATTCAGTGCTCATCCATGTTGAAAACTGCTTGGAAGTACTGAGGTCAGCTAGGACAAAAATGTACTCTCTGTAGGAGACCTCAATGTCCATCACCAAGAGCAACTGAATTGCACCACTATTGACTGAACTGGCTGAGTCCTAAACTACATAACTGCCTGACTGGCCTGCAGCAGTTGATAAGGTAACCAGTACATGGACTTGTTGCAAATGCATCTGTCCATAAAAGATGTTTTGGTGACCACTGAGGACATTATCTTATTGTGTAATACCGTATCTGAACAGGTTATACGTAGAATAGATCTAGCAGCTTAAAACTGGGCATCCTTGAGTTACTGCAGGCCATCAGCAGTAGCATGATTGCATTCCACCCAAATCTATAACGGCCTAGCAGAACATTTACCTCCATCAAAAGTCAGGATTAACCCTGTTTGAATGAAGAGCAGCACCAGGTGCACTTAAAAATGAGATGATATTCTCGTAAAGCTACAACACAGCCTCATGTGCATGCAAAATATTGGAAGCAGCAACCTATAAACAGCCTACCAATCCCACAGTCCTATGGATTAGATCAAAACTGTGCAGTGCTGCCACATCCAGTCAAGGATTGAAAACTTAAGCACTATTTCAACTAAAAAGTAATTTGAAGAAAACCTCAGACAGACAGCAGAATCTAACAAGAAAGTATTGGGTATGATTACTCGCCCGTTTTCGGAAAACAAATCTTAAGGGCTGCGGAAGAATAAGGTTGACTATATTACTGTCTTCCTGAAAAAGAAACAAAGACCGGCCTTGGCACTTCTGCTACCATACAATCAAATAATAAGTACCAACATTTTTTCAGAAATGAAGTTTGATCATTTGAACACAGATGAAGGTTTGGATAAATTATTAACTTTCAATGACTCACAACTTGCTGCTTTGGTCTTCATTGCACCTTTTAATGACCTCTATCAAACCTGTTGCATGAGGTGTTGATGTTTTGATCCTATCAGTTTTACTATAATGCAATTAAACTAAAAAAACTTTAAACTACTAGTTAACCAGATAAGTTTAATCATGTATGTGAAAATTGCTTATATTTTTGTACAATCTTTACATATATAATAGGAAAATGTCTGTTTTTGTTTGTTAACAAATGCTTATTAGAGACTTGGAGCATTTTCAACCAATTTTGAGGTGATGATAATTTGGATCAAGAGTTTTATTTCTGTGAAGATTAATCTACCCACCCCCAATGCAGGGGGGGAGTGTTACCAGCATGGGATCCCATGATCCTGACTACTATGTGCCCCCAATACCATAACTCATACATGATTTAATCAACTTTAACTATAACACAGAGTGCAGCAAATTTACACCATGAATCCTTAACTTTCTTTCATGTCTCATTTTTTTCTCAATTTTATTTGTTTCATGTAGGTGCTTTTCTGAGACACTACACATTATTACTTCATAAAGGACAGTGACACATGGCACGCAGAGCAGAGGAAGTGAATGCAAAAAGGAAAAATCGATAAAAAGTGACAAAAAACAAAGAGTCATGTGGCAAGTAAGAGTACAAAACT
Organism: Rhincodon typus; assembly: GCF_021869965.1. Classification (NCBI taxonomy): domain Eukaryota; kingdom Metazoa; phylum Chordata; class Chondrichthyes; order Orectolobiformes; family Rhincodontidae; genus Rhincodon; species Rhincodon typus. The sequence continues at coordinate 31,754,120 of NC_063359.1, read as the reverse complement.
CTGTAAGGAATTATACATTTTGGATCCATATCACATGAGTCAGACCAGAATACCATTAAACAAAAGATCTGTGAATGTTCCCATCAATAATTGTGGATCTGAACACAAAGGAAAAAGGAAAACCTAGAAAAGTTAGCAATGATCTTCAGTCAGACCAGGAAATTATTGTGTGCATTGAATGCACCAAAGCATCTTGGCTGACAAGATTCTGGTTGTAGTGCTTAACAGCTGCCCTCCAGAACTGGCCACATCTACAGACAAATTGTTCCAGTATAGCTCCAACACTGACATCAACCCAAACAAGTGAAAAATGCCCCAGGTGGGTCAGAGTTAGCAGATCTACTGTTGGCAGTAGATCTGAGCTACGTGAATTATACCTGATGCAAAAAAAAAGCAAAAATTGTCATCTTCAATCTGTTGCGCAAATGGTAAATTATGATTGATATTCTTCAGTAAGCTACCTGGCCCACTTTTCATTCTCTTATTGAAACAACAGAATCAAAACACTTCTTGAAAATAATAGAAAATGTAAGAGCTGAGTAAGATACCAAGAAATGTCTTTTTTTCTGGCTCAAGAAAGATCATCTCAGAAGTTTTCTATCATTATATAATAGGCTGAATATTCCCATTTTTTTAGACTAAGTATTATTTTGGCGAGTCTCATAGTGGGTGCCCTATCGCAGTTCAAAGCAGTGTTTCTTATTCAATCTTCTGCTCCTCATTCACTAATAATGCAACTAACCTTTTCTCATACGGTAATTCAGCAGGAGAGGTGAAATTTCCACTACTGTCAAGACCTTTCAGCATAGAAGCTATTGGTGCACTTTTACTTGATTTGATTTGATTTGATTTGATTTATTGTAGTCACATGTACCTAAGTACAGTGAAATGTTTTGTTTTGTGAACAGTATAGGCAGATCATAGCAAACAAGGACATACAGATCATAGGGTGCTTGGACAAAGCAAGGCGTACAAAGTCACGGCTGCACGAGAGGTGCAAAAAGCAAGACCAATGTTAGCAGGATCAACATTATTTGAAGTTAGAGAGGTCCATTCAACAGTCTAATAACAGTAGGGAACGAGCTGTTCTTTACCTGTTGGTGCATGTGTTCAAGTTTCTATATCTTCTGCCTGAAGGAGAACATTAGAGGAGAGCATTACCAGGGTGGGAGGGGTCTTTGATGATGTTGGTAGCCTTTCTGTGGCAATGAGAAGTGTAAATGGAGTCCATGGATGGGAGGTTGACTTCCATGATGGTCTGGGCTGTGCACACATCTTTCCGTAGATTCTTACGGTCCTGGACAGAGCAGCTGCCATTCCAGGCAGTTACGCACCCAGATAGAATGTTTTCTATGGTGCATCTGTAAAGGTTGGTGAGGGTCCTTATGGACATGCCAAATTACCTAAGCAGCCTGAAGAACAAGAGGGGTTGTTGTGCCTTTTTGACTGTCACATCTACTTTGGAGGTCCAGGACAGATAGTTGGTTATCATTATGTCTAGGAACTTGATGCTCTCAACACTCTCCATCTGAGCTCCATTGATGTAGACAGTGGTGTGTCCTCCTTCTTTCTTCCTGAAGTCAATGATCAGTTCTTTTGTTTTGCTGACATTGAGAGATTGTTGTCTTTGCACCACGACCAATCACTCAATTTCCTTCCTGTATTCTGACTCATCGTTGTTTGATATTGGCCTACCATTGTGGAGTCGTCAGCAAATTTGTAGATGGCAATCGTAGAGAATGTGGCTACACAGTCATGGGTGTACAGGGAGGACAGTAGGGGGAGGAGAACGCATCCTTGCAGGGCACCCGTGTTGAGGATTATTGTGGAGGATGTGCTGTTGTCTATCTTCACTGATTGCAGTCAGTGGGTAAGGAAGCTCAGGATCCAGTTGCAGAGGGTGGAGCTGAGACCTAGGTCTCAGAGTTTTGAGATTAGTCTGGTAGGGATTATGGTGTTGAAAGCAGAAGTATTGTCAATGAGTAGAAGCCCCTGACTTAGATGTCCTTGTTATCCAGATGTTGTGGGGATGAGTTTAGGGCTAGGGAAATGGCCGCTATGGACCTGTTTTGCCAGTAAGCAAATTGCAGGGGATTGAGGCAGCTGCACACCACTTCAGATGCTGCAAGGCAGAAAATATCTTACATGCTTTCCTCTTAGAAAAGCAACATGTCTCAGAGGAAAGCTGACACCCACTTTCTAGCCTTCTTCAGTCGAGGCATTAAGTATAGGAATTATGTTGCAGTTATATAAGTCATTGCTGAGGCTGCACTTGGAGTATTGTGTACAGTTTTGGTCACCCTGTTATAGGAAAGACATTGTTAAACCGGAAGTGTGCAAAGAAGATTTACAAGGATGTTGCCCGGACTAGTAGGCCTGAGTTATAGGGAGAAGTAGGCCAGGATAGGACTTTATTCCTTGGAATGTAGGAGAAGGGGTGACCTTATTGAGGTGTATAAAATCATGAGGGGCATAGATAGGATGAATGCACGTCGTCTTTTTCCCAGAGATGGGGAATTGAAAACTAGAGGGCATAGGTTTAAGGTGAGGGGGGGGTACATTTAAGAAGGACCTGAGGGGCAACTTCTTCACGCAGAGAGTGGTGCATATATGAAATGGGCTGCCAGAGAAAGTGGTTGAGGCAGGTATAATAGCAACATTTAAAAAACATTTGGATAGGTATATGGATGAGAAGGGTTTAAAGGGATATGGACCAAATGTGGGCAGTTGGAACTAGCTGAGTGGGCACCATGATCAGCATGTTTGGGCCGAAGGGCCTGTTTGCATGCTGTATTACTCTATGACTTTCCTGGTGAACAGTGTGCTTGAGAGGAGGGCTATTTGCTAACCAGCAGACCACAAGAGGAGGCTGAGGCACCAGTCTCAGACCACAAATTGCTGACTGGAATAGTACAGTCAGGGTCAGACAGAATGCACATCTGTGCAGGAAGAAGGTCAATGATCTTCTGTATTCTGCAAGGCTAAGTGCCACCATCTTCACTTTGCTGCCTCACACTCACTACAACTGTTGCTGCACACACACTTCAACAATACTGATAGTCAACCAACCTTGGATTTGGCATGTAGCTTTTCCACTCAACAACCCTTACCCACCTCTTCTGGTACACCCACTAACCCTTCCTGCTCTATGGGTGAAGAGGTGCAACCTGCAGAGACTGGCAGTGCTAAGAAATGAAGCTAAGGGTCAAAGAATGAATCCTGTGTAGATGTATGAGATTGTGTCCCTCGCTACATGCAAACAAACTGGTAGGAGCATACAAGTCAAAGGTGTCCCTGATATTCAAGATGAAGGGCTGAAGTGGATTCGGAATTGGTTGGAGATCTGCCAGGAAAATGTGGTGAAGCTGGTGTTTTGCCACTGCTGACTTCACTGCATGAAGGGTGAATGAAGACCCTGTCCATGGAGCATTCAGGGACATGTTGGTGAAGAGACATTAAAATGGAAGGACAGAGAAGCAAGCATGGAACTACATCTGCCAGGTACCAACATGACTTTCATGTCACGAACAGTCATCATCTAGTTTCTCAGGAAAGGAGGGAATAACTACAAATTGCATAAGAAATGAGACGAGATTAGCTAATGCGATGCAAACGCTTGAAAATAAGTAGTTGCCAATTATTAGCAAGATTAAAAATTCACTGTTGAAATTTTGAGGGATACATCAGACCTTTATCACTGTGATATCAAGATTCAGGTATTTTTCAATCATATTTTCCCACATTTCTTGCCAATGCACAAGCCATTTAATGGCTGGGAAAATTTCACCCAATCTTTCAGCAAACACCAAAATGTATATACTCACATTTAAAATTTATACAGTGATATTACAGATTTTGCCTTTTGACACTGATAAAGTATTCACAGTATTAACAAACATTGAAGACATAGATCACTCAGTTTATAAAGAATGATTCAAACAAATCATATATCAAAAAGTCATAAACTACAGTCAAGCCCAAGTAAAACAAATGAAAATACATTTATTGTGAATAAAGTCTGATGTTTTCAGTTAATTTCATGTTCATTTAAGTATTTCAGTTTCATACTTATACGGATTTAAATTATTCATTAAAATAATTGTGTAAAACAGTTATTTAAGTGAATTGTTGATCGAAATCTGTTGGATTTAAAAAATATGCCAAATGAATTACTTCATGGATGCATTTTCATTGTCTGATTTTTAGCTTTAATACCTATTCAATTCTGTCTCTTTTGCCCATCAGGCAACCACATCAATTCATTACGTAAGAAAATCTCTTATCTTTTTAAAAAAAATTTATTGCTAACTTCCATCCATTTATTTCTAAGATAGCTAACCCTGCTCACATATATCTGGAAATAATTAAAACTACATGTTGAAGAATTTGTAAATTATTCCAAATAATTTTGTAAATTATTAAAATGTAGTTACAGCAACAGAATATCTATTTCCCATTTTTAAAGTACTCCATTCATCACAAAATTGATTTATCACACTTTTCCCAAACCAATGGGCACACAGGAAATGGGCAATTGTTTAAAATGGTGCATCCTTGCATGACTTATCTGGCATATGTTTGGCGCAAATTGTGAGTTATTTGAATAGAAATCAAGATAAAGTCATAGTCGTACAACACAGAGAGAGGCCCTTTGGCCCAAACTGGTCCGTGCCGACCAAAATGTCCATCCACGCTAACCCCATTTCCCTGCACTTGGCCCATATCCTTTGAAACCTTTCCCATCCAATATTTGCTTAAATGCCTTTTAAATGTTGTTAATGTACCTGCCTCAACCACTTCCGCTGGCAGCTCATTCCATGTGCACCACCCTCTGTGTAAAAAAAGTTGCCCCTCAGGTTCCCATGTGTTCTTTCCCCTCTTACCTTAAACTGATGCCCTTTAGTCCTTGATTTCCCCAACCCTGGGAAACTATCAACCTTCCTGGTCACTTCATCAAAGAACTCTGAACAAATTTGTGAGGCATATTCTCCTATGCACAAAGCCATACTGACTACTCCTAATCAAACCCTGTCTTTCCAAATGCATGTATATCTTATCCCTCAGAATCTTCTCAAGTAACTTACCTACCATAGATGTTACTGGTCTATAATTCCCAGGTTTTTCTTTGCAGCCCTTCTTGAATAAGGGCACAACATTCGTGACTGATGATGTCACAAGTATATTAGCCAGGGCCCCTGCAATTTCTTCTCTAGCCTCTTGCGGGGTTCTTGGATATATTTGGACAGGACCAGGAGATTTATCCACCTTCATACATTCAAATACTTTCAACACCTCCTCCACTGTGATATGGACTGTCCCCAAGACATTGCCACTAATTTCCCCAAGTTCCCAAGTCTTCATGTCTTTCTCCATGGTAAGGACAGAGGAGAAATATTCATTGAGGACCTCCCCCATCTCCTAGGGTTCCATACATACATGTCTACTTTGGTCCTTGAGGGGTGCTATTCTCTCTCTAGTTATTCTTATTCCTTTAATATACTTAAAGAATCTTTTTGGATTCACCCTAATCTTCTCAGCCAAAGCTATCTCATGCCCCCTTTTCACACTCCTGATTTCCTTCTTTAGTAAACTCCTGCATCCCATAAATATGTCCAGAGATTCCCTTGATCACAGCTGCCTTGCCTTTTTTTTTCTGGTCAAAGCCTCATTATCTCTTGTCATCCAGGATTCCCTACTCTTGCCAACCTTGTACTTCACCCTCACAGGAACATATAGACCTTGAACTCTAACTATCACACTTTTAAAGGCCTCCCACTTGCCAGAGGTCCCTTTGCCTGCAAACAAACTACTCCAATCAACCCCGCAAGCTCCTGTCTAATTCCATCAAAATTCACCTTGCCCCAGTTTAGAACTTGACCCTGTGAATCAATTTTGTCCTTCTCCGTAACTGTTTTAAAATTAATAGAACTATGGTCACTGGTCCCAAAGTGCTCCCCCACTATCACCTCAGTCACCTGCCCTGCCCTATTTCCCAAGAGTAGGTCGAGTTTTGCCCCTTCCCAAGTAGGAACCTCAATAATACTGCTTGAGGAAACTTTTGTGAACACATTTAACAAATTCCACACCATCTAAGCCCTTAACACTATGGAGGTCCCAGTCTATGTTAGGAAAATTAAAATCTTCCACTATGACAACCCTATTTCACCTGCAAGTTTCCGCAATCTCCTTGCATATTCGTTCCTCTAATTCCCGTTGACTATTTGGGGGCCTACAGTACAACCCCAATCACATTACCATCCCCTTCTTATTTCTTAGCTCCACCCACAAAGCCTCACTGGATGATCCCTCAGTTATTTCATCTCTGGCTACTGCTGTGATAGTCCCCTTAATCAAAAAATACAACTCCCTCTTCCCTCTTTCCTCCACCTCTGCCTTGCCTAAAGCACTCGTACCCTGACACATTAAGCTGCCAGTTCAGTCCCTCCCTTAGCCATGTTTCTGCAATGGCTGTAATATCCCAGCCCAACATACCTATCTATGCCCTCAGTTCATTGACCTTATCTGTCAGCCGTCTTGCATTGAAATGGATGCAATTTAATCCAACAGACATTCCTTGCTCTCTGTCACGTTCCAGCCTGACCTGTCTCTTCACTTTTCTATTTCTGATTACTGTATCTCCTTACAGCTTCACACTTGCCTCCCTGCTGTTGAGGATCCCACACCCCTGCCAACCTAGATTAAACCCTCCCTTGAAGCACTAGCAAATCTGCCCACCAGGATATTGGTCTCCGTCCAGTTCAGGTGCAAACTGTCCCTCTTGAACAGGTCACCTCTGCCCCAGAAAGATCCCAGTGATCCAGGAATGTGAATCCCTGCCCCACCAATTCATTAGCTGTGCATTCATCTGTCATATCCTCCTGTTCTTACCCTCACTAGCATGCGGCACTGGATGTAATTCAGAGATTACCCACCATTGTGGTCCTGGTTTTTAACTTTTTTCCTAACTGTCTATAATCACTCCACATGATCTCATCCCTATTTGTACCTATGTCATTTGTGCAAACATGCACAATGACTTCTGGCTGCTCACCCTCCCCCTTGAGAACGTTCTGCAGCTGTACTGACACATCCTGGACCCTGGCACCTGGAAGCACCCACCATTCTGGATTCCTGTTTACGGCCACAGAATCTCCTGTCTGTCCCCCTAACTACTGAGTCTCCTATCACTCGTGTCCTGTTTATCTTTACCCTTTCCCAGTGTGCCCCAGAGCCATTCGTGGTGCCACCGACCTGGCTACTGCTGCTTTCCTCTGAATGATCATCACCCCCAACAACAGTATCCAAAATACTACACTTGTTTTCGACATGAATGGCCATAGGGGATTCATGCACTCTCTGCCTACTCCTTTTGCTTTTCCTGGTGGTCACCCAGCTACTCTCTGCCTGCACCTTAGGTGTGACTATCTCACTTAAACTTTTATTTATGATACGCTCAGCATCTTGAGTGCATCCAGCTCCAGCTCCCTAATGCAGTCTCCCAGGAGCTGCAACTGGGTGCACTCCCCACAGGTACAGTCATCAGGGATGATGAAGTCTCTCTGAGTTCCCACATTTTGCAGGAGGAGCATGCCACTGCCCTAACTACCATCTCAAATGATTAAATTTGTTTCAAAATCACCACCAGTTATCTCTCTTTCTTGAGAGAGCAGCACTATGGTGCTAAGGGATTTTGAGAACTTTAGGTTTTTTTGTTAAATTTCAAGTGGCTGTATGTCTTGGTGTATGCTATCAAAGGGCTTGTTATCCTTATGAGGTAAGATGCTTTTAATCATGTTGTAAAAGTCCTCTGTATGGAAAAAATATTTTTACATTTAATTTCCCACTGAAGACAAACATTTGAAACATTATCATAGAATCCCTATATTGTGGGAGCAGGCCATTCAGCCCATTGAGTCCACACCAACCCTCTGAAGAGCATCCCACCCAGACCTACCCCTACCCTATCCTTGGAACCTTGCATTTCACATGGCTAACCCAACTAGTCTGCACATCTCTAGGTACTTTGGGAATTTAATTTGGCCAATCCAGCTAATCTCCACATCTTTGGACTGTGGGATGAAATCAGAGCACTGGAGGAAACTGGAGGAGACATGGGGAGAATATGCAAACTCCACACAGTCACCCAAGGGTGGAATCAAACCAAGGTTCCTGGTGCTGAGAGGCAGCAGTGCTAACCACTAAGCCACTTTTGCTTCCATTTTTGATCAAAAATCACACGACACCAGGGTTATAGTCCAACAGGTTTATTTGAAAACATATGCATTCAGAGTCTTGCTCCTTCTTAGTGTTAGTGAGAGAGGTGGCATCAGACACAGAATTTATAAGCAAAAGATCAAAGTGTCAGAGAACTGATGAAAATGTATTGAACAAACCTAAGATGGCTGTTCACCTCCACATCATCCATTCCATTTTTGGTGTCAGCTTTGGTTCAGTTGGTAGCACTCTTGAGACAGAAGATTATGTGTCTGAGCACAACATCAAGATATTAACATAAACATAAATAAAAAAACTGGCCCTCCAATGAAATGCGAGAGAGTGTTGCAATGTCAAATGTGCCACCATCCAGTTAAACTGAGCCCCTATATGCCTCCTGAGGTGGATGTAAAAGATCCAACAGCATTACTTTGAAGACAGGCAGCAGAGTTACCCTTACAGCCTGGCCAGTACTCAGTATCACAAAACAGATTATCGGTATTACTGCATTACCACTTTGGGAACTTGGTATGTATCAATTGACTGCCATGTTTCCTATATTACAACAGTGACTATACTTCAAAGGTATTTCATTTTCTGCAAAGTCATTTGAGATGTCTTACAACTATGAAAGGTACAATATAAATGCAAGTCTTTTTGTCTTTTCCTCTATTTGTTTCTTTGTATTGTTAAGTCCTGCTTTTATAGCCATATTTTATCAATACCTGCTTGTACCTAATGTTCCTTCCACTTGGATTCCTCCTACAGATTCATTCCTCATTTTAATGCATTCATGGTCAACAATAACTTTTGTGATTCTTAATGCTCTGCTAATACTGTCAACTGATAGTTCACCTTCACACCGTAGGTACACTCCCAAATAGTCTCTTCAATAGTATCAGCTCAATCTTTACAGCTGCCCTTGCCCTCAGTTCCCTGTTACCCTTAATCTCATCTGAAGCTTCAACAATATGTCTTTCCTTGAGATGTAAAGACCACCTCTTGGATTGTATCCCATGCTGTGATTCCTCTTTTACTTTATTCAGGTTGTATTTCTCCAAATGTTCTTCCTTGTCAAAGTTTCAACATTTTCCTTAGTTTCTCTTTTTGGCCACAAACGACAAGTCATGGTTTTTCTTACTATACCTCTTTCAACATACTGCCATGCAGATCTTATTTCACCAACTCTTACTCTTCTTGCCTTATTAATCTTATATTTTGTAAGCTTTTTGATCATTCTAAATCATATTCATGGCCTCCTGCCTTCCCTTGAGTTAAACACGTAAAGTTTCCCTACTTTTTGCATTTAACCTGAGTGAACCTATAGTTCACCTTCTCTACAGTTACAACTCTGAAAATTGCTGTTAAAGAAGGAATTGTAAGATAGACTTATATCTGGCTGAGTAAACACAAAACATCTGACTCTTCCTGTTTCCTTGGAATCATGACATTCAATAGCCACTGCCTTCAATCCTCTTCACAGTCCATGTCAAACCTTTCTTAAGATGCACAAGGAAGATTGTCATGGCAAATGCATTTCTTCAGCATGCTTCTATCACATTGAATTAATCTTCCTTCACCTAAACCATTTGGGAGAGTTTTTATCTGGTGTGCTAATTGAGCAAAAGGCAGATGTTGCAATTGTACCAGTTGCACCATTTTGGTAATCAAGTTTTATTAGAATGCAGTTGATAAGTTCTGAAGTAGCTCACTCATCAAGAGTCACACAATCGGCTCGATTCAATGCCCAGTTGACTGGCAAACTGGGAATAGTTTGGCTGCTCTGGGTTGAGATGGGGGTAATTGAGAGACTTTCAGTATCAACAGCAATCACCTTATTATTGCTTATGTCAATCCACACCATCTTTTCTTGTAGAACTGAAAAATAGAAATTACTGGAAAAGCTTGGCAGGTCTGGCAGCATCTGTCAAGAGAAATCAGAGTTAACATTTCGGTTTGTGTGACCCTTCCTCAGAACCCTTGAAAGGCATGATCCTGGTTAGGTTTCTTCCACCAACTTTTCTTAAACAATTAATCATTCTTTCCGTTTCATTGTTTGGACAGTCAATCTCCTCTGCAATCTATGAGCAAAAAGTAGCCTGTACACCATTTATTTTGGAAAGTGCACTATAAATGTAGTGGTTATATTTATCAAATAAGAACCTAGACTGTACTTTCAATCTGAACCCCCTGACAGAAACCTGTTTCTCTCAAACTCAGAATAAGTTTTCCATTCTGAAGAAGTCATATTGGACTTGAAATAGTAATTGTTTACCTTTTCACAGATGTTGCGAGACCTGGTTATCTAGACCTGCTGAGTTTTTTTAACACTTTTTAAATTTAATTACAGATCTCCATCTTTTGCTGTATTTTGTTTCTGTTTTTCTTTTTCACTTGAATGAGATTGACTTTTTCATCCTGGATACTGGTGCTCCCTTTACACCAGAAAATCCTGTTTCACTGGTACAGAATTATTATGGATTTGGGTATCACAGATTCATATTTAGTCCTGAGACTGCTAATATGTACTAAAAACAGCTTTTGGCTGTGTCATGTAAAATGATGGATGAACAGCAAACTGCCTTGAACTGGTTTAGATTTGGATTTCTCTCAATAGATAATATGGATAAACAAAAATAGATAAACAAAATACTTTCAGTAATGTTATGTTTTTCAGATTGAAAACATATATCCCATAGACATTTATTTTCAATTGCAATTTTTTTAAGAGGACTGCCACAGAAATAGGAACTGCAGATGTAAATTCAAAGCTGCCTAGCAAAGTCCTACATGAAGCCCATGGAATGTAGCAGCTGTAAAGTTTCTGGGAAGCTTCACTGAGGGAGAGACTTAACAAGAAATGATAACAAGAGGGCTGACAATCCCCCTTTCGGCTGAAAGTCATCTCTTGCAAATATGTCTGTTATGCCCTCCAGAAGTATTCAAACAAAGGTATTAAAAATTGACTGCGACAATAGCCTTTGTGCATTATTGACCTGAAGTCCTAATATGTTAGCTAGAGTGCTGTGAGGGCCATAGGTTTGGGAATAACCATTTTAAATATCCCTGCATGCAGATGAAACAAAAAATGGAAGACTCTCACTGTGAATGCTAGGATTCCATTACTGTCAAAAGGAATCAGAACAACAGAATTTCTACAACAGAACAACCTACAAAATCAAGAATCTTGAAATCAACTACTCACGTGCCTAAGCCAACACTACTAGTACCATTCAGTAATAGCCACAACAATGTCTTATTTGCTTTTCACGGATAACTCACAGACTAATCTCTTTTTTTTTCCACTCACCTTTTTGGACTTACCTCTTATTTCTCCACTGTTTGGCATGTATTGCATTACTATTTCTTCTCACATTTAGTGATGAATAAATTCAGTTTTTTTCCTGAATTGAAGAAGACCTGGTTAAATTCACTCCTGTTTAAACATAAATCTATTTGGGTCTAGGAGAAAAGCAATATACCTCCCTGCTCTGGAAGAAATTGCTTCAAGGATACTTTTCACTATATCTTGGTATATGACAACAGTAAATCAATAAATCCAACTCAAAACTGTTTACAGCATTTCAGCTGTGGCCTGGCCAGTGCCTTGTATGGCTTTAGCAAAACCTCCCTACTTCCATATTTCATTCCCTTTGAAATAAAGGCCAATATTCCATTTACATTCCCTATTACCTGCTGAACTTGGATGCTAAATTTTGTGAATCTTGCTTGAAGACTCGCAAATCTGTCTGTTTGGTAGGTTTTGTCTTCATTTAAATAATACTCAACTCCGGTATGGTAAGACCATGTGTATTTATGGTGGATTGTGACTGGGGGTTAGTGCTGAAATGTCTTATTTAATGAAACTGAATTACTGCAAAACTTTAATTAAGCCACATTGAAATATTGACAGTGTAATTGATCCATACAAGTAGCATTAAATGGACTAATTGCAAATCCATGTTCCATTTTACACCATGCCCAATTGACTTTCCTATTCGAATGACCCAATTTCACTTTCATTTTGTGTAGCTCCAAGCTCGTTACAGGAGACAGTGGAGTAGGAAAGATTAAGGAGAAATGTTATAGATTTTAATTTTCAAAATCCTGAATGTTTTTATAGGGAAAATAGATATTTGGGTGAATTTTATGGTGGAGGGGTGATAATGTGCTGCGCATGGCACAAACAAAGTAAAGTTGGACTTCCACCCTCTAAGTCAGGAAAGTCCTGCCCTTGAGATTTGCCAACAGCTGGAAGTGCAACAACACAATAGTAGCCATTGCTGTGACTACAACAAAGTGTTGTGAAAGACAATACAGATACTGGATTTGGGTATGTCTGAGAAAGGATCAAGGACCCTTAGGGAGTGGGAGGAGGTGTTGAGTTTGGTTTTAGAGGTGAGGGTAAGTACAAAGTGGATGCCAAAGAAAGTACCCCCAATTCCTTTCTGCCAATTACCTTGAGGAGGAGAAATAGTAAAGCAGTGATTTGCCCATTCTCCCTCCAGCCTTCCCCACCCAATGTATTATGTTGCCGCTGGCAAAAACATTCTTTTAACTGGCCACTAATTGACCAGTTAAGGGCCTCAATAACTTTTAGTGACAAAAACTATATTGTAATTAGGGATAGATTAAATTCGAGAAGGTTAAATGTCCACTGCTTTTGAACTGCAAATATACAGACATAATTGTCCAAAACAGAGTAATCAAGAATTAGTGAAAGAGAGTTACTGTTAACTTGTACCTGTCTAATCCTGAGGGAGTAAGAACTGCCGATGCGGGAGTCTGAGATAACACAGTGTGGAGCTGGAGGAACACAGCAGGCCAGGCAGCATCACAGGAGCAGGTCCCAACCCAAAACATCAGCTTTCCTGCTCCTCTGATGCTGCCTGGCCTGCTGTGTTCTTCCAGCTCCACACTGTGTTATCTAATCCTGAGGGAGGATGTTTTCCACAATCCATCTCCATGTCAAGAAAAAAAATTCACGTGTCCCACTCCTCGATGTGGTCTTTACTGTTAAGTGTTTATGTCTAGTCTTACTGGTCCATTTTTTGTGTGGTTTAGGTTTCTGAAATTGTTTTGTAGAGGCATCAAATTAAATCCATTTGAAAACATTAATTGTCACAACTGTTGCAATATATCTCTTTACATTCATGTTCAGTCTGCAATATTACCTACAAGTGATGAAACAAATGAAATACGTGGATAATCAGGTGCAAAAATTGCCTTTGCTGACATTTGAAAACTTGCTTTTAGCTAGCACATTTTAGCTAGCACATTTAATCTAGACGAATGCTGAAGATGCTTTGCGGGGAGGCAATTGTGTAGTTATAATGTCACTAGTAATTCAGAGGCTTAGGAACATAGATACAAATCCTTTCATGGTATTTAAATTCAATGCATAATTCTGGAATTGAACACCAATGTGAGTAATGTTGATCAGAAAATTATGACTGATCATTGCGAAAAACCATCAGGTTCATTACTGACCTTTAGGGAAGGAAAGCTGCTGTCTCTATCTGACCTGGCTTACATGTGACTCCAGATCCACAGCATTCCAATTGACTCTTAAATGGCTTTAAAGCAAACAGTTCAATGGCAATCAGTGATGGGCAACAAATGCTGATTTTGTTAGCGATGCCTATATTTCATTAAGTGATAAAATTGGTACTAGGCTGAAGAAGGATGTATGTGGCAATAATGTTAAAATTAGTTGTGTAATTGCTAGTGAAGAGGAAAGCTAAAGACCACAAAATCTTATGGACTGGTAAAGTGGGTAGAAAGGCAGCAAATGGAATTCGATCTTTAAAAGTGAGCCAGCATGGTACTTCGGGAGGACAATAAAAATTGAGGGAATACACAATACAGGTGGAATTCCGAGACTTCTGGAGAAATAGAAGAACCTTATAGGACAGATTATTAAGACGGTGGGATAGGTAGGTTAGGCAGTTAAAAAGTTAAAAGGAAAACTGTTAGCTAAAGCATAAACTATAAGAGCAGGGGTGTTATGCTAAAAGTGTCTAAGACTATGTTGGGCCACAGTTACTGTGTACAATTCTAGTCATTACAATACAGGAAAGATGTGACTGCACTAGAGGCAATAGAGCAGATTTGCATGGATGTCGCCAGCTCTGGAAAATAGTATCAATGCAAAATGTTAGATGGGGTAGGATAGTTTACTAATAAGTAGAAAAGGCTAAGTGGAAATTTAATTGAGACACAAATTACACAGAACCTATTTGCCTCAGGACAGAGGACAATAACCAGGAGAAATTCCTTTAATGCAATCGGTATTAGAATATGAGGGGAGCTGGGGAGAAGTATTTTGACCCAGAGAGTTGGGTAATTTGGAATCTGTTGCCTGAAAATTGCCAGAGGCAGTAATCTGTATTTCAATTGAAAAGGTTTTGGCTAAGAATTTGAAATTTATTAACCTCCAAGGTACAGACCAAGAGCTAGAAAGTGGAATTAGGTTGGATGGCTCTTTTTTGGCTGGCAAAAGCATGATGAGCGAAATGACATCTATCACTGCCAAAATTTCTAAGATTATATCCTTAGGATTTGTGACTAAAAGCTTGACTATTTTTATTCATTAATGGGATGTGGGCATCACTGGCTGGACCGAAATTTATTACCTATCCCTAGTTGCCCTTGAGAAGTGGTGGTAAACTGTATTCTTGAATCACTCTGGTGCATTTGATGCAGACACACGCACCAAACCATGAGGGAGGGAATTCCAGGATTTTGACCCAGTGACACTTATGATGATATATTTCCAAGTCAGGATAGTGATTGGCTTGGAGGGGAACTTGCAGGTGGTAGTGTTCCCATGTACCTGCTGCCTTTTACTTCTAGATGGTAGTGGTCGTGAGTTTGGAAGGTGCTATACAAAATAATCAGTACAGTACTGGTGAGAACAGATCTGTCACTGTGTAATACTGGGGTACTGCACTTTATGGACAGGTCTGTCATTGGATAACACTGGGGTGCAGTACTGGTTGGGACAGCTCTGTCCCTATATAATATGGGAGTACTGTATGGGGTACTGTACTGATGGGGACAGGAGTATGAATGTATAACACTGGGGTGCAGTACAGGCAGGGACAGGTCTGACATGATATAACTTTGGGGTACAGTGCTGAAATGGACAGGTCTGTCACCGTCTGATACTGGGGTACAGTACTGGTGGAGACAGGTCTATCACTGGATAATACTTGAATACAGTACTGGTAAGTACAGATGTATCACTATACAATTTTGACATAAAGTTGTGTTTTGGTTCTACAGGATGTTGGTGAGGCCACTTTTGGAGTACTGTGAACAGTTCTGTCACTATAGGAAGGATATTATTAAATTGGAGAAGGTGCAGAAAAGATTTACAAGGATCTGGGATTGGAAGGTTTGAGTTACAAGGATAGGCTGGGACATTTTTCACTGGAGCGTAGGAGGTTGAGGGGTGACCTTATTAGAGGTTTATAAAATCATGAGAGGCATAGATAAGGTGAATTGCAAAGATCTTTTCCCTAGGGTTGGGGAGTTCGAAACTGGAGAGCATAATTTTAAGGTGAGAGGAGAAAGATTTAAAAGGGACCTGAGGGGCAACATTTTCACACACAGGGTGGTTTGTATGTGAAATGAACTTCCATAAGAAGTAGTAGATGCAGGTACAATTACAACATTTAAGAGACATTTAGACAGATATATGAAAGGAAAGATTTAAAGGGATAAAAGACAAATGCAGGCAAGTGGGGTTATTTTAGTTTTTGAAACTTGGTCAGCATGGACAAATTGGACCGATAGGTCTGTTTCCGTGCTGTTTGACTCTATGTCTCTTAAGAACTGAGCAGAAACTAAATTAGATATCAGGACTAACAGATTTGTTTATTTGCATTCCCAGTTCATGATGCACCCTGATACTGACTATTTATCATCTGTCCTTATCACGCATAACTGACTATTGTCAGTGCATGATATAATTTTAATGAAGAACACCACATGGCATGTTTTGGAAAGCAGAAATTATTCCAAGTAAACTGCTTGTACTGTGTAATTGGGTAACCACCCACCACCACTAACAAGAAAAAAAATTACAAATAGATATTACCTTATATGTAGAAAATATCACAAGTCACTTCAAGGGGATGAAAGCAAAATGCATGCCAGACTAAATAAGAACAAATTATGAAGGATAAACAAGTACTCGGTTGAAGAGCTGGGGTTTAAGGAGGGTTTTACAACAGTAGATCAAGGAACTGAGGCAGTGGATTTTGTGAGGGAATGCCTGCTGGTGAAATTTAGGTGGCTGAAAGCAAAAGCCACCAGAAATGGAATGAAAGGAAAATGCATAACAAGAAGCTTGAATTGGAGGTAGGATTAAAAGCAGAAGGGGGTTGTTATATAAAGAAGGAAGATACAGATAATAGCAAGAGACAAAACTATGGGGAACTGAAAATGAGGAACAAAAATTAAAATGTATATAAGCAAAACAGCTCAGTTAAGATCGGGGCAATGGTTGAGCCAAACCTGTTGGGTAAGAATGTAAGCATAACAGGTTTCAGCAGACAAAACTTGTGGTGAATAGAAACTGGGATTAACAAGGACAGGTTAGAAAACTGATCCATGAGTTGGTAACAATGTCTGAGGCTTCTAGTGATGAAGTGAAGGTTGTGATGGGTGTTATTAAAGTTTGGACTAGGTCATTCAGGGGTAACATCAGGGAAAGCTTCTTCACAATTGAGTGTTTAAAAACTGTATCTCCCAAAATCCTGTTGAGGCTGATCAATGAAACATGTCAAACCTCAAATCTGTTATGTTCTCAGATACCAGCACTGACAGCATGTCACAAAATCTGGTTATCGACCATCAGTGGCTTATGGCTGAGCTGGGCTGCTGTCAACCCTCTTCTTTTTCTATATTTTCCAATCAATCTGTTCAGAGTTATTATTGTACACCTCTGGGGGCAGCATGGTGGCTCAGTGAGTAGCCCTGCTGCCTAACAGCGCCAGGGCAACTGTCTGTGTGGAGTTTGCATATTCTCCCAGTGTCTGCGTGGGTTTCCTTTGGGTGCTTCAGTTTCCTCCCATAGTCCAAAGATGTGCAGGTTAGGTGGATTGGCCATGCTAAAATTGCCCATACTGTTCAGGGATATGGGGCTTAGGTGGATTAGCCATAGGGAATCCAGGGATAGGGTAAGGGATTGGTCAGTGTGGACTTGATGGGTTGGATGGCCTGGTTCCACACTGTAGGGATTCTATGACTCCAGTGCAAGTGGGACTTGAATCCAGGTCTCCTGGCCCAGAGGTAGGGACAATAATATTGTACCGCAACAGATCCTTGCACCTCCTTTCTAAGCTCAGTATAAAGTGTAAAGGCCTGTTTAATTCAGTGGTAATGGATAGTCTTAACAAGCAGCAGCTCTGGCTTACATTATAAGATATAGTTAATTGCATAATAGCAGTAGGTACAATTAACATTAACTAGTTAGACATAATCACTTAATACCATCAGAGCCAGGTATTCACTTCTGACCCCATCAGGATTTCATGCATAATGAATTGTTTTTCCACCCAAAGACTGTGTGACATCATTAGATTGCATGGGGCTAATGCAGTTTCAATATGAATATTTCAGAACAAGCACCACATACTATAAGGTCAATTGACTTTTTTGTTGGGTTAAGAGTAATAATGGACATAGAACCAATGCAGGAAAATTAAGATATAGATCAATGATGATCTGATCGAATGATGGAACAGCTTCATTGGCTGAATATAAGTTTACTTCCATTACAATGTACCCATGATTCTTGTCTGCAGATGGTGTTGCCAAGACGTAATGTACTAATGAGGAAGAGAAAGGAATCCTTAATGAGTCCTCATGGCAACACCATCTATAGAATAGATCATTCAATTCCTTGGGTGCAAGGATGAGATCAAAGATATTATTAGAGATACTTTGGGTATGATTGGATAGGTGGAAAAGCATGAGGGTAGTCTCAGAACTAGTACAATCAAAGAAGAGCAAGACCAAAGTAAGGCCATGTGGGGTTATCAAAGGGGCAGATAACAGCTTGAAAGTATTCAGAGAACTAAGAAAGAGTTGAGATGTAATCATATGTTCAAAGAACCAGAAAGATTAATTAGAAATGAAATAACAGTATAAATATGGTCAGGAATGTACTAATACTGTTTAGTAAAATGTATTTACTGTATAATCCACAGCAAGGGCAGGCATCAAGTTAGATCAGTACAAAGATAAAATCAAAGTGACTGGATAGATGAGATTGAAAACTATCTTTACAAGATACTGTGGATATAAACCTACATGGTCAGTTTGTTTGAACTCCAACAGACAGCATGTCCTGTTCTAAAAGATTATATGTAACCACAGATTACTATGCAAATCACAGTGACATGTAGCTTCATTTTTAATTGGCCGATTTTAATCTTTCTGTGAACTTCTTTTATAAAAGTAGATCCAATTTATTTTAAGAAAGCAAATGCATTCCCTTTAAAGATTATGAAGTTAGCTTTCAAATAAAGGCAAAATATTGAAGATGCTGGAAATCTGAAATAAGCACAGAGAATGCTACAGAAACTCAACAAGTCTGGCAGCATGTGTGGAGAGAGAAACAGAGTTAACATTTCAGATCCGGGATGCCTGTAAGCCTAAAGGAATTAGCAGTATTAGTAACAGAGCTGACTCCATAGCATTATCCTTTTCGTTCTTGTTTACCTTGTTTTGTATATCCAGGAATTGCAAAGAATGTATTATTCTTATCCATACTGCACAGAAAAATAGTGTGAATAGTATTTAGCAGAAATGTTATCTCTAAGAGAATGACCACTTCACAAAGTCTCATGTGCAAATTGTAGGAAAGCCATTTCAGCAAAAGTGCCTGGAGATTCTGGTGAGGCAGCTACTGCCTTTGATTATGACACCTTCACTAGCAATTATTCCTCAAGCTCAATTTCAATTAATGCTCTCTGTTGAAGGAAGAAACATTAGGGCTGTTTAATCTTAGGAATTTTTTTTTTGACATGACACACATACATTTAGTACACAGAATGCACATCTCACATGAAGGGAAAAAATTTGCAAATATCATTGCAGATACTTTCAACAGAATTTAGTTTATGTTTTCAAATCAGATAACTTTTCACGAAACATTTAATGACTGATTATTATTTAAATTGTTTTGATGTGCTAAGTTGGTGAAGATAATAACATACATTTGTAAAATATAGTCTGCACTGTTTCAATGCTGTTCTCTTTTGTTTTCCAGAGGTGCATCTTTCTTCTGTCACTCTTTCAGCATCTGTTTGTTTCTCCCAAGATATGAACCTACATTTGTAGGAAGTCACTATGTCTCCCTTCAGATCAGTAAATCAATCAACACAGACAATGGGCCAAACTATTCTTCTGTTACTTTAGTTTGAGGCATCTGTAAAATGAAATCGCAAATAACGTATAGGCCATGTTCCATTTTAGCCACGTGCATTTAACAATATTGTTGGT
The DNA here is from genome assembly GCF_021869965.1 of Rhincodon typus. NCBI lineage: Eukaryota > Metazoa > Chordata > Chondrichthyes > Orectolobiformes > Rhincodontidae > Rhincodon > Rhincodon typus. The sequence continues at coordinate 31,734,389 of NC_063359.1, read as the reverse complement.
GTTACCCAATGTCGCAATCTCGTTTCATTTTTGTGTTTTCAATAATGCCGCATTACGATGTATTAATAACTTTAGGGGTTAATGGATACGCCACTAAAATCAGGCCCACAAAGAATTTGTTTTTTTATATAGGAAAATATGGACTATCTAGACTGCTACAAGACCAAACACGGGTTAACATTATGGTTTAAGAAAATCAAATTATGAACTAAATTTACCAAATAATTGGGAATGGAACATTTGATGGAATTCAGAATTTTTCCAGTTCTGTGAAAATGTAACTGTTTTCTGGATCCTTTAATTTGTTTTCTGGATATTTTAAGTTAGTGACTTTGCTGTGAGAGGTGCCATTTCTGCTGCTCCTCTAGCAGGATCATCTCTCTAAGAACAAAAACAAAGTTGCTGGAAAAGCTCAGCAGGTCTGGCAGCATCTGTGAAGGAAAAAACAGAGTTAATGTTTCGGGTCCAGTGACCCTTCCTCAGAGCAGGTTCTGAAATAGGTTTGGACCCAAAACGTTAACTGTTTTTTCCTTCATGGATGCTGCCAGACCTGCTGAGCTTTTCCAGCAACTTTGTTTTTGTTCCTGATTTACAGCATCCACAGTTCTTTCAGTTTTCATCTCTCTAAGATCCTCATATATCTTTTCTATCTTTAATATTCTCATCCGTCGATTGAAGTTGCTGTGTTTGAATCTTTCAAACTCAACATAAGTCTGACTTGGAACAAAAACAGAAGTTGCTAGGAAAGCTTAGCAGAGCTGGCAGCATCTGTGAAGAAAAAATCAGAGTTAATGTTTCAGGCCTGGTGACTCTTCCTCAGAACTGATGGCAGCTGGGAAAACATTGGCTTATATGCAACAAATAGGGAGGGGGGTGGGGTAGGGAGTAAACAATAGGATCAAGCCTGAAGAGAGAAAAGAGCAGTTGGATAGACAAAGGAGTTGATAATGATCTCGCTGTAAGGGTGAATAGTTGTTAATGGGGACTGTTAGTGACTAACAATTAGTAGTGTGTAATGACAGGGTATGTGGTAACAAGGCCTGGTGTGTGGGGTAGGGGGCTAAGACATGGGAGAGTTTAGGCCCCAATATTATTGAACTCGATATTGAGTCCAGAGGGCTGCAGGGTCCCCAAGCGGAAAATGAGGTGCTGTTTTTCTAGCTTGCGTTGAGCTTCACTGGAACACTGCAGTGCAGCAAGCCTGAGACAGAGATGTTGGCCAGGGAAAAGGGTGGCGTGTTGAAGTGGCAAGCAACAGGTAGCTCAAAGTCTTTTTTTGCAAGCAGAACATAGATGTATCACTAATGTAGAGGAGACCACATTGTGAGCAACGAATTCAGTACACTAGATTCTGGGAAAGGCAGGTGAAGTGTTGCTTCACCTGGAAGGTATGTTTGGGCCCTTGGATAATGGGGAGGGAGGAAGTAAATGGGCAGGTGTTGCACCTTTGCCAGTTGCAGGGCAAGGTGCCATGGGGCTGTGGGGGTTTGTTGGGGGTGCAGGAAGGGTGAACCAGGGTGTCCCGGAGGGAATAGTCCCTGTGGAAGGTGGACAAAGGAGGGGAGGGAAGTATGTGCCTGGTTGTGGCATCTTGCTGGAGGTGGTGGAAGTGGTGTCTGATGATCTTCTAGACATGGATGCTGGTGGGATGGTAATTAAGGACAAGGGGAACCCTATCGCTGTTGAGGGAGGGAATAGAATGGGTGAGGGCAGAAGTACACACATCCTGAGATCCACACTCAGTGCCACATGCACACTCTCGACCTTTCTCTCCAACAGCATCGCAACACACTGGCTTAGGGTTGCACCACTCCGCAGTTCCATTTCATTCTCCAGCTCATTCGACATGCTAACAAGCAACGTTTTATTTTCCTTTTAGGCGTCAAGGCCCACAAGATGCAACAACTCAAAGATATCCATGGGCCTCTGGAACCGTCGTCTCCATCCCTTCCCTCTGACTCCATCCCCTCTCCCAACCCCACCTCGTGTCAGGTATTCACCATCCCTCCCAACTTTCTACTCTCCAATTCTGAATGTTCTGTACTCAGCAAAGGTCTCAGCTTTATTCCTCTGCATACCTACCTTAACGCATCTTGTGCATGATATGACATTGAACTCTTCTTCCACTGTCTTCACCTCCATGCCCATTTCTTTGGGCAAGAGTCCTCTCCCTGTCCCACAGACCCCTTCACCCAGTTCCAACACTCTCCCTCCACCTGGACCCCTCCCTCTGGCCTTTTACCTGCGCTTGATCTGTTCATTGAGAACTGTTGACATGATATTGGTTGCCTCAATTTCTCTTTCCCCCCTCACTAAACCCAACCTCCGAACTGACTGCCCTCTGTGCATTTAGGTCTAGCCCTGACTTTGTTATTAAGCCTGTCAATAATGCTGTTTTCAGTGTGGCATACTGACCTCTACATTGCAGAGGCTGAGCACCAGCTCTCAATACTTCCTTCTATCTTCCCCTGGACTATGACCCCAACATGATACATCAGGCCATTGTATCTACTATTGTAACTGATCTCATTTCATCTGGTAATCTCCCTGCCCACTGCTTCCAAGCTCATAGTACTCCAGACCCTCACAGCTCGCTTCTACCTCCTTTCAAAAATCCACAAACAGGACTGTCCAGGCAGACCCATTGTTTCAGCCTGCTCCTGCCCCACAGAACTCATCTCTTCCTACCTTGACTCAGTCTTCTCTGCCCTGGTCCAATCCCTGCCCGCATACATCCGTGATTCCTCTGACGCTTTACGCCAGTTTCGCAACTTCCAGTTTGCAGGTTCCAGCTGCCTCCTCTTTACCATGGACGTGCAATCCTTTTACATATCCATTCACCACCACGAGGGTCTTAGGGCTCTCCACTTCTTCCTGCAGCAAATACCTGAACCGTCCCCACCCATCACCACTCTCTTCCACTTGACCAAGTTCTTCCTCACCCTCAACAACTTCTCTTTTAACTCCTCTCATTTTTTTCAGGTCAGAGGGATGGCCCTGGGTTACCCTTATGGGCCCCAGAAATGCCTGTCTCTTCATGGGGTACATGGAACATTCCTTGTTCCAGTCCTATTCCGGCACCCACCCACAACTCTTTCTCCGATATATCAATGATATCATCGGAACTGCTTCCCTCTCTCATCCGGAATTGGAAAACTTCATCAATTTCACTTCCAATTTCCACCCTGCCCTCACTTTCACCTGGTCTATCTCTGACTCCTCCTTTTGCTTCCTTGACATTTCTGTTTCCATTTCTGCGGATAGACTGGCCACTAATAGTGCATTCGGCTGTTAACTGAAAGGTTAGTGGTTTGAGACCACCTGGGGATGATGCGATCGTTGTATTCACTCCATCAGTTCTCTTTGCTGTACAGTTCTGCACTGTTCGTGGAGTCAGGGAAATGTTCCCAAAGCAAAAATCTGGGTGGCTCAGTGGATAGCACTGCTGCCTCACAGCACCAGGGGCCCAGGTTCAATTCCACTCTCAGGTGACTGTCTGTGTAGAGTTTGCACATTTTCTCTGTGTCTGCGTGAGTTTCCTCCAGATACTCTGGTTTCCTCCCACTGTCCAAAGATGTGCAGGCTAGGTGGATTGACCATAATAAATTGCCCATAGTGTTGAGGAATGTGTAGATTAGGTGGATTATAGGGGAATGTGTCTGGGTGGGATGCTCTGAGAGTCGGTGTGGACTTGTTGGGCTGAAGGGCCTGTTTCCACACTGTAGGGAGTCTAAGTCTAATATCCACGATAAACCCACTGACTCCCACAGCTACCTGGACTATACATCCCCACGCCCTGCTCCTTGTAAGGACTCCATCCCATTTTCTCAGTTCCTCTGTCTCCGTCGCATATTTTCAGATGAGGCCAACTTCCACCCTCATCCCTTCTCATCCCTCCCGCAACAGTGATAGGGTTCCCCTTGTCCTTCCTTACCATCCCACCAGCATCCACATCTAGAAGATCATTAGACACCACTTCTGCCACCTCCAGCGAGATGCCACCACCAGACACGTATTCCCCTCCCCTCCCTTGTCCACCTTCCGCAGGGACTGTTCCCTCCGGGACACCCTGGTCCACTCTTCCTTCACCCCCACAGACCCACGGCACCTTCCGCTGAAACCAGCGAAGGTGCAACACCTGCCTATTTACCTCCTCCCTCTCCACTATCTAAGCGCCCAAACATACCTTCCAGGTGAAGCACCACTTCACCTGCACTTCCCAGAATCTAGTCTACTGAATTCGCTGCTCACAATGTGGTCTCCTCTACACTAGGGAAACAAAGCGTAGACTGGGTGACTGCTTCGCAGAACATCTATGTTTTGCTCGCAAAAAAGACCCTGAGCTACTGTTGCCTGCTACTTCAACACATTACCCTGTTCCCTGGCCAACATCTCTGCCTCAGGCTTGCTGCACTCTAGCGAAGCTCAACACAAGCTGATAGAACATTTCATTTTCCGCTTGGGAACCCAGCAGCCCTCCAGACTCAGTGTCGTGTTCAATAATTTTAGGGCCTAAACTCTCCTGTGTCTTAGCCCCCTACCCCACAAACTAGGCCTTGTAATCACATAGCCTGTGATCACATTTGGAATAATCACATTTGGAATACTGTGTTCAGTCCTGGTCACCTCATTATAGGAAGGATGTGGAAGCGTTAGAGAGAGTGCAGAGGAGATTTACCAGGATGCTGCCTGAACTGGAGGGCAGGTCTTATGAGGAAAGGGTAAGGGAGCTAGGGCTTTTTTCATTGGAGCGAAGAAGGATGAGAGGTGACTTGATAGAGGTGTACAAAATGATGAAAGGCATAGATAGAGTGGATAGACAAAGACTTTTTCCCAGGGCGGAAATGACTATTACGAGGGGGCATAATTTTGAGGTGATTGGAGGAAGGTATAGGGGAGATGTCAGAAGTAGGTTCTTTATACAGAGAGTGGTAGGCCTATGGAATGCATTGCTGGCAGTGGTAGTGGAGTCAGATACTTTAGAGACTTTTAAGCGACTCTTGGATAGGCACATGGAGGATAGTAAAATGCAGGGTATGCAGGGTAGTTTGATTTTAGTAGGATAATAGGTCGGCACAACATCGTGGGGTGAAGGGCCTGTACTGTGCTGTACTGTTCTATGTTCTATCTTCTATTACACACTACTAATTGTTAGTCACTAACAGTCCCCATTAACAACTATTGATCCTCCCAGCCAGATTGTTATCAACTGCTTTGTCTATCCAACTGCCCTTCTCTCTCTTCGGGCTCTATCCTATCGTTTACTCCCTACCCCAACCCCCTCCCTTTTTTCTGCATATAAGCCAATGTTTTCCCAGCTACCATCAGTTCTGAGGAAGAGTCACCGGACCTGAAACATTAACTCTGATTTTTTTCTTCACAGGTGCAGCAAGACCAGCTGAGCTTTTCAAGCAAGTTGTTTTTTTGTTCCTGATTTACAGCATCCAGAGTCCTTTCGGTTTTTATAATCTGACCTGGTTCCTTCCTTATCTTTCTGAACCGTTGTCTATATGCTTCTCGTACTAATTAAAATAGTCTGTTTAACATCTTCATAATCTTCACACCTCATCTGACAGCACTGCAAACACCTCACTAGTCCTGCCTACCAACTTGGTTTGAATTAACATTACCCACACAGTCTCTGGCCAATTCATCTATCTAGGCTTCTTCATCTTTTTCATCAAATTTTGATAATGTTTTGATGTATTTGTACATATCGCTACCAGGTCTTTGGCTATGATGAATCTGCTCATCAACACTCTGCTCCTCACTGAACATATCTTCTACCTTCATTTCTGTAGGGGTGACCTAAAACGCTCCTACAATTTCCACCCTTTTACATTGGCTTATCCTGTTTAATTTACAATTTCCAAAGTTCAAACTCTCTCTTTGTTCGGCCAGAGCAATTCTTTCCTTTTCTTTTTTCTCTGCTTTTAACAGTAATTCAAACTGTTTTAGTTCCATTTTCTTCCTCTTCTGCCCTGGCTCTTCTTTCCTTTTCTTTAACTTCCAACTCCAATTGCCCAATTCTCAATTTAAGTTTTCCTAGCTCCACTGCACTTGCCTGTTTCTCTGATGTACCTAAATGCTTGACCAACTCCATTACAATTTCAGCTTTCCTCTTATCCGTAGTTAAACCCAATTCTAGACTGTTTGCCAAGTCTAAAAGTATGCCCTTTCTCTGTTTTTCTAAACTTTTTTGGCAAATTTGGGAAGCATCTTCAAACCCCAGAACCTCTTTAGCAATGTTAAAAGCCATTTCCCTCACTTTTCAGTTAACCAACCACAAGTAAATGAAATTAAACAGATTTTTCTCACCTAAGATTTATTTAAAGATCTAGAACACCAATCCCCAAGTCTGTTTAAATCTGTTCAAATCTATTCAGATCCTGTACACAAACTAGCCAGATCCCAGACCTAAGCCCCCAATTTGTCATGGTGGGAGTCGAGGTCCCCTTCTAATAATTAAAAGCGAAACACCTAGGGATGCTCGTAATCTGCTAAAGGAAATGGGAATAATGGTATTACCTGCCTTTCACCTCCAAATCTGTTATAAAGGATAGGTTAAATGAAATGAAATCCTTTCACTCACTCTATAAGGAACAAATAACAATTTATTTATTTTAACCCTAACATGAAAAAATTAACAGAACTACTAATGAACCGAACAATTCCCCCCTAATTACTAACTATTCCCTAACTGAACAAAATTCTACTGGTATGCTGTTCCAATAAGCACAAGTCCCATTTTTATAAACCCAAGTAATAAGAAAACTAAATTAAAACTTAGACTCTCAAAATCCATTAACAGTGTGTCTTCTGGAATGTTCTGCCTTCTCTGCTGTCTCTTCAGTCATAAATACCTTTCTTCTGCTGATCCTTCTGTCAAGGATATTTTCTCTGTGAATTATTCTATGAGGACTTTTAGCTAGAAGTGCCGTGGTGTCTTTTATGGCTAGATGGAGCTTTCTCAGAGAGCTAGAGATTTCTGTGAGAGCTAGATGCTTATTCCTCAGATGGCGGTTTACTCTCCCCAATTTTCAAAAACCTTCTTCTTATATATCTTAGATGACACATCAATTTTCTTACAAAATAAAAACCAAAAGAATTGCGGATGCCATAAATCAGGAACAAAAACGAAGTTGCTGGAAAAGCTCAGCAGGTCTGGCAGCATCTGTGAAGGAGGAAACAGAGTTAACGTTTCGGGTCAGGTGACCCTTCCACAGAACTGATGGTGGCTGTTTTCCCAGGATGCAGCCTGTTTCACCGTGTAGAATTCTGGGTGGCTTAGTCCCCTCAGAAAAGAAAAAAAATTGTTGAAGATGCAGAATAGCTTATACAGTCCAAATGTGTTAGTCTTCCTCTAAATTCGAGAAAAGTGCAATGTTGCTTCATCATTGGTGCCTCCAAACACTATAGGATTAGTCCTGGCTTACATAGAAACATAGAAGATAGGAGCAGGAGGTGGCCATTCGGCCCTTTGAGCCTGCTCTGCCATTCTTCATGATCATGGCTGATCAACTCAATAGTCTAATTCTGCTTTCTCTCTATAACCTTTGTTCCCATTCACTCCAAGTGTTATATCTAGTCACCTCTTGAATACATTCAACGTTTCGGCATTAACTACTTCCTGTGGTAATGAATTCCACAGGCTCACTACTCTTTGGGTGAAGAAATGTCTCCTCATCTCCGTCATAAATTGTCTACCCCGAATCCTCATACTGTGACCATTCGTTCTGGACACACCCACCCTCAGGAACATCGTCCCTGCATCTACCCTGTCCAGTCATGTTAGAATTTTATAGGTGTCTATGAGAGCCTTCCTCATTCGTTTGAATTCGAGCAAAGACAATCCCAACCTAGTCAATCTCTCCTCATACGTCAGACCCGCCATTCCTGGAATCAGCCTGGTAAACCTTCACTGCACTCCCTTGAGAGCAAGAACATCCTTCCTCAGAAAAGGAGACCAACATGTACACAATATTCTACATGTGGCCTCACCAAGGCCCTGTATAACTGCAACAACACATCCCTGCTCCTATACTCAAAAGCTCTCACAATGAAGGCCAATATACTATTTGTCTTCTTTATTACTTACTGCACCTGCATTCTTACTTTCAGCAACTAATGCGCAAGGACACCCAAGTCCTGCTGCACACTCCCCTCTCCCAATTTACAGCCATTTAAGTAGTAATCTGCCTTCTTGTTTTTGCTTCTGAAGTGAATAACCTCACATTTATCCAAATTATACTGCATCTGCCATTGATTTGCGCACTCACCCAAACTGTCGAGATTATGCCGAACGATCTCTGCATCCTTGTCACAGTTCACCCTCTCACCCAATCTCGTATCATCTGCAAACTTGGAGATGTTACATCTTGTTCCCTCATCCAAATCATTAATATATATTGTGAATAGCTGGGTTCCAGCACCGAACCCTGTGGCACTCCACTATTTGCTGCCTGCCATTTGAAAAGGACCCATTAATTCCTACTCTTTGTTTCCTTTCTGCCAACCAGTTTCCTATCCATCTCAATACACTTCCCCAATACCATGCACTTCAATCTCGCACATTAATCTCTTATGTGAAACTTGGTCAAACACTTTCTGAAAGTCCAAATATACTACATCGACTAGCTCCTCCTTGTCAACTCTACCCATTACTTCTTCATAGAATTCCAACAGATTTGTGAAGCATGATTTCCCCTTCATAAATCCATGCTCTGTCTGATCCTGCCACTGCTTTCTAAATGTTCTGCTATAAAATCCTTGACACTGGATTTGAGAATTTTCCCCACTATCAATGTTAGGCTCACCAGTCTATAATTCCCTGTTTTCTCTCTACCTTTCTTTTTGAATATTGGAGTGACATTAGCCAGCCTCCAATCTGCAGGGATTGTTCCAGAGTCTATAGAATCCTGGAAGATGACCACCAATGCATCCACTATTTCTAGAGCTACTTACTTAAGTACTCTGGAATGTAGATTATCAGGGCCTGGGATTTATCTGCCTTCAATCCCAACAATTTTCTCAGCACCATTTCTTTCTTAATATTGATCTCCCTCAGTTCTTCCCTCTCTCTAAATCTTGTGTCCTCCAACAATTCTGGTATCTGATTTGTATCCTCTTTTGTGAAGACAGAACCAAAGTATGTATTCAGTCCCTCAGCCATTTCTTTGTCCCCTATTATACATTCCCCCATTTCTCTTTACTGATCTGTTTCTCTTCATGTACCTTTAGAAATTCTTAGCATCAGTCTTTGACTTCCCTGCAAGCTTACTTTTGTACTGTGTTTTCCCCTTCTTAATTAATCCCTTGGTCCTTCGTTGCTGAATTCTAAACTGCTCCCAATCCTCAGATTTATTATTTTTCTTGGCCAATCTGTAAGCTTCTTCCTTGGATTGCATACTATCACTAATTTTCTTTGTAAGCCATGGATTGGCCCTCTTACCTATTTTGCTTTTGCGACAGACAGCAATAAACATTTGTTGCAGTTCTCCCATGCGTTCCTTGAATGTTTGCCATTGCCTATCTACTGTCATCCCTTTAAGTAACTCTCCCTCATCTAACAAGGCCAACTCAAGCCTCATATCCTCTTGTTTCCTTTATTAAGGTTCAGCACCCTAGTCTCGGAATCAACAACCTCATTCTCCACTTTGATAAAAAAAAATTCTATCATGTTATGGTCACTCTTCCCCAAGGGGTCTCGCACAGCTAGATTGGCAATGATTCCCTTCTCATTGCACAGCACCCAGTCTAAGATGGCCTGCTCTCTAGTTGGTTCCTCCACATACTGGTCAAGAAAACCATCCTGTATACACTCCAGGAATTCCTCCTCTAAGGCATTGTGTCTAATTTGATTGCCAAATCTATGTGTAGATTAAAATCGCCCTTAATCACCAATATTCCCTTATCACATGCATCTCTACTTTTCCTGGCCAGCTTGACAGCCATTTCCTCATTGGAGGTGGGGTGCAGAATCTTTATATAAGGCACATCCTTACTGGTGTTGGTTCTCTTGGCACAATCGTGGGCCCGCTGATCCTGCAAAGAGATAGTGTAAAGAATTCAAAGTGATGGGAATGGTACGAAGCAGTTATGAGTACGCATAATCATGTGAGATGGTGAGCCACCCCCAGTGAGTGAATAAGAAGTGCAGTGGGCAGCAAGAGTAAGTCGTTAGGTAGGATGAGGTAGGCATGAGCCTTGAGTGCACAGCATGATGTGACGCTGAGGCTTGCAGACAACGATGTGGGGTGCCAGTGAAGTGGACGAGTTAGGCTGAATGATGATTCTGTTTACTTCTTGGTGATGCAGAGACTCAGCAGGTCTGGCAGAACTCTTGCAGAAACAACATTTTGCGTCCAATCTGGCTCTTCTTCAGAACTGAAGTTAAACATTAACTGTGTTCCTCTTTCCACAGGTCTAGCCAGACCTGCTGGGTTTCTCCAGTATTTTCTATTTTTATTTGAGCTAATCACTGAGCTGTTTGCATTCATCAGTATTTTATTTTGTAACTTCTAGTTGAATCCACAAAATATAATTTTATTCTTTCAAAAAAACAAATTCAAAATCTAAGTTGAGACTCTACAGACATTGGAAAGAATGTAAGTAAATGAATATCTGATATGAAAAGGAGTGTCAAAAAATAAGTTAGGAATACATTTACACTGAATTCACAAAAGTGACTAAGAAAGGTAAGAGTGACAACCCTTGATATCGTGGCTGGATTTGATACAGTGTAGCACCAAGGAGCCCTTGCAAAACTGGATTCAATGGGAATCAGTAGAACACTCTCCCCTGCTTGAAGTCATACCTGGTACAAAGGAAGATGGTTGTAGTTGTTGGAGGTCACTCACTTGAACTCCAGGACTTATCTGCAGGAGTTCAAGGTAGTGTCCTAGGCACAACTATCTCCAGCTGTTTCATCAATGACCTTCCCTCCATCATAAGGTCAGAAGTGGGCATGTTCACCAATGATTGTGCAATGTGTAGTCCCATTCAACTCTTCAGATACTGAAGCAGTCAATCTCCAAATGTAGCAAGATCTGGACAATATCCAGACTTGGACTGAAAAGTGGCAAGTAATATTCAGATCACAAAAACACCAGACATTGACCATCTCCAGTAAGACACAATCTAACCACCACTCCTTGACATACACTGTGTTACCATCACTGAATGCACAACTATCAACACTTTGGATGTTACTATTAACTAGAAACTGAACTGGACCAGCCATATAAATATAGTGGTTACAAGAGCACATCAGAGGATGGGAACACTGCACCGAGTAACTCACCTCCTAACTCCCAAACCTAGTCCACCAAGGCACAGGTCAGGAGTATGGTGGAATATTTCCCACTTGGCTGGATGTGTGGAGCTCCAACAATACTCAAGAAGTTTGACACAATCCAGAACAAGCAGCCTGCTAATCGGCATTACATCCATAAACATTCAGTCACTCTATCACTGGTGCTCTGTAGCAGCACTGTGTACTATCTTCAAGACATGCCACAGAAATTCACCCAAGATCCTTATACAGCAGCTTCCAAACCCATGACCACTATCATCTAGAAAGATCAGGGTAGCAGATACAGGAAACACCACTGCCTGAAAATTACCCTCCAAGCCACTCACCATCCTGACTTGGAGATATTGCACTGTTCCTCCAGAGATGTTGGGTCAAAATCCTAGAACTCCCTCCCTAACAGCATTATGGGTCCACATGGAACACTTGGACTGCAGCAGTTCCAGAAAGCAGCACAACACCATCCTCTCAATGGAAACTGGGGACAGGCAACAAATGCTCATCAACGCAACATTCACAATCAAGGACAAAAAGAGTTGTACGGCAAAGTATCTAGCAGTACTTTATATTAAAAATTCATAGCATAAGATTTTACCTTAGAAGCTAGTATTGATAAAACATCAACAAATCAAATGATGCTTAACACTTGTTTGATACGGTCAAACATTTGATACGGTTTGTTTGTTTTATAACCAACAAAAATGAATATATATTCAACACTTTTTAAAATTCTCAATAAATTTTAAATTTCCTGCTTCACGGAGAATAGTAGCAAGAAAATTAGACTGATTCCCTACGGATAGATGCAAGTAGAAGTCTTAGCTGCTGTTTTTGTTGTTGTTGAGGACAGGATTACTACTTCTTCACATATTTTTCTCCCTTTTCATTTCCCGAATCCACCAACAGCATTACTGCCTATAATCATAGTGTGAAAATTAACTCTCAGTTCTCTCCTACCATTGCAGCCTCGATTTCATTTCTAAAAGTGCATAATTGTTCTTAATGTACTGACAGATGACCTAAGATGATGAAAAGGACCTTTTTTTTTAAATCCAATCTCCTTCTTTCCTTGCATAAAGCACAAAACCGAAAATGTTGGCAATCTTAAGCAAAAACAGGAAGTGCTGAAAATACTCTTTAGTTCAATTGGCATCAGCATTTCACAATGACATGCTACATTTATCCACTGAACTGCTTTTACTGCATTTTAAAATTAAAAATCTTGAGTGAAGACTTCAGGCTGCCTGAGCTTTAACCTTGTGATGACACTTAACTGCAGAGATTTTGTGCAGTTTAAGCAGGTTTAGTGGTTTCTTCAACAACATTTGACAAACACTAGCCAAATGACAAGGTACTGTTTTTCATCTCAAGTAAAATCCAAATCAGTTACTTTTACAAAAATAATTACCGAAATTCTACAAGACAAGTTTTGAAACTATTCTCAGGCAAATTGAATTCTGTGCTACAGCTTGGAGCTTCAACGACAGAAGCTAAAGTTTTTGTTTAATCAGTCCAGTAGAATGGGGGCTTAGGACACACTGTTGAGTGCCTTACATTTGGAACTAAACCATTCAACCATTCCCCACCCAATCACACCCTCCCCCAAATACACACACTCACCACTGTGGCAAGCGTACTGGCTACAAGATGTAGTGTGGCAACTCATCAATTCTTCAACATGAACTCACAAACACAAACCACAGCCACCTTAAAGAACAAGGGCAGCAAATGTATGGGAATACCCTGATCTCCAAGCCACATAGCATGCTGACTTGGACAAACATTAGTGTTTAATGAAATTGGATCTAAATCCTAGAACTCCTAACAAAGACCGCCACTTTACTGAAAGTCCAGCCTGGCACACTGTGAAATTTTGTGCTGTCCCATGGATTGAAATTGCCCAGACTCATGACTCTTAGCAGGTAGTTAATGTGTTGTGATTTGGTCTTTGTGATAGTCAAGACAGGGACTGATTGATATTTTGATTCCAAGGGAATTAAGTGACGTATGATTTTGGTGGAAAGTAGAGTTGAAGCCAAAGATCAGTCTCAATATTGTTAATTGAGGGAGCAGCCTTAAGGGTCATATAACCTACTCTAGCCTCTATTTCTTGTGTTTCTTTTGATGTGTTATTCCAGGATTCATTTTTTTCCAGCAGTCCAGATTTTCACTTTCTCAAGTCAAAATGTCAATCTGTTTAGGTGAAATAATGGTTGTCCAAGAAGATGAAACCAAAATACTAGTGGCATCAACTGGGGATGATTTTGTTTATCTCCATCTTTAGGAGCATGAAATCAGGATCAACCACCAATATCCTGCAGTCACTTGTCCTAGGCTCTGTGGAAAAAGGGGCAGTGGAACTGATTGGATAACTCTTTCAACTTATTCTATAGGCGCAGTCCGGTATGCATCACAATTCACCCCTTTGTCACAATCAACATTTTTATGTGGAAGGAGCTGACAATAAAACTGTAAAGTATCCTGAGCATTAAAGCATTACTATGTCAGCATGTCCTCTCTAGCAGAGAAAGATGGCAACAAGTCTAAATGGGGCATGCTCTGGACAATTGTGTTTGGCAAGATAGGCTGAATTATCTTGGATTCCTTTTTATTTAAAATAGCAAAGGAGGCCAGGGAACTGTATAATTTCCCCTCTAGAACCTGGGTTCTGTCCTGAAAATGTTTTGTTTGTTGGATATAATACTATGTGGGAAAAAAATTGTGGCATCTAAATGGCATAAAATCTCAACATTAGCTACTAGGTATTACTAAATTGATAATTGTAAGAGACCGTAAGAATAACAGGCACGGAGAATGTCAAACTAATACAATGCAGCAAAGTAATTGGAATTTACCTCTCTGTGTTACAACTTAGGAGAGTCTGATGAGATTGGTGACAAAAGTTTAAATATTTTCAATTTCCTAACATTGAGACCCTTCAATTCAAAATGAACATAAAAAAGAACAAGAATATATATTAAAACATTTAGGAAACTAAATAATCAAACCCTTCAGTCATTGTTTCCTAAGAGACTGCTGAAGGGTGGATGGGTTGCCCCATTTTCCAGGTGTTAAAAAGTATTTAATGAACTATTCTCATAAATGAAGTCATGATTTTGTTTTAAAATTACGTACAGGAAGAATACCCCAAGATTGCAACATAGAAATTACATAAAAGCGCTGCCACCAAAAGTTTAGTGAAAAATAACAGATTTGAAATTAGTGATGATAGTATTAGGGAAACACACTGCAATGAAATTCATGCTTGTTATCATGTTCTTATTGCAATGCTTATTTCTGTATGTAGCATTCTGCAAAACATAAGAGGCAACTTCACTGTCTGCCTAAACATCAGTTACAGTCTCCTGCTTAAGAGACAGAACCATCTTGGCACTGCTTCAGCCTCAGCTGAGATGTCTCACAGGGTTAACATATGATTTGGGTCTCTGACCCGCTGATAAGTTCATGAACAATGTACACAGGTGTATGAACACTGTATTAGATCTGAAAGGGTTAAAACAGAACAGTGGCATTCGCATATTATACAATTGCTGGCAGATCAGCTTACAATATTGACAGCGGGAGACCAAACATCTGGTCTTCCTCAACATCTTTGTGACTAAGTACTAACATGAAATAAACCATACCTTGTTAATTACAGGAGACTCTTGTAAATAGACCAGGAAGTCGTTTTCCTATATTTATACAGAGGATGATAGTGGCAACATTCAACATGAGCAGCAGCTCGTACAGCATTTTAAGCTGACATGTCTATACAAAAAAATGCTAAGCAGATACGTTAAAACATAGAAAAGATTTTTTAAAATACATGCAATGTTGAAACATATTTAGCATTTTTAATTCAAATTTATGTCCTCACATTAACACACAGCTGAATTTAAGCTAATCATGTAGAACAGTGAAAATAAAAACAATCTCCTATGCAGTAATGAGTTTCCTGCAGAACACAGTGCGATCATCATCAATCTACAAGTTGCACACACATAGCATTCTGCTTACTTACAAATGTGGCAACTAAGTTAGCTCAGTCTTAACCTATATAATCAAACTGCTGTTAAAAAAATATACACAGCAAGTAACAGCTATATGTAATCAATTATTTAACCAACAATTTTAAATCATCCCTCAGGCAAGGCACCAACTAAACATGGTGGTGTGCCTACCTCTGGGTCATAAGAACATGTCCAACGGATTGATAAAAATTCATTTGAAGGAGTCTTGTGATGCAATGATAGTATCCTTATCTCTGGACAAGACAGTCCAGGTTCAAATCCAATCTGTCCTGGAGTGCATAACATGACTGAGCAGGTTGATGAAAAATAATTAAATGATGCACTATATTAAATTATACACCTAAAAACATTGAACATTTCAGTACTAATACACCAATAATTACACTAAGATCAAAACTCACATTGCTTTAATATTTGCAGCCACCGACTTGGTTTCAGATTTCACCAGTTTCTGCAACATTCCCTGGCAAAGGCACTCCAGTCTGTCAATATTGCTCGAGTTAGATGCGGGGCTGACATTGGAAATCCCTTAACTGGAAGTTTAAGAGCTTCTGGCCATTTCATGTTTCATCCAGGCCTCAAAGCATGGCAAAAAAGACCGTCCTCAGCAGCATCTAGGGTCATTTTCTGTTCAAATTAGACTATTACAATGCATTTGTGCATAGATTTGAAAATTGTATCTTTTTTCAAGTAAGAGAAATACAATTAAAAATGTACAATTACTGAATTAGAAAATAATAAATTCACTGTAATGGAGTGATCACTGGGTCAGCAATGTACTTTTCCATTCTTGAAGAATCTGTTCTGCCTTGCTTAAAGTTGAGTCCTCCTAGAGAATATAAAAGATGAAAATGGTTTAAACAGATTTTATGCATTACATTCGCTTAAATCTTGTCACACATGCTTCTACACCTGGGTTCAAATGTAATCCAAGTAGATGAAGATTTTCACTCCTCTAAATGTCCTAAGAGAAATAAGTTTATTCTTAACACAGGTTCAGCAGATACAAAGCAAATGTAGGGGTGCTTTCAAATTCAGCGTGATAAGCAGCATTGCAACTCTGGGTAACAAGTTAACACAGGGTAAGAGCTGATCTTCTAAAGTTGAATCAGAAACAAAGTATGCATAAGGGAAAAGACATCCTCCATGTTGGTTTAGCAGTGTCCTGCCATTGGGTATAGCTAGGAAACCATTTCCTAATTAGAGTATTCATAAGCAGGAGAAAAAGTCACACAAAAATAATTAAACAACACAACTTGATAAGAAATCAAATTTGCAATAAGGCAAGGTTGCAATTATATGCAGCTTTTATAATTGCAAAACATCCCAGCACTTCATAACTGAAAAAGTAGTTCTGAAGTACAGTCAATTTGCTCACAGCAAAGTTTCACAAACAGTATTGAAAGATGACAATTATTTTAAAAATATATTGAGGAATATATGCTGGCTGGGACACTAGAACTCATCTGCTTTTGTTCAATTAGTACCATGGGATGTGTTGTGTCTAACTCAGGAAGCAGCTTAATCTTCTGTTCAATGTCTCATGTGTTAGAATCCTCGCTGATATTTCATTGTTTTTATTTTTATTATTTCGTTAGCTAGATTGGAGCTGTGAACTAGGAACCGTGAGCCAAGGAACTTAGTGATACGGTAAAAGGAAAAGAACAGACCAAATAAGCTTTTGTTTATTGATGAGACTAAGCTTAGAGGTTAATTGCAGGCTGACTCTTGATTAAAAGTGTCCTTACAGACACAGCAACACCAGGAAGAGCACTGTATTTAAACAGTTAGCAGAAGTGGACTATTAATAAACTCATTACTTGAGAATTGGTTCTGACAATTCTGGAAGAGACCCTATATTCATGCAGATGGCAAATGTTGAATGATAATTGAGGTCTTAGGAAAAGATGGTCAGTCATCAGGGTAGAACCACGGCTGAAGGTATTGGTATCGAACTGCGCTTTTTGGTGACACAGCATGAATATTTGAAAATTCCCTGCCTAATCTCCCAAACGAGTTTCTGAAAGGCCAAAGAGTAAAAAGCTGAGTTACAAATATTACTATCTTTACCTGACTCAACTGAAAAAGTGACTCTGAACAACGTTTCAGAAAGGCAACCAAGGAATCCACAGCAATGCTCATAAAACTATGTATTATGAAAACTATTTAAGTAATCTGGCAAGTTTTATAATTTTCCTTTATCTATCCCTTAACTGTGTTTGCCTGAGCTTTGTGTGAATGGCAGCTGAAAACAAAATTTCAGGTTTAAAGCATAGACATTAATTAGGTTATCTGATTACTTACTTTTTTCTCTGCTAAAGTTATTGTGTGTTAAATAAATTGTTAATTTATTTTGTTGAAGATACAAAACTGGTGCCTGGGATTAATTGGCAATGGGGGAGGGGAAGGAGTTTCTGAAATAAATAGGGAGAGAGAGGGAGGCAGATAGAAGATGGATAGAGGAGAAGATAGATGGAGAGGAAACAGACAGGTCAAACAGGCGGGGATGGAGCCAGTAAAGGTGAGTGTAGGTGGGGAGGTAGGGAGGAGATAGGTCAGTCCAGGGAGGACAGACAGGTCAAGGGGGGCGGGATGAGGTTAGTAGGTAGGAGATGGGGGTGCGGCTTGAGGTGGGAGGAGGGGATAGGTGGGAGGAAGAACAGGTTAGGGAGGTGGGGACGAGCTGGGCTGGTTTTGGGATGCGGTAGGGGGAGGGGAGATTTTGAAGCTTGTGAAATCCACATTGATACCATTGGGCTGCAGGGTTCCCAAGCAGAATATGAGTTGCTGTTCCTGCAACCTTCGGGTGGCATCATTGTGGCACTGCAGGAGGCCCAGGATGGACATGTCGTCCAAGGAATGGGAGGGGGAGTTGAAATGGTTCGCGACTGGGAGGTGCAGTTGTTTATTGCGAACCGAGCGTAGGTGTTCTGCAAAGCAGTCCACCTATCTTCTCCTCTATCCATCTTCTATCCGCCTCCCCCTCTCTCCCTATTTATTTCAGAAACCCCTTCCCCTCCCCCATTTCTGATGAAGGGTCTAGGCGCGAAACGTCAGCGGCTGCTCGGCCTGCTGTGTTCATCCAGCTCTACACCTTGTTGTCTCAGATTCTCCAGCATCTGCAGTTCCTACTATCCCTGAGATTAATTGTTCATTAAGTCTGGATTGGTTATTCAGAAGTCTATAAGGTTGTAGGAATAGTCCACAGTTCAGTCACGAAATGTTTAAGATTGAGCAGGCTTTGCCAAAATTTGAAGAGAAGGATGTGGAAGTGTTTTTCATGTCATTTGAGAAGATAGCAACACATAATCGAGGGCTCACCAGAGATCTTGAAAAGCAGGCAACATTGGACATTGGAATGGAATTGAATTTTGGTACTGACAGTTGGGAATCAGACACCAGGTTTGTACTCAGACTTAAGATGGCACTGGAAATTGTTAAAGAGTTTTTGAACACGTTAGAAGTTTCCCTGGCACATTTGCAGGGTACAACTAAAGCTAAACTATCAGAGTTAGCCAGCAGATTAGAAATAAATTTGCTCAAGCATGTTAAGAAGGTGAACATTAGAGATTTAGTAATGAAACAGTTGAGTTTAGTGGAAATAGAGAGGCCAGGTGGTATAGGCAGTACATCAAAAACATCAGTGAACACTGAGTTCCAGTTCAAGCAAACAGAAATGAGAAAATTAAAGAAGGAATTCCAAAGTGCGGAAAAAGGAAGGGAATTCCAAAGAGAGTCTGAACTTAAAAAACTGGAATTCCAAAGGGAAGAAAGAGAGAAAGGGAGGGACAAGAGCAAAAAAGGGAGGAAAGAAGGAGAGAAAGAGATAGAACAAGCATTTAAATTAAATCCACTACAGCTTTGGCAAGTAAAACCAGAGATTTGGGAAAACATGGAAGATGACAGTTCTAGACATAATCCAAGTTCAGTCAGGAGATATTAAAGATTGTGCAGGCTTTGCCAAAATTTGAAGAGAAGAATCTGGAATGATTTTTCATGTCATTTGAGAAGGTATCAACACAAATGAGCAAAAGCAGATTGGATCCTGCCCCTGCAAAGTAAATTCACTGGTAAAGCATAAGAGATTTATACATTCCTGTCAGA
The DNA here is from genome assembly GCF_021869965.1 of Rhincodon typus. Lineage (NCBI taxonomy): Eukaryota > Metazoa > Chordata > Chondrichthyes > Orectolobiformes > Rhincodontidae > Rhincodon > Rhincodon typus. Next base: position 31,714,940 of record NC_063359.1, on the reverse strand, counting down.
GGGAATAAATTCTTGGGATTCTGATGAGTGAAAGGGGACACTTGAAGTACATATGAGGTGGTGCCAGAAGCATACAGGCAAAGGTATCAGAACTTAGAGAAACAGCCTGGACAAACCTATACTGAGCTTTAAAGAGTTAAATAAAATAATTTAACCCCCAGATTGTTGATAGTGATAGATTCAGTTATGGTAATGTCATTAAATGTCAAAGGGCAATGGTTAGATTTGTCTCTTATTAGAGATGGTCACTGCCTGACATTTGTGTGGTGTGAGTATTATTTGCCACTTTTCAGCCCAAGCTTGGATATTGGCCAGGGTTTGCTTCAGTATCTGAGGAATCATGAATGGTGCTGAACACTGTGCAATGATCAGCAAACATCCTCATTTCTGACCCTGTGATGGAAGGAAGGTCATTGATGAAGCAGCTGAAGATAGTTGCGCCTAGGAACTCCTGTAAAGATGTCCTGGCGCTGAGAAAACTGACCTCAAGAATCATAACCATCTTCTTTTGTGCCAGGTACAATTCCAATCAGAGCATTACAGACCAGTTAGCCTAACATCTATGGTGGGGAAATTGTTGAGAGTCGAGAAATAAGTTTGGGGTAACTGAATACCTTGAAAATTTTCTGTTAATCAGGAAGAGCCACCATAGATTCATGACAGGTAGGAGGTGATTTAAGGTAGTGGACAGGGCAATGTCTATGGAAAAACAAACAAAGAATTGCAGAGGTAGTAGGAACTGCAGATGCTGGAGAATCTGAGATA
>NC_063359.1:31579822-31713775 GCF_021869965.1 Rhincodon typus | reverse complement strand
CTGACGTTTCGGGCCTAGACCCTTCTTCTGAAGAAGGGCCCGAAATGTCAGCCTTCCTGCTCCTCTGATGCTGCTTGGCCTGTTGTGTTCATCCAGCTCTACATCTTGTTATCAAAGAATTGCAGATGCTGGAAATCAGAAACAAGAACAGAAATTGCTAGAAAAACTCAAACAACATAGCAGCATCCTTGGAGAGAAAGAAAGTTAATGTTTTGGGTCCAGTGACCCCTCTTCAGAACTGATTGTAGCTTGGAAAAGGTTGGTATACATACTGAACATGGGATGGGTGGAAGGGGAGGAGAAAATGATAGGTGAAGATGGAGCCCAAAGAGAGAGAGACAGAGAGGAATCAACAGTTGGGCAGATAAAGGAATGGGTAAAGGTCAGCCTGGGAGAATCAACAGCTGCTAATGGGGACTAGGAGTAGCTGACAATAGGTTGTTTGTGGTAGCAGCCCGTGTGATGACAAGGCCTGGTACATCAGGGTTGGGGTAAGGACATGGGAGAAGGTGCTCAGGCTCTAAAAGTATTAAACATGATATTGAGTCCAGAAACCTGCAGGGTACCCAAGCAGAAAATGAGAAGCTCTTTCAGCTTGCGCTGAGCTTCACTACAGTACTGCAGCAAGCCTGGGACAGACATGTTGGCTAGGTGTGTTAAAGTGGCAGACAACAGGAAGCTCGGAGCCATTTTGTGGACATACCTATGGATGTTGTTTATATGGACTTCCAGAAGGCATTTGATGAAGTCCCACCCAAAAGACTGCTAACTAAGGTTGAAGCCCATGTAACTGAGGGCAAATTATTGACAAGGCTGGGAAATTAGTTGAGTGGCAGACAACAGAATGTAAGGATAATGGAGAGGTACTCAAATTGGCAGGACATGACCAGTGGTGTCCTATAAGGATCAATGTTAAGTCCTCAATTATTCACATTATTTATTAACAACTTGGATGATGGCATAGAAAGTCATATATCCAAATTTGCTGTTGACACAAAATTAGGCGGCATTGCAGACAGTGTAGATGATAGCTTAAAATTACAAATGGGCAGTGATAGACGAAGAGAAGGGGCAAAACTGTGGCAAATGGGAGTTCAAGGTAAGCATGTGCAAGGTTATCTATTTTGGACTGACAAAGGATAGATCGGGGAGTTTGTAGATGGTACGAATTCAAATACAGTGGATATCCAAAGAGACTTGAGAGTTCAGGTATATAGATCTTTAAAATGTCACAAACAGGTGAAGAAAATAATCAAGAAAGCTAATAGAATGCTGGTCATTATACCGAGAGGACTGGAATACAGGAATGCAGAAGCTATGCTGCAGTTATACAAAACCCTGGTGAGCCCTGCTTGGAGGTCTGTAAGTAGACCTGGGCACCACACCTGAGGAAGGATATATTGGCATTGGAGGGAATACAGTGTAGGTTTACAAGAATGATACCTAGACTTCAGGGGTTAGGTTATGAGGGGATATTATCCAAATTAGACTTGTTTTCTCTAAACTTTAGAAGGATAAAGGGTCTTCAACACTCTATGACTTTACCAGGAAAAGATAGGATAGATAAAGATAAAATATTTCCACTATTTGGAAATTCTAAAACTAGGGAGCATAGTCTGAGAATTAGGGCCAGATCATTCAGGAGAGATGTTAGGAACACTTCTACACACAAAGGGTGGTTGATATTTGAACTCTATTCCACAAACAATAGTGAATGCTGAATCAGTTGTTAATTTTCAATCTTAGATAGATAAAGTTTTATTGAGCAAAGGTATGAAGGCATATGGGCCAAAGGCAGATACATGAAGTTAGGCCACAGATCAGCCATGATCTCATTGAGTGATGGAAGAGGCTTGAGGGGCTGCATGGCCTCCTCCTGTTCCTATGTTCCTAAGCAGTGGAAAGATTTTCCTCTGATTCCCACTGACTCCAGTTTTGCTAGATCTCCTTGATGCTACACTTGGTCAAAGGCAGTCTTGATATCAAATGCAGTTCAGCATTTTTGCCCATGTTTGAACCAAGGAGCTGAGTGGGCCTGGCAGAACCCAAAGTGCACGTCAGTGAGCAGGTTGTTGCTGATATTGCTAATGATCAACTCCTTCAGGATTATATACAACATCACTCCATAAGTTTTTTAAATAAGCAATACTGCGAAACATTCATCTATATAATTACATTTACCATATAATTACCTTATCTCTGCCCAAATATTTGACTTTATACCTTTAGTCAGACAATCTGGTGGTATCACTATTCTCTTGGAATGTTCTCTTCAGACTAGAAGAATAGTAGTTTTTAGTTCCCTGGGAATGTATTTCTGGTACTCCAAGTTCTCTTCTGAACTGCAGGTCCTTGAATCTCTTGCATCTCTTTATTAGAGGATGTGGTCCGTTCCAGAGCAGGCAATTTGTAGTATTTTCTCTTCTTAATGATATCTTCCATGGAGTTGTGGGCATCATACCTTCAAATTATGTTGGTGGATTTTTGTTTTCAATTCACCTATAGATATTTATTCTCACCAGTAGATGTGAGCTTAAGTAGTTATATTTTTCACTCAAACTTGATTAGTTTGCCTCAGTGACTGAATTATGGGTGAAATCAAATTGTTCAATTCCTCAAATAAAACACAAAACTGCAGATGTTGGAGATCTAAAATAAACAAAAACAGAAATTGCTGGAGAAACTCAGCAGGTCTGGCAGCATCAGTGAAGAGAAAATAGAACTCATATTTTGAGTCCAGTGACCTCCTTCAGAACTGATTCTTTCTGAAGAAGGTTTACTGGACTTGAAACATTAATTCTGATTTCTCTCCATTTATTGGTCAGACCTGTTAATTTTCTCCAGCAATTTCTGTTCAATTCCTCAACTGTGTTTCTCGAAGGTTCCTTCTTGCTTGATGTGATATTGGTTATTGAGGATTCTTCTTTGGGAAGCAGGGAGGTCAGAAATTCTACTTGAACTTGTCCCTCCCTAGTAATTCCAGCATTCAATATGGTGACTTAAATTTATCACAATTAGTTGTTCGTCCTGATGTGTTGCAATCTGACACAATTCAGTTGCAGATGCTTCAGTTGTCTCAACTGTTTGTTGATACCTCTTTTTAGTCTTTCTTCTTGAAATGTGTTGGCACCTAGAATCTATACGCTCTTTGCTTTTGATATGAGTGGAAAACATTTCTACCAAACTATTTTACCCTCGGCCAGGCCAACTGTCTGTGTGGAGTTTGCACATTCTCTCCATGTCTGCGTGGGTTTCCTCCGGGTGCTCTGGTTTCCTCCCACACTCCAAAGATGTGCAGGTTGGGTGGATTGGCCATGCTAAATTGTCCATAGTGTTCAGGGATGTGTAGGTTAGTTGGGTTATAGGGGATGGATTAGGGTGGGATGCTCTGAGGTTCAGTGTGGACTTGTTGGGCCAAAGGGCTTGTTTCCACACTTTAGGGATACTATGATCTATTATAGTAACGGCTTTCCATCTCATAAATAATACAAAATAAATTTCTTATTCCAATGTAATTAATTTCAGGAGATTCATTTTTTTTAGATTCCACCATTAGCTTACAAAGTCTAGTGAAATCTTCTACTGACTGTCCTTTCATCTTTTGTTGTTTAACTCCCCTCCAGCTTTTGAATGATATTCAGGGCAGTACATGCCTTTCAATTCAGGAGTGACTGACTATTCCTGAATATATATAGATTTTCAAGAATTTAGTGTCCCCTATGTTAATGAGTTGAGATTTTCTTGTAGTATAACTTTAAGTACAGTGCACTCTGTTTACTTCTTTAAATCGCCCAATGCTTATGTGCTTTAACAGACTGGGTTCACAATTTCTCTTGCTTTTTGCTCCCAGATTGTCCAAACTGCTCTCTGTTCTTTTAGTTCCATTTTATTTTTCTTTCTAGTTGTCCCTCTTGGCATCCGTGTCTATGGCAGTAACACCTGATCTGAGCTATAAACTAGTTTTTAAATTTATCATCCTCTCAGCCTGAATTACTATGCCATTTAAAGTTTCCCTTTTGTACCAGGGATTTTTAGTTTTAACTCATGCAATTGCCTGTCTGTTCAGTCACTGGCTAAACTTGGACTTGGGAACACTCCCACAGACCACCACCTTGTGATGCAGCTTATACATCAACTTTGGAACTGCAGACTTCTTCTGTTCCAGAACATTCCTTACTGGGTTTGAAATGCTTTCAGTCATTTCTTGAAGTAATCTTCAGTGTGGGATATTTCCATGTGGTTTTTGTTCAGGTTTGCTGTCCTAACGAATCAGCAATATCTTCTCACTTGAAGTCTTTGGCGTTGTCAGTTGGACCAGTGTTGCTGAATTCAATCTTCATCACGTGCTGATCACCACATTGTGTACTGCTATCTATATTGTCTTAGCATGTGGGTTCTTTAGGTGTTTACATGTTCTAACACATAAGAGAGTAGTTATTTTCTATTCTAATGAGAAGAGTCTTGTAGAGTAAATAAGGTACAGTTTATTGCATCACTGCAAATATTTACAGGTTATAATAGGCATTACATTACCACAAGTACAGCTGGGAGAACCTAGCTTGAGGTACATCTCCCACAAATTCCTATCTTATCCCCATCATGTCTTATGACATCATTACAGTGGGTGGTGCTTATTGCACTCACTCATTCAGACCCTCATATAACAAGCACCTCAAACACTCCCACAGCACTGAGATCTTCTGACCAAAAGAGAACCGTGGCTGAGGAATAGCTTGGGCCGCTGGAGTTGTATCTAATTGAAGTGTAAATGCTTCCTGAATAGATTACAGGAAAATGGAAAATAGTCAGTATTATGTGGCACAGGCCAGCATACTGCTCAGAGCCTGAATGATGTAGGGAACAGAAGATGACAATGTAGCACAGAGAAAATTTAAAGTCGGGTAGAGTTCTGACAGTACACTGAACCAAGTTATAGGCCTCATTATTATTACAGCATGCAAGACTTACATTCCCATTTTAAACATGTAAGAGTTGAATAATCTCTATATTACAGGTATGTCTCGATTTGCTTAAAAACTTCAAAAGATGTTCAAATCATAGCTCACCTTAACAAAGCAAAAACGTATGAAGTTTTCAAAGCCCTTTTTGTGCTCAGAAGAGTAGAAAGCAGACACTGGAATTGTGACCAAGCCCTATGAATAGAAGTAATAGCAAAGAGTTAGAAGTTTTGTGTGCCAATTAATTTAGTGGGATTCCATTCACTATCTGCATCCACCCTCCAGGTGGGAAAGAACGTGCTGTGCCTCTGGCCAATCCTGGGCTTTGCTGGAGCACTGCAGCAGGCCTAGGTCAGTACTGTTAGCATGTCTGCAAGATGGTTTAATGAAATTGCAAACAACTGGAAGGCCGGGTGATCGCATTTCTGGGCACCCTCACTGTATGTTCCATTTGTTCCTTCTCCCTATTTATCAAAAATATTAAAAAAAACATCATTTTCCCACCTACTTCTGTTCTGAAGATGGGTCACATTGGATTTGAAACATCAACTCTGTTTCTTGTTCCATCGATGCTGCCAGATCTGCTGTATTTTTTCAGCACTGTTCTATCTCAACTATGTAATCTACACTCGTAATTTATCTTTGGGGAGTCCAGTTATCATTCTGGTAAATTGACACCGCGGTCCCTTGAAGACAAGTTCATCCTTCATAAAATGTGATGCCCAGAACTGCTCACAGCATTCTAGGTGTAGTCAAAATGAGGGTTTTGTATAGCTGTAGCATAACTTTCACCCTCCTGCAATGTAGTTCTCCATCAACCTTTTCAATTATTTTTATACTGTTCATGACATTTTAATAATTTATGTACCTGAAAGACATCTTGAGACATCTCTTTCTAGATTTCCATTATGAAAATATGAATTATTCCAATATCCATTATGACCAGTGTGCAACGTACATGGTTATTAGTGCATGAGATAAAGGTTAACCTGGATGATCCACAAATGTTTGAAAATTTCCCAAATATACAGAACTTCTAGCCACAAATACAAAATTGCTTCATGCATTGGATAAAGATTCTCTCAACAGGTTGTTCACGTTCAGAATCAGTGAACAACTACAAATTTTGGTCAGCTAGATTCAACTTTACATGAGTTAGCCCCACCATTTCACAGTTACCCACCTTATTAGTTATGAGCCACTTCACAAATCTATAATCATACGGCTCCTCAGTGTCGGTGGAGACTGGCAGATCAACCTCTGATAGGAAAGGTACAAAACAAGGAAGTCAGCTATTTCACACAGAATAATCCAGTCCAATCATATTATAGTATACAACTCAAATATACATCAGTGAAGGCCAGACATTTCCTATCTGATAAAGTGGAAAGAGAAGGAAAAACATCTAATTCCCAACCAGCACCATGTGCATTTAGCAGCCAGGTAAGTTCATGATTGCAATGGGCCACACACAGTTCATGGTTTGGGGATAATTATATCTTAAAATAACAAGAAATTTCATTCAAAGCTAAATGGAACCAACAAAGTTGAATAGGAAACGAGGCATCTTTGTTTCTTCTCTCTACTTCGAAGGCTGTATTTGATACATGGTCCCCGGAACCACGTTACCCTGATTCCATACTACACATTGGCCAGACTTTAACTGGCCTAGAAAATCTCAAATTCCTTTTCGAGCGCTTATATACAGTTAGTTGTACTTCCCTTGTGATAACCAATCTGATTACTCACTGACTGCTGAGATGTCCACAATCAAGAAGTAACCACCCTCTGGCACAATTGGCTTTAGCCCCACAGAAGTGAGGCAGGCAGCAAGCTGGTCACGTTTCAATTGCAGTTCCTGACGCAAGTTGGTGAAATAACTGTCTGGTGCTCCTAAGCGTCCAAATTCTTTTACAAATCCTTCTGCTACAGCTTGCTGAGTAAAGAAAACCTTTGTTATTTAAATAGGTAATTTACTTCAATGACAATTCAGATTCAAAAGCCATTTTTGTATTGTATCATATACTTCAGTGCTGCAAATCTACAAAATGCTAAATTTCCACGGAGGGTGGCGGAGGAACAAAGAGGCAAAGGTGGGATGATAACAGGAGGTAACTAGAATGTCTTTGGTCCAAAGATTGGGTCCAAGATGATACTTCTATCAGTTATGATCTAAACTAATCCATGGTTGAAGCAGTAACTTTATGTTTCTGCCAGGCAAATCCACAGTATTTTAAACAGCTACTGGTAAATGACTAGTGTGGCTCATTGATAAGTCAAAAATTTGCTTAGGTTTGTTCTGAAGAAAGAATGGTTTTGAATTTGGCTATGTTTATCATCAACATTATTGCCAGGTGGCAGAATTAGTGCACGCACACACAGACACACAGCGTCACTGCCAAATGATGAATGGCAGCTGCTCTGCCCACATATTCACATGGCCTGGAGCTTTTAAACATGGTCTTGCTACAACAAATGGTCAACATTATTCCAGTCTAAACATAGTGTATTCTATGAGCGGAAACATAGAGTGGAAACACACTCAATATCATCCTCATGCACATATAGTTCCAACAGCTGATAATCACCTTCGTGCTGTTTCAGGGAATCTCCTGTTTTAAGACTGAAGTTGTAAGGCCGCAACACACCCCACCCGCATCTCACACTGCAGGCAGAGACAGCAAGATTCACTGAGTGTTAATGGCCAAGGGACAGGGATGCTGTGGGCGTTCTGACCCTTTGGGTTCAGATTTTGATATGTTGTACACTTTATATTTATTTGATTGACCCACTGCACTCCGCTGCTTTCTTGGTCTTTGCTGGTTAACTTGGTCTCTGCCTGCGGTTTGTCCACCTTTCTTTTGAGTGTTGGATTTCTGTGCTGTTGCTGCCTTCTTAGCAATCATTGCTGTCATGACCTTTTCCAGCATTTCCCATGCATGTGTAAAGGCTTACTGGTACAACAGGCTCCTGTAATGGCTGACTGATATAATGAGGGTCATCTGCATATGTACACACCAATGGCTATCATTGGCGTTGGGAATACATATTCTATTTGAATTCAGCTGTGGGTCTGAGAAATCACAAAAAGCCAGAAGAACTATGGTAAAGAATCATTAATGCTGTAATAATTGGAGAGGAGGGAGCTTTTCCAATGAAAAGCTTTGTATACTATCAGGAAAATACTAGGTGAGCTCCACAAACTGCTCTTCATCTCGCTGGGTACAAAACCAAATTTATTTCCCATCGTACAGCTTTGCTGTGAAAACCAATCCCTTTGGTACTTCTCACCTGTGCTGCAGTGGCACAATGATAGTTTGAGTTCTGATGGACAGTCTGCAAATGCCTGATGATGTCCTTAGGTCCAATTGCCCAGCCAACCTACAATAAGCAGTTAGATTGAAAATCACAAAATCTTGTACCAGATAATAGTTAGAACTTTGAATTTTATACTTATAATGAAGTGCAAACTGAACAAATTGATTCTTGCAGGGAATTTTTTCTATTATAATCAGCGCATTTAACTCCTAAAACGCACAACTACAAATTAACACAAAATCACAAGCTTAAGTGCTGTTCTGAAGAGGGTCATACAGGATTTGAAATGTTAATTCTGTTTCTCTCTCCACAGATGCAGTCTGATCTGGTGAGATGTCTTGAGCCACTCTGTTTTTTACTGATAGCTTAAACTCTGGTATCAGCTATAATGCACTGAGAAAACTGTACTGTTGCTATTACAGAGACTTGGTTAAGGGAGGGACAGGATTGGCAGCTTAACATTCCAGGATACAGATCTTTCAGGCAGGATAGAGGGGGATGTAAAAGGGATGGGGGAGGTGCGCTACCTGTTAAGGAGAATATCACAGCTGTATTGCGGGAGGACACCTCAGATGGAGTAGAGCTCAGGAACAGGAAGGGTGCAATCACAATGTTTGGGGTTTACTATAGGCCTGCCAACAGCCAGCGGGAGACAGAAGAACAGATATGTAGGCAGATTTTGGCAAGATGAAAAAGTAACAGGGTTATTGTGGTGGGTGATTTTAACTTCCCATATATTGATTGGGACTCACTTAGTGCTTGGGGTGCAGATAGGGCAGAGTTTGTAAGGAACATCCAGGAGGGTTTCTTGAAACAGTATGCAGATAGGAAAGGGGTCATATGGACCTAGTATTGGGGAATGAGCCTGGCCAGGTGGTCGACGTCTCAATAGGGGAGCAGCTCAGGAACAGTGATCACAATTCAATAAGCTTTAAGGTACTGATGGATAAAGATAAGTGTAGTTGTCAGGTGGAAGTGCTAAATTGGGGGAAGCTAATTACAACAATATTAAGCAGAAACTGAAGAATATAGATTGCAGGCAGATGTTTGAGGGTCACATCTGGTATGTGAGAGGCTTTCAAGTGTACGTTGCTGGGAACTCAGGACCGGCACGTTCCTGTAAGGTTGAAGGATAAGTGTGGCAAATTTAGGGAACCTTGGATAACGAGAGATATTGTGAGCCTAATTAAAAAGAAAAAGAAAGCAGTTATCAAGGCCAGGAGGATTGGAACATATGAAGCAAGGGTGGAATACAAGGAAAGTCAAAAGAAACTTAAGCAAGGAGTCAGGAGAGCTAAAAGGAGTCATGAAAAGTCATTGGCCAACAGGATTAAGGAAAATCCCAAGGCTTTTTATACATATATAAAGAGCAAGAGGGTAGCCAGGTGAGAAGGTTGGCCCACTCAAGGACAGAGAAGGGAATTTATGTGTGGAGCCAGAGGAAATGGCCGAGGTATTAAATCAGTATTCACCAGAGAGAAGAACTTGGTGGATGGTGAGTCTGGGGAAGGGTGTGTTGATAGTTTGGGTCATATTGAGATCAAAAGGGAGGAGACATTAGGGGGTCTTGAAAAACATTAAGGTAGACAAGTCTCCAGGGCCTGATGAGGTATACCCCAGAATACTGAGACAGGCAAGGGAGGAAATTGCTGGGGCCTTGAGGGAAATCTTTGTATCCTCACTGGCTACAGGGGATTGGAGAATAGCCAGTGTTGTTCCTTTGTTTAAGAAGGGTGGCAAGGATAATCCAGCTAATTACAGGCCGGTGAGCCTTACGTCAGTGGTAGGGAAATTATGGGAAAGGATTCTTCAAGACAGGATTTACTCCCACTTGGAAATAAGTGGGCATATTAGCGAGAGGCAGCATGGTTTTGTGAAGCGGAGGTCTGTCTCACTAACTTGGTTGAGTTTTTTGAGGAAGTGACGAAGATGATCGATGAGGGTAGGGCAGTGATATGTTGTCTACATAGACTTCAGTAAGGCCTTTGACAAGGTCCCTCATGGCAGGCTGTACAGAAGGTAAAGTCACACAGGCTCCTACAAGATTGATAAAAAAAAACTGGTTCGGCCATAAAAGGCAGAGGGTAGCAGTGGAAAGGTGCGTTTCTGAATGGAGGGCTGTGAGTAGTGGCGTTCCCCTGGGATCAGTGTTGGAACCTTTGCTATTTGTAATATATATAAATGACTTGGAGGAAAATTTGACTGGTCTGATTAGTAAGTTTGCCAATGACACAAAGGTTGGTGGAATTGGGATAGTGATGAGAACCGTCAAAGGATATAGCTGAATATAGATTGGTTGGTGACTTGGGCAGAGAGATGGCAGATGGAGTTTAATCCGGAAAGATGTGAGATGGTGCATTTTGGAAGGTCTAATCCAGATGGAAAATATACAGTAAACGGCAGAGCCCTTAAGAGTGCTGATAGGCAGAGGGATCTGGGTGTACAGGTACACAGGCCACTGAAAGTGGCAACGCAGGTGGAGAATGTCGTCAACACGGCATATGGCATATTTGCCTTCATCGGCCGGTGCAGTGAGTTTAAAAATTGGCAGGTAATATTGCAGCTTTATAGAACCTTAATTAGAAAAAACGAAAGAACTGCAGATGCTGTAAATCAGGAACAAAAACAAAGTTGCTGATAAAGCTCAGCAGGTCTGGCAGCATCTGTGAAGGAAAAAACAGAGTTAACGTTTCAGGTCTGGTGACCCTTCCTCAGAACTGATGGTGGCTGGGAAAATGTCAGTTTATTTGCAGAAAAAAGGGGAGGGGGATATAGCAGGGAGTAAATGATAGGATACAGCCTAAAGACAGAGAAGAGCAGTTGGACAGACAAAGAGTTGATAATGATCAGGCTGGGAGGGTGAATAGTTGTTATGGGGTCTATTAGGGACTAATAACAGGTAGTGTGTAATGACAGGCTATGTGGTAACAAGGCCTGATGTGTAGGGTAGGGGGCTGGGACATGGGAGAGTTTAGGCCCTAAAATTATTGAACTCAATCTTCAGTCTGGAGGGCTGCAAAGTCCCCAAGCGGAAAATAAGGTGTTGTTCTTCTAGCTTGCGTTGAGCTTCGCTAGAACACTGCAGCAAGCCAGACACAGACATATTGGTCAGGGAACAGGGTGGGGCACTAAAGTGGCAGGCAACGGGTAGTTCAGGGTCCTTTTTGCGAGCAGAACGTAGATGTTCTGTGAAGCAGTCACCTAGTCTTACGCTTCATTTCCCCAATGTAGAGGAGACCACATTGTGGTCACCTTAATTAGGCCGCATTTGGAATATTGCGTTCAATTCTGGTCACCAGACGACCAGAAGGATGTGGTGGCTTTGGAGAGGATACAGAAAAAATTTACCAGGATATTGCCTGGCACGGAGGGCATTAGCTACGAGGAGAGGTTGGAGAAACTTGGGTTGTTCTCACTGGAATGTCGGTGGTTGAGGGGCGACCTGATAGAGGTCCACAAGATTATGAAGGGCATGGACAGAGTGGACAGTCAGAAGCTTTTTCCCAAGGTGGAAGAGTCAGTTATAGGGGCCATAGGTTTAAGGTGCGAGGGGCAAGTTTTAAAGGTAATGTACAAGGCAAGATTTTTACACAGAGTGTGGTCAATGCCTGGAACCCGCTGCCGGGAGAGGTAGTGGAAGCAAATACAATAGTGACTTTTAAAGGGCAGCTTGACAAATACATGAATAGAATGGGAATAGAGGGATACGGTCCCCAGAAGAGTAGGGGGTTTTAGTTGTGACGGGCAACAAGTCGATGCAGGCTTGGAGGGCCGAAGGGCCTGGTCCTGTGCTGTAATTTTCTTTGTTCTTTTCTTTGTTAAAACCAGTTACTGAGTATCTGGGTGTAACATCACAACAACTGTCAAAGTGCCAGGCATTGAAATTAACTTTGCGTCAACTCACATCTGTGGTTTCCAATGACCGTGGCTAAGCTGCAGTGCAGTGCATTGAATAACATGACTCAATATGTTAGGACTGAGGATCAACTTCACCATTCCATCACACTGCAGCTGGTCCCAAATCCTGCTGCAGCTCCAGTTCAACAGATAAGGGTTAAATCAGTTCAGCCATTGTAATCAAAAGCATTAGAAGAGTTTTCAATTGGTCATAAATCCCAAATCATACTATATATTTATACAGCTATACCTTATTTTCCGTCTAGAATTTACTACTGCTTATGTAGGGATTCAAGATTTTATCTGTTGTCAGCAGACAGCCCACTATTATGTCCAATACAACTGAAGATTACTATAATGGATGAGAGTCAAAGTTAGCCAAATTTTCTGACAACTTTCTCCACTCACCTTCCACCCTGTAGCACTAAAGGTTTTTCCTGCACTTCCAACAGTGATTGTTCGCTCCCACATCCCTGGCAGGCTAGCTAGGAATAGGAACACATGATCAGTAAGTCATTAGTGGGGATGTCTGAGAGATGGGGAGCAGAAGAGAAATACTACAGGAGTAAATTTTGAAAATCCCCACATACTGGTGTGGAGCATGATTAGAAGGGTATGTAGAAAGCTACAGCTATAACTGCGTAGTTCTCATTTCCCAAATCGTGGTTGCTGATTAGGGTTCCATGCTCAAAGTTAAACCTCAAGAAGTACAAGCCAAGCAAATATATATGTTACTATTCATCTGTAAGAGTAATAATTGATTAAACTACAATATAAGTTAGCTATTTATTTACTATCTAAATTATTTTTCATCAGTCCACACATTTCCTTCAAATAAAAGGTGTCACTAAGGGTACATACATTAGTTGTGGCAATGCATTCCTTATTGTCAGACATGTGAAATATTGTGTGTCTTGGACCTAGTCAGACCCACTCCATCACTTCATTTTGTGATACGTTAATGATGAATTTCCTTCTCTTGCTCTAAATGGAAATTTTCATTAACCTTGCATTCAATTGCCAGTTGTTTCTAACCTTCAGGTAGGTGGTCCATCTCTATCTCTTCCCTTCCTGCAATTCTCTGACTCGATTAGGTAATGCACCAATACTCCGTACAAGCTCACAAACATTACAGCTTCTTAGACTGCTTTTCCTACCACCCTGTTTCTTCTAAGATCTCAATTCCAAACTCCAAGCTTCCCTGTTCCTATCACATCTGTTCTGAAGACACATTTTCCTTTGCTGTGTTTCTAATAGGTCCTCCTTTCATCTGAAGAAAGGACTCCCACCCCAAATAATCCCTGTGGATGTGCGTGATAGGACCCTTCACTGGGTCCATCTTATATGCTGCACTTTTGCTCTCATCTCTTCCCCTCCCTCTCTGAACACTAATTGAGTTCCTCTTGCCCTCACCTTCCATCCATAAGACCATAAGGCATAGGAGCAGTCAACCGATGTTTGCTCTGCCATTCACTGAGATCATTGCTGATCTGAGTATCCTCACTCCACTTTCCTGCCTTCCCGCTCCCCCCGATAACCCTTAATTCCCTTACCAATTAGAATACTTTCTATCTCAGCCTTGAACTAATTAACGACCTAACTTTTACAGAACTCAGCAGTAAGTAATTCCACAGATTCAGTACAATTGGAGAGAAGAAATTCCTCCTCACCTCATCCCACCACACCACTGAATTCAACAGATCATACTCTTCTGCTTCCATCATCTCCAGTATGATGCTGCCAACCACATCTTACCCTCTCCTCCCATATCATCTTTCCAAAGGGACCATTCCCTCTGTGAAACCCTGATCCATGTCTCGGTCATTTCAACTAGGGCTTTTCACAGTATCTTTCCATGCAAGTCAGAGAAATGCAACACTTGCCTTTTCACCTTGTGTCTCCTCACCATCCAAGACCCCAAATACTTCTTGCACGTGAAACACAAGTTGATGGACTTCTTAAAAATATAGTCTACTTATTCAGTCCTCACAATTTGATTTACCCTACTTTGAGGATATTAAATGCAAATTAGGTGACTGTTTTAAGACCAGCTCTGATCAATTCCTAAGTGTAGCCCTCCACTTCAGGCCACCTGTTATGTTAATTCTCTGCCTTAATTTGTTGCTAAAATCAAGTTCTGCCATTCTAGAATTATTCATATTCATGTGTTTGACTAAGAACACACAGATGACGCTTTCTTACCAATCCGCACATGCCTGTTTGCATCATATACCAGCCACTCATACACCTCATCACTAATGCACAAGACATTGTGCTTCAGACACAGATCTGCGATCATCTGCAACTCTTCATGGTTGAAAACCTAAGAGGTAAAACAAAGAGAAATTGTTAAGTAATAACTTTGAAGTTGATGGAAACCAACCTAAACTTCCTTCTTTCTTTGTGCTATATCTGGCTAGATCAATTTTTCTTTCATCTTTCTTGTCACTTCCTTTTCCAGTCAGGTCACAGAAATGACTCCATTCCTGTCAGCTCATTAGACAGGAATGTCAGTTACAAGCCAGAATATTTGTTTCCACTCTCTGGGCTAAAGTAGACAGGACGGTTCAGCCATCCACAAACAATAGATGTCTTATCAAACACAATCTGCAGCCTTCATTTTCGTTTGAGATTTGTTTTTGAGTATTGTATTTTGTGACAAAGACATACAAAATAAGTACACCATGTCACTGACTATTAAAAATAATTTGCATTTGGAGTAAATCTCATCATACTTCAAGAACATCCCAAAGCACTTTCCATAAAATGCATTAATTCTTGTTGAGATGCTTTGTGTTATGTCCAATTTAAAGACTCTGTTCCATAAAATACTTAGTTCACCACTGTAGGCAGTAGTCTAAAGGTTGTTACCTTTAACCAGTTTTGTAAGAATTGTCGGTAGATTGCAAATACTCAACCTGCCTGAAGAATTGTTTTAGATCGAGTGTCTCAACATTTCCTGCAGATGGCTTTGTGAACTGGATGGGAATTTTGATAGAGAAATCATTTTCTGGGAGGGGCAGGTGGTCCAATGCAGCCAGAAGAAACAGATAAGCGTGGTAGGCTGGCAGGAACTCATATGGTCCTCCTGGTCTGCAAGCAGAGTTGCAAAGGCATTTACCTCTTCCACATAGCAGGCTTCACTGCCCTTTAGCTGTCAGTCCACTGGGAATCTTAGAATCATAAAACTTTACAGCACAAAAGGAAGTCATTCATTTAATGTATCTGTGTCAGATCTTTGAAAGACCTGTCCAGTTTAGGTCACATTCTATGATACTGTAAATTAAAACTCTTAAATATCAGTATTAAGTTTTCCCTTAATCTCATCTGCTCTAAGAACTTACCAATTTTCTCCATTCTCTCTACATAACTAAAATCTCTCATCATTGGCATCATCCTGGTAATGTCCCCAGTTTTCTTTCCAAGACCTTGATATTCTTCTTGAAGACCAGTACTGAGAACTGTACACACTATTCCAGCTGAAGCACAATCTGAAAGGTTAGCATAACTGTTTTGTTTTTGTATTTACTGTCCAACTTACATAGCCAAGTACCATAAGCTTTATCAATCACAACGTCAGAAGTCACACAACACAAGGTAATAGTCCAATAGGTTTATTTGAAATCACAAGCTTTCGGAGTACTGCTCCTTCCTGACAAAACAGCAGCACTCTGAAAGCTTGTGACTTCTAATAAACCTGTTGCATTATAGCCGGTGTCGTGTGGCTTCTGACTTTGTCCACTCTAATCCAATTCTGGCACCTCCACATTATATTTAATAATCACCTCATCAGCTGCCACCTTCAAGGATTTATGTATACACACCATTTGATCCCTCTACTCTTTCTTTTAATATTTACTCATGGGACATGGACATCACTGGCTGGCCAGCATTTCATTGTCTGTCCCTTGTTGCTTTTGAAGAGGTAGCGAGGTGCTGGCTTCTTGAAGTACTGCAATCCACATGCTGTAGGTTGACCCACAATGCCCTTATGGCGGGAATTCCAGGATTTTGACCCAGCGACACTGAAGGAACAGTGATATATATACACAAGTCAGAATGGTGTGTGTCTTGGAGGAGAACTTGCAGATGGTAGTATTCCCATGTATCTGCTGCCCTTTCAAAGGACAAAGTGGTCATGGGTTTGGAAGGTGCTGTCTAGGGTCTTTGGTGAATTTCTGCATTGCATCTTGTACATAGTACACACTGCTGCTTAGTGTCGGTGATGGAGGGAGAGGCAGCTTGTAGAGGTGATGCCAATCAAGCAGGCTGCTTTGTTTTGGATTGTGTCAAACTTCTTGAATGTTGCTGGAGCTGCAACTATCCAGGCAAGGGGGAGTATTCCACTACACTCCTGACTTGTGCTTTGTCAATGGTTGACAGACTTTGCGGAGTGAGGCGGTGAAATATTCTTGTAGCCACTGTGCTTATGTGACAAGTCCAGTTTCTAGTCAATGGTAAACCCCAAGAATGCTGATAGTGGGGGATTCAGTGGTGGTAACACTACTGAATGTCAAGGGGCGATAATTAGATTGTCTCTTATTGGAGATGGTCATTGCCTGGCATGTGTGGCACAAATGTTACTTGCCACTTGTCAGCCCAAGCTGGATTTTGCTGAGATCTTATTGCATTTGAACATGGACTGCTTAAGTATTGGATGAGTCGTGAATGGTGCTGAACACTGTACAATCATTGGTGAACATCCCCACTTCTGACCTTATGATGGAGGGAAGGTCATTGATGAAGCAGCTGAAAATGGTTGGGCCTAGGACACTACCCTGTCCGGGGAGATGCCCTGGAGCTGAGATGACCTACTTACAACAACCACAACCATCTTCCTATGTACCAGGTATCAGTCCAACTAGTGAGAGTTGCCCTCTGATACTCATTGATTACAGTTTTTCCAGAGTTCCTTGATGCCACATTCAGTTGAAAGCAGCCTTCATGTTGGGGTCTGCCACCCTCACCTCACCTCTGGAATTTATCTCTTTTGTCCATGTTTCAACCAAGGCTGTAATGAGGTCAGCAGCTGAGTGGCCCTGGCAGAACCCAAACTGGGCATCACTGAGCAGGTTATTGCTGAGCAGGTGCTGCTTGATAGCACTATTGCTGACACACTTTACTGATGATCAACAGTAGACTAAGGGGGCAGTAATTGGCTGGGTTGGGTTTGTCCTGCTTTTTGTGTACAGGACATAACTTGGTGATTTTCCACATTGTTGAGTGGATGTCAGTGTTGTAACTGTACTTGCAATCCTCTCCCCTCAGCATAATACCATTTGGGTTATACTGCCTCTGGATGTTGCTTCTCTCAAAGTTTATCACTTCACATTCATTCCCATTAAATCTGCTTCTGCCAGTGTCTGCTCCTTTCACCCATCTATGCCATGAGGTCTGCTGTTATTTACAGTGTTGCTAAATTTGTATCATTGGTCATCTTCAAAATTGTATCACCGTGTGCCTAAGGCCATATCATCTCCATATAACGAGCAAAGCAATAAACCTAACAGTCCTAATAATGAAGAACCTCCATTAATTAGTTCTCTCCAGAGAGATAATTGGATAGCATTATTTTCTTCACCTTTCTCTCTTTCTTTCAATTGCTGTCGTAGTATAGCAGCAACTGTCTTTTTACATTCAGGTGATTAAGCTAGGCAACTGTGTCAGAAGTTGTTGTGATGCCTTCTTTGTATTTTTGAATCAGGCACTGAGTTGTCATGAGTTTCATATTCTATCCTGGGTAACTACTGTGATGCACCCTGCAGAACTTACAATTTTCTATCAAGTATCAACACATCAGCAATGGTTTGCAAAAAATGCAGTATTTCGTTGCTCATTGGCTTCAGAGAAAATCAAAATCAAAGGAACGATGTGAAAAAAATTCATTCAAATGTTCTAATAATACCTGTAGGTGGTGCTATGATAAAGGTTTTGTTACTAACTGCCACACTAAAACCCAGCTGCTAACAAGACATTAATACTGAGAGTTTATGATTTGGGTTTTCCTTCGAAAAACCAGTTATTTAATTAACTTAAAAATACTAAACAGAATAAAATGGGGTGGTAAGTGAAATAACTATCCTGTCACCAAGTCACTCTTTACTTGTGCATAGTACTTGACACTTGTTTGACTTCCTCAGAGCCAGCTCTCAAGAGTGAACAGCATGTCTGACACGACTGTTAATGCCTGTCAGCCAGAGCTCCCTGGTTAACAGCCCCAATCAGGGAACTCGTATTCTATGAGGTGCATTTGGCTGACCTCGTAATAATCACTACATCCCTCCTTGTCTAAGTCCGGGGACATAGGCCTGTTCTTTTTCTTATAGCCTCTCTTGGGGCTTTTTCGCACTGGGTCCAGGTCCTCTGACTCAGCCTCAAATTCAGGCTGCATATACCCAACCGTAGCCCGCCCCTTGCTCCCAGAGTGTTTCGGAAGAAATTCATCCTCTTTTTCAGACGGTAAAGGTCTTGCGGCTGCAATATCTGCCATGTTCATCTCAGACTCTGAGGTTTCTTTGATGCTAGATGGAGGGAGAAAACCCATGGGCTCCTACAGCCTTTCTGACTGTTCTGAAGAGCCAGGTATGTTTTGCTTACCCATGCAGGGCCATTTCTCTGGTTTTGATGCCAAATTTCATCCCCTGAAGAAAACTGTCTCTTTTGCTTCGGGGAGTCCTGCATCCAGCACTGGTGTTCCTGATGCCGTTTCAGTCACTCCCATTCCCTTTCCTCCCCTTCCCCAGATACAGTTTGGTATTGAGTGATAGTGTAGGCTGTTTCTTTAAGCCTGCCTTCAAAGTTCGGAGACAAAACATTGGACAATGGATAGTATGGACCTGTCCTTCTATGCTGACTGCCATTTGACTTGATGAAATACTCAAATTCCCGTAAATGATGGCCCATTATCTGTGACCAACACTTCTGGGAGCTGGTGTATTGCAAAAATTAACACAGCTTTTCTATCATTTTCCCTGTGTTTGACAAATGAACTCTATGCACGTCCAACCACTTTGAATGAGGGTCCAAGATAACTAAGAACATTGAGCCCATGAAAGGGTCGGCACAGTCGATGTGTAAACGAGTCCAAAGTTTATCCGGCAATTCCCACGAATGTGGGGGAGCTGCTAGCAGTAATCTTTGTCCTTGTTGGTACTCTCGGCACTGCCCCATCAACACGACTATGTCTGCATCCAATCCTGGCCAGCAGACATGACTTCTTGCGCGACATCTTCAGTTTGGACACTCCTGCATGACCATGGTGGAGTTCAGCCAATATCTGGTATTGATCTTTGCTTGGGACAATCGCTCTTGGTCCCCACAATAAAATGTCATCCTCCACGGTGATCTGGTCGGGTCCAGAAAGGTTTCATTCTGGTTGTGATGGCCCTTTTGATCCCCCCATCAGCACCAGCTGTTTTAGTTTTGCCAGACTGGATCTTTTTGCATCCAGAGTCTGATATTGTCAGCAGTAACCAGAAGGGTGTCCAGAAAGTTTAAATAAACACACTCTTCCAGTGATGGCAGCACTAGTGGTGTATCTGCTGGTGGGACGCAGCTCAAGGCATCCACATTTCCTACTTGGCATCCTGGATGGTGTTCCAACTTGTATTTATAAGCACTCAGAATGAGAACCCACTGCTGAATTTGACCTGAATCTATGGGTGGCACAGCCTTGTCCTCTTTGAGTTGCCCTAGCGGGGCTTTGTGGTCTATTACTATTAGAAATTTACATACATAAAGGGGTATTGGTGAAACTTTCTCACACCAAAGATGACCGCCAAACCTTCCTTCTCTGAGTACATTTGTATTCTGCATCAGCCAGAATCTGAGAAACATACGTTTTTGGGGGTTCTCTCCATTGGGCCATCCGTGAGCCAAGAATACCCCAATATCGTACAGGAGAGGCATCATATGTCAGCACCAGATCTCACTTGAGATCATAGTGTGCCAACACTTTAGATGATGATAGGTGCTTCTTCCCTTCCCGATAGGCTATATCTTGGCTGTGTGACCATTTCGAAGGTTGACCCTTTTTCAATAGCAGATGTATGGGTATCAGATTGGAAGCTAGGTTACATATGAACTTTCCATAGTAATTCACAATCCAAGGAAAGACCTAAGTCCAGTACAGACATGGGAGCTGGGGCACCTTTCATCGCCCTCACTTTATCTTCCAATGGGTGTAACCTGGCCTTGTCAATGTAGCCCAAGTAGGTTATTTGGGGTGCTTGGAAAATACATTTTTCTCTCTAAGACGTACATCCACCTGGAACATTTAAGGACTACGCCCATGTTCCTGAAGTGCTCTTTATTAGCCTTCCTTGTTATTAGAACATCATCCAGCTAAATTGCAATCTGGGGTAGACCTTGTAAAATGTTCTCCATTGTCCGCTGAGAAATTCCTCTGGCTAATGATATCCCAAATGGCAGTGTCGTCTATTGGGACAAACTCTTATGAATATTAATTATAGCATACTTCTATGAATCCTCATCTAACCGCAGGCACATAGGGCTCATGGCTAGCTTCGTGAAGGACAGACTCCCACCAGCTTTGCGTGTAAGCCCTCTATACAAGAGATTGGGTATTTATGCAGCTGCAAGAAGCTGGTTACTGTGTGTTTAAAATCCCCACAAAGGTGAACCAAGCCATTGGGCTTCACAATTGGTATAATCGGTGCAGCCCATTCTGCAAACTGTACTGGTTTGATGATTCCTTCGCTTTCCAGCCTCCTAATTTCTGAATCTACTTTTGGCCATAATGCAATTGGCACTGGGTGGACCTTGCAGAATCATGGAATTGCTTCCAGGTCAACATGCAAGGTGGCCTTGGTTCCTTTGATAGTCCTTAGACCTTCCTGAAAAACTTCTGGGTATTTAATTAGGACTTCATTCAGGTAGCCATTTTCTAATTGAAAAATGTTAAGCCAATCAAGGTGAATCTTTCTCAACCAGTTTCTCCCTCTCAGGCTTGGGTTCGAACCTTTCACTGCAATCAGTGGTAACTGAACTAGCTGCTTCTCATATGAGACCAGAACCGAAGTTGTACCCTTAATCTGTAAAAGTTCCCTGTTTAGCTCATCTCTTACATAAACATAAGGCTTGGAGTCCAGAGTGAATTTTGTGAAAGACTGGTTCTGCAACCACTGGTACAGCCGTCCAGGTATGAACCTCGATTAGAACAGGGTGATCATATAACCAAATGTTTATTTTGATTTTTTTCTGTTAGATGTTGGTAAGCAATTTAACTGTTCAAAGCCAGATGTAGGTGGCCTTTCCATGGTGTGCACTCACCTGGATACCAGTCTATGCGTTATCTTACTGAATTCAGGCCTAGTGGGCCTTTTTTGCTGTCTTGAGTCCGCATACCCTCAGTAACTACAATGGCTTCCCAAATAACAGCATGATGCCAGAAATGCTTACCCCAACTCAAAGATGACTGCTGTGAGCAAAATTCTTCAGGAGTGCATTTTTTTCTCACTGAATGAACTCCACAGAGACCCCTATCAAGTCACCTAGTCACCCTTTATTTACATATGCATAGTACTTGACACTGGTCCAGCTTCCTCAGAGCCAGCTCTCAGAGTCAACGAAACCTCTGGCACTCCTGTTTGTATCTGTCAACCAGGGCTCCGTGATTGGAACCAGGTTAACAGCCCCAATCAAGGACCTGATATTCTATGAGATCCATCTAGCTGACCTCACTGTAATTACCACAGTAAGCCTGCCACTGCAAATCTTCTCCAGAATGTTGTTCCCCAAATCTATAATTCTCCTTGCAAGTCCAATAACAGTGTATCCTGCCTACTGAAAGTAGAATTAGCTAAGCTTGGTTAACCCTCTGGCTACTTTCCCCCCAAAATCCAAGTCAAGCCTGACCCCAAGTAAAAGTGACACTATATTATTGGTAGTGCTCCTGATATAAATACTGCAATGAAGAGGACATTTTATCTGCTGACAGTAGAGGTTAATTGTTCTTTATCTATAAATTGATTTCAGCCTGTTTACACTCTGGAGGTTTTGCAAACATGTTTTGTGCCATATTTAGTCAATTTGGCAAAAATGACAATTTTAATCTGTGACTGTGGACTTCTCACTGGGAATCCCTCCATTTTAATGCTTTGAAGAGCAATAAGGTCAATAAGAGGGAGCTAAATTGAGAAATAAAAACAGAAATTGCTGGAAAAACACAGTTCTGCCAGCATCTGTGAAGAGAAAGCAGAGTTAATGGTTCAGACCCAGTAACCCTTCTTCAGAACAGCCAAATTGAGACACTGCAGAGGATGTTTGTTTCTACGCATGTGTACTATATATCCACTCAACAGAGTTGGCAGACCAAGAAAGTCTTACTCAGTTATCTATATGGTACCGCTTCAGGAGAGAGCACTTCCCAAGCAGGCAATGGGGAAGATGTGTTAATTGCTTTTTGAAGCCCCCATCCAGCAGAATAATAACAATGTCTGTTTCTAGAAATATCACAATTGCATGAGGTTGTTGACTTGCTCATCGAGCTGGCTTGTTTTTGTTCAGAAGTTTTGTCACCATGCTAGGCGACATCATCAGTGGGGCCTCCAATGAAGCAATGTTATTCTTCCTTTCTGTCTGTCCGATGTAATGTTTGCGGCAGTCTTTGTATGGTATCTTGTAAATCACGCTGGTTCTGTATGTTGGTGGGAATGGGGTCTTTAATCCTTGTGAGTGCTTGTCATAGAGTGGCTGTGGGCTTGTGTGCTACCATGATTCCTAGTGGTCTTAGGAATCTTCTTGTCAGTTCCGATATGTTCTTGATGTAGGGCAGTGTGGCCAGTGTTTTAGGGGGTACTGTGTCCTCCTACTGTGTACAGGAAGGAAACTAGCCATCACAATACATGAACATCAGCTAGCAGCAAAAAGGCACAACAAACTCTCCTTAATATCGGTACACACAGACAGTGAAGGCCATCAGTTTAACTGGGACAAGGTAACCATTATAGCACGAGCCAAACATAGACACGCATGAAAATTTCTAGAGGATTGGTTCTCCACCTGTAATGCAATCAA
This sequence comes from Rhincodon typus, assembly GCF_021869965.1. Taxonomy (NCBI): domain Eukaryota; kingdom Metazoa; phylum Chordata; class Chondrichthyes; order Orectolobiformes; family Rhincodontidae; genus Rhincodon; species Rhincodon typus. Next base: position 31,690,565 of record NC_063359.1, on the reverse strand, counting down.
CAAACATATAGAATTGGACCCCATATACAAACCCATACAGATCAAAACTGGAAATGACACTACTCACCATGACGGATCAGACAGTATAAATTCCAAGTGGAGTAGAATAACATTGCGTCATTGGAGGTTCCACTGATGATGTTGCCTAGCATAGTGATGAAACATCTGAGCAAAAACAAGCCAGCTCGGCAAGCAAGTCAACAACCTCACCCACAACCCGAGCTACAGACCTTCGCCGAAACTTTAATCACAATTGCATTTTTGCAACCGGATCCTTCTCAGCAGCATCGGGTAAAATTTGCCATATTTCTTAGGGAACAACCTAATCTCTCCTCCTACACAGTTCCTGCATTCAGTTCTGGGGAAGGGTCACCAGACCCGAAATGTTAACTCTGTTTTTTCCTTCACAGATGCTGCCAGACCTGCTGTGCTTTTCCAGCAACTTTGTTTTTGTTCCTGATTTACAGCATCCGCAGTTCTTTCGGTTTTTATTTAATCTCTCCTCCTCCCTGCTCTATTTCCCTCTCCTGCCTGCCTTGGTCAAGTCATCCATCAACCTTTAATCTTGCTCAATCAAAATCAGCACTAAGTATTGCCTGTGTGCAATTCCACAGAAGAACACCTGAGTTGTATATATTGCTGTTATGTTTAAAGACTATGTCATTGAACAAAATATTACCAGCAAATGAATCAAGCTTTCCAATTCAACACTTCTGTCAACTACCCTTCAAATGCATCTACTTCTGACATTGATCAAATGAAGAGAAAAATGCACGTGATATTTTGTTCCTAGGTATGCTGAAAGTGAAAAATTAAATGTAGTAGGTGTACTCCAAGATATGGAGTTGAATCAACAACACTAAACCTTAATTATTGGCAGTAGTCATAACACAGCCTACAACTGCACAAATACTCTTCACTCTTACCTTGCCAAGAGGGTTATTTGGAGTATTAATGACGATTGCTTTAGTACGCTTGTTAAACTTATTTGCTAGTTCAGCAGGATCCAATACCCAGTCAGCACTGGTCATCAACCTTCCAGATTCTGGTTTCTGAAAGAACATTAGGTAACCTTTTAACTTTGTAATCTGTGCAGAGTATTTATGTATAAGGCAGTCAACAGGAATCCATTCCTGAGCTGGCCCTTTTATCCAAGGAATCTAATACTTAACTTCTACCCCTCTTTTGGTGTTTAGTTTTGCTGCTTGAAAAAAGGTTCAGTTAGGTTAAGCAAAATAAGTGAGTGCATCTAAAGATAAAAGTCCTAAATTGACTTTCGGTTACTAAATTTATAATTAGCCAGTGAATAAGGAACAGGAACTGGCAATTCAGCCTCTCAAATCTACTCCACAGTTCAAGAAGATCATGGCTGAACTGATTGGAACTTCAAACCATATTCTTACTTACCCCCAATATCCTTTCACCCCCTTGCTTAATATGAATCCATCGAACTCTACCTTTAAAATATTCAAGGACTCAGCTTCCACCACCTTTTCAGGAAGACAGCTCCAAAGACTCAAGATTCTCAAAGAATTTTTCTTTTGCCTCTTCTCTGTTTTAAATGTGCAACCCCTGATTTTTAAATTATGACACCCAAGTTCTTGGTTCTCCTTTCATTGTCAAGGCCCCTCCAGATTTTAAATGTTTCAACCAAGTCACTCCTTACTCATCTAAACTCGAGAAGATACAAGTCTAGGCTGTCTAACCTTCACACTCCCTTCTAGAAAACCTTATTTGAACTGCAGTGCACTTACATGCTTCTTTGAATAAAGTGACCAATGCTGTGCACAATATTTCAGATTAGATCTCACCAGGCCCTGTACAACCGAAGCATAATCGCCTAACTTTTGTATTCAGTTCCCCTCACAATAAATAATATTATCCTTTCCTAATTACTTGCTGTACCTGCATATATGTCTTTTGCAATTCATACACTAGAACACCCAGATACGTCTGGGCGCACTTTTAATGCGAAGCCAGGAATTAAAACACAAATGAATACTCGGTGAAACCTGAGTTGTATTATCATTCTATGCATTAAATTAAAGAAGGTATAAGTTGCCAATAGTTTAATTTGGCTGTGGAGACTTACTGGATGCAGCGGGATGTATACAGGATGACCACCTGCCATTCGCGCCATTGACTCATAACAATCAAAGAACGGTTCAATGATAATGACCTGTATAGGAGTAGAGAAAATGGTTTCAATTATGGGTGGAAATCCTGACTGATTTCCCACTCCAGCCCTCATCTACCAACCAGACACTAATGGTAATGGTAGCAGACTACTCATAACCGCAATTAAAATGAGCTCATTTAACACAGATCAGAAACCATATTCTGTTCGTGTGGCAGAGGTACACTTCCAATGTAGCCACTGAGGTAGCAGACAGAGATAATTTTCAACAGAGGTTGATTGATATTCAATTTTGCACATTAGCAGTGGTGCTCTGTGGGAATGTTTCCTTTTTCTGCGGAGTCATTCAGCTCTACTTTTTCAGGTAGTTAATTGTAAGATAAATTGTATGAATTAACAGGCGGAACATAGTCATACATGATATAAAATAAACAAACAACAAATTGTAGGAAAGTAACTTTAGTGAATTCAAGTATTGCAAGAAAGTAATGAATTCTGTTCATTTATTATCTGAAATGTAAGATATTTTTCTGCTGATAAGCCAGGCCATATAGGGTATACTGAGGTTTGAAGTGAGGTGAGTTGTGCAACACCGTAACTCGCACCATATAGAAAGAACTTTTGGGCTTTTGTGGCACAGTAATACAGACCCTATCTTTGGGCCAGAACACCCAGGTTCAAATCCCATCTGCTTCAGAGGCATGTCATAATATGTTTGAATAGAGTGATTAAAAATTATCTATAGAAAAAAAGCTTCTTTGAAGAAAAGTCTTAAAACTGAGGAGATAACGAATCAAATGAGGGAATTAAAATGGGAGGTTTCAGCTGTATGTCCCCGAGTCCTCCAATCTATGATGTGTTTACATCTGTCAATTTTAGTAAAACAAAGGTTTGTTTACATTGTGAAATGAAACCAAATGAAAGAGACTTTATTGAATTGACAGAATGTAAAATCATCTTTTGCTTTCTCACAGTATCAGGTTCTGCAAGCTCCTTCAAGAATGAGTTCTCATGATGTTAATCGCATTAATTTGAAAGAAAAATTTTTGCTATTTAAAAGAAAAATGCATATAGATCACACAGTGTGCATTTTTATCCAGGAGTTCAAAAATATCAATTAAAGCTGCCTTCATTAAACTTGTGCACAGGTACTTAACTAAACTGGACTGAAGTACAATCCAAAAGTTAGAAAACTTTAATTTAAATGCTCCGACTGTCAGCTTAAAGATGATTCAACAGCAATCAAAATCTCTATAAAAGTTAATACTATCATTATCAGTACTCTGCTTCAATACAATGAATCTAACATTTCTGGGACATTACCAAATACCACGTACTTCATCTTCATCATCAATCAGTGCCTGGAAGAAACAGAATAGGGCCTCATATGCCCCAACTGTCACTAGAACTTCAGTGAATGGTTCAATGTCTTGTTCCAATAATTTCCCAAAGAACTTTGCTAGGATGTTCACTAATGGTGGGTGACCCTGGGAAGGGGTGGAAGAATTGAGAAAGAAAAAGAGAACCATGTGTGAGGACCGATGTAACACATTTTTACTGAATCTAATATGTAGAAGGTTTAATATCAGTTAATAAAAATAGGAAATGCTGGAGAGACTCAACAAGTCTAGTAGCATCTGTGCAGACAGAAACACAGTTAAAGTTTCAAGTCCAATTGGACTCAAAATTTTAAAGCTGTTTCTCTCTCCACAGAATTTGCTAAACCTGTTAAGTTTCTCCAGCATTATCTGTTTGTATTGCAAATCTCCAGCATCTGAAGTATTTTGCTTTTATTAACATAAGTTAAGTCAGGTGGTACGAGAAATGACCCATTAGTTTGCAAAAATATCTTTTTAGTCAGTAAAGCCTTATAAAATAGTTTAAAACTCTAATTTGTATAGCGTGATTAAAAATAAAACATACTTTAGGTATTCTTCTTGCACATAAAGGTCAATTTGTCAGTTGTGTAAGCGGAAGTCACAGTCAATTTTGTTTAGGATATGGGCAACAGAAACAAAAAACTGTATTGCTCATATCACCAGTTACCTTCTATTTTACAACTTGTTAAGTCACTTTAGAGGGATCAACCGCAGTGTACATTACAACTGGGTGACAGCTTCCCCTCCATGAAATTCATTAGTGAATTAGATAGGTTTTCCAGTAATCCATCTTCAATGGTCATTTATTCCTGATTGGGCTCCCAAGTGATCTATTTCACAACTGCTTGATATTCTTGATCTCCCGTTTACTAGCCCATTACCATAAACACTACTGTTTCTATTGTAACCATAACGCCTATACATTTTGACCAGTGGCTGTCATAATTGGTCACTTGTACTTATCCCCCTCAGGTGTCCTGTTACTTATGTCTGTGGGCATGAAATCACAAACCAGTAGTTCTGAAGCACTGCCAGAACTAGAATAGGAACAGAAAAGAAAAAAATAAAAACATAAAAATAAGCAGTTGTTACTGAAAGACCAATGAGGCTGTTTCTTAAGCATGCCATCCATGCAATAGTTATATCATGTTTCCAATGTAGAACAAAAATGTCGAGATTCCTCACAGAGGCGTAAAAGTAAAGGAGAGATTTGGAGCAGAAACCAAAAACTTAGTCAAGAGATGGTGTTCATTAAATGGCAAAGTGATTGTGCATGCACAGGTTCACAGTGCTAAGTCACTGAAATGCAACGGGGGTTGCCAGGAACCAAGATTGCACTGCCCATGTAACACAATGAGGGCTGATGCTGCTTGGAACAGACACCTGAGCAGTCAACCAGTGTAAGTATGGACTGCAGCCTGCAGATAGTTACAGAGACAGAGACACAGTGGGTGTCAATACAATTACAATGTCAGGGACACAACCAGTCAACCTGTGGCTGCATTTTAGAGAAAAATATTAAAAATTGTTTTGATTGTTTTGAAGCTGCCTTCAAAGCAGAAGAAGGTTACAGAAATGGGGACAGCTGAGACAGTGGAGGTAATTAAACATAGGAAAAAATACAGTTAGTGTGAAAAGATATGTTGGGAAACCTGTGCAAGATATAGAATAGGATATAATGAATCAAATACATGCATTTATGATTTGCTGACTGAAATTTTACATCACTTTTAAAATAAATAAGACACAGCTTTATTGATATATATTCATTGATCTGCAATAAATTAAGGTATCTACACTTTAATGACTTTGATCTCATACTCGGTGTTGTTATTAGGAAATCTACCCTGAGATACTTATAACAAGATAAAAAAGATTTCCTACCATTGAGCTGAATTTATGATTAGGACATTTATGTTGTATCATCACACCTGTATACTAAAAAGAGCCGTTCCATTTTGGGATCGGAGAAACAGTCATAGAGAACGGATCAGAAAAGAAAAAGAACGTCATCCAAAGAGATGCATGAGAAATGCGAATAGTCATTGACAAGGGAATTTTTAACCTGACCTGTTCTGTGGACAGAAGAGCTAGAACATGGGGCATGGCAACTGAAGGCACGGTCACCAAGGTGAAGCATTTAATATTGAATATGCACAAGACATCAAAATTAGAGCAGGGGAGTGCATTTGAATAGTCATGTTTAGAAGTAACAAATGCATGAACGTGGGTTTCAGCAACAGGTGAGCTGAGACAGAGACTGTGCCATGAAGGTAATAGGTAATCTTCGAGATAGCACAAATATGAGGTTGGAAGCTCATTTTGAGATTAAGTATGACACCAAGATTGCAAGCAGGTTAACTTAATCTAAGATTGCTGTCAGGTAGACGATTGGGGTCAGTAACTACAAGTTTAGAATTGAGACCAAAAACAATGGCTTCAGCCTTCCTAATAAAGAAATGAATGAAGTTTCTGTTCATCCAACATTCGATAATGGATAAGCAGTCTGATAATATTGCAACAATGGAGGAATCAAGAGACATGGCGGTGAAGTAGAACTGAATGTCATTAATGTACTGGTAAAAATGGCATGACTTCAGATGATGTTGCTGAAGACAGCATGTAACTAAGAAATAGGAGGGATAAAGGAATGATCCTTGATTAGTGCAGGGACAGCTAGAGAAGATTAGTTGAAACATTAGATTCTTTCCTCTTTAAAGATTTTTCTTTTAAACTTCATAGCCATCATTCCTATTGGTAATGACTCTTGTATGTATTGGCCACTTGCTGGCCATCCTTCAATTGTGAATCTCAACAGTCAATGGCAGTAATTTATAGATCTGCAAAGCTTAATTCTGATATGCAACTCAATCACACCTTCCATCGAAAGGACAGCAATCAGAAACAGGTGGTTTTTACATCTCATGTGCTCAAAGTTGCACAGGCCAATTGTAATTGTGCACTAGATATACTCAAAACAGATTGTGAATCTTCTCTACATTATCCAGCGCAGTGCCATTATTGATTGGACAAGTGGTGGGGTGTACTTTCTTCCAATTCAGCATTACCACCTTGTCTGTTGGAGTATTCATAGCCAGTAGCCATTTCAACATGTCGGGTATGAATGCTTATCAACAACAACTGAAAAAGTCTGCAGAACATTTTTAATCATCATTTGGCTCAATGAAAAAGTCAGAAGATTGTTAGAACTTACATTTAGGATTCCATAACCCTGCACATTTTGTTATCATAATGAACATTCAGCAGTGTTGACGACAAGTCATCTAGGAGGACAAACAGATGTCTTTTGGGAGTAGCCATTCAAGATCAAAATACACTAAAATTGTTCTTCAAAGTTAGTTCAATAACTGCAGTACACTGAATAACCCTTTGCTTTGATATATTACAAAAAGTAAATACTTACAAAAGCCCTGGTATACTGGTTGAAGTCACCATTTACTGCCCTCGTGAAAGCATCTTTTAAAAAATTTGGAGGGGAGAAGTCAGGAAATCCTTGCCCTAGGTTGACAACTGAATGATCAGCAGCAAGCTGTGTAAATTCGACCCTGGAAATATTGGAAATAAATACACATCAGAATTCTCTTTAGCTGCTTCCACATCTCTTTCTCTGATACAACACAACACATCTACCTTGCTCAGAGATAGTAAGAACTGCCGATGCTGGAGTCAGAAATAACACAGTGTGGGGCTGGAGGAACACAGCAGGCCAGGCAACATCAGAGGAGCAGGAAAGCTGACATTTCGGGTCCGGACCCTTCTTCAGAAAAGATTTTCTGAAGAAGGGTCCCGACCTGAAACATCAACTTTCCTGTTCCTCTGATGCTGCCTGGCCTGTTGTGTTCCTCCAGCTCCACACTGTGTTATTACAACTACCTTGCTATTTGGGGAGCAAGTCATTAGGTACTAGGCATCACTAGCAATTCTGCTTTGCAGCTAACTGCCAACAGGTTCAAGAGCGGTCGAAGTAAACACAATATCAGATTTTTCTCTGCTTTACAAAAATTGACAGAATCACTTCCTTTTGCATCTTGCCAAAGGCCAAGACAACTGCAGCATCCTCCGTGACACTTGAAACTTACTGGGGATATTTTCCAAACATCCTGTTCAGAGATGTTATAACATATCTCTGGAGCAGGTGGGATTTGAACCTGATCCTTCTAGTCCATAGGGACACTACCACTGTGCCACAACAGCCCTTGAAGTATACTGGGAGCTAAATTGGGTAATGATTGAAAACAGGTAGGATTAACCAGCATCCATTCAGTAGAAACACAGGCAGCATAGTATCACAGTGTTGGCTAATTGCAAAAATCAGTAAAGAGTCCAAAATTGATACATGTTAGCACTTCTTAAAGATATACTGCATTGTTTAAAGCCAGCCTGTTTCTCTAAAATCAGAGGTGCATTCTAGATGGAGCAGGTGCTGGGAATCTGGAAAGTAATGTGGGTGCAGTCAATGTAATACTGCAAAATGAAGAAAGCTGCAACCTGAGTAAACCAGGAGCTCATTCCACTTGTCTCTGATAAGAGAAAATGAAATTAACTCATTTTGAATAGACAGTCCCCTTAGAAACAACGAACAGCAAACTGTGAAGTTGTGCTAACATCTCCAGCACTAGCTTGGAAGAAGACATAGAAAAGTTTATTATTACCGGTGCCGTCACAGTCACAGGCCACTTGGCCTTTGCCTCTGTGGTTGCAGTCATGGCACCTTGGCAGACTTCAGAGAATACTACCCTGGAGAAATGCAGATGTCCATACTGCTTCTGGCTAAGGATCAGGTAGGAAAATTGCTACCTATGGACGCTGTGAGGAAAGGCCACTTCTTGAGAGCCCATCACCCTATTCTAGCAGCTTGTCCTGCTCCACATATCCTCTTTTCATTTTCCCAGTCATGCTCAATTTCAAGGGGCTTCCCTAATCATGTGGCCATGCCTGGAGGAACAGGTTTACATAAAAGCCTTGAAGTGACAAACGGTCGTCAGCTGTGAATGTTTGATGATCCCTTTAAATAGTGCTGGTAGGGATCCTCCCTGCTGTTCAATGCATGTTCAACATGCAAACTTAAGTGAGAGCATGCAGTAGACCATTGAGCTGCTTGCATCAGACCAGCATTGAATACTGACTGATGCCGCAATGTGGCATCCCTGTTCCTGCTGACAACATGTTTACCAGCATCTGTACAAAGAATCACTAAGGACACTTTGGCCAAAGAACAAGTACTGTAAGTCCACTTTCATGCAAATTAAGATTTTTCTTTTGTAAAACAAATTTGAAGCAACCGTAAAGTTATTTTAACCAAAACTGAGATGTGAAATTGTACGGGATTTCACAAATTCACCCTCACATTATAAATGCTCAGAGTACACAATGTGAAGAATCTTGCCATTGCCATGGCAAATTGTATTGAACCACAACTGATATCTAGCAATAGACAAGATTCCTCAATGCCTTTTTACAGTCAGTAAATCTCTCCTGTAATCAAGACATCAATTTACCAAATATTCTTGTCTAATCCTTCAATTCTCCGAGAATGTATCTGCCGGGACATGGTTACCTAAATAATGCAGATAACAGATTTTATTTACAATTGCCAAATTCAAGCACTTAAATAATGAACAACAACAAACTATAACAAATAAATGAAATTATGTCTTGTACACGATCAAGGCACGAATCAAAACAAAAGTCTGAACATTCCTGCATGAAGGAAACAAAATTTCACAAGGCAATGGGCTTCCTGTCCAAAGAACAAAATTCAAAAGTAATGAGGTAACGTTAAACTTCAACAAATCCTTAGTTAGATCACAGTTGGAGGTCTGTCTGTATTAAAAAAAAATGGATATAGGGGCGTTGGAAAAAAGTGCCTAAAAATCATACGGATTCAATAACTAAGATGTTATAACTATTAGGATAAATAAAACAAGCAGGGTTCTTTTCAGTATGACTGAGAGGTGAGTTTGATAGGGCTAATTTACAGATGTTTCCACTTGTAGCAAAGTTTAAAACTCGGGAACATAAATTTACTAATAAATCAAATAAGAAATGTAAATGATTTTTTTTAATGAAGAAGGATAGTGAGGATGTAGAACTTGCCACTAAGAAACAGCTCATGCATTTAAGAGAAAGCTAGTTAAGCACAAGGGAAAAATTAATAGGGTATTCTAATTGGCTGAAATGATGTCAAATGGGAGGAAGTTGGATCAGTGGTCAGAATGGCCTGTTCCTGTGATGCAAAATTTTATGTAACACATGGCAGAGCTGGTATTGTATTTGCTAGACTGTTGCAGAAGTCAGCAGATCTAGTCAGCAATCCACATATCAGTTGAAATTGATGATTACAAAGTACAGAATACCTGCTATAAAATGGATACATAAGAAATATGAAAACATTGCGCCAATCCTTATTGACCACAGGTACTTCTGAAGCTGCTGCTGTAACGTCAATGAACCTGGCAGTAAATTTGCACAAACACGCGCAATGATGAGACAAGTACGGTGGTTTCTGAGGAAGAGATTTTGATCAAGACATTGGCAAATCTCTCCACCTCTTTTCTGAAGAGGAATATAGGATCTCTGACATCCACTCAAATAGGCAGATGAAGTTCAGTTTAATGACTCATCCAAAAGTTGGCATTTCTTCACAATCAGTTCTCCCTCAGTTATACAATGAAGTGCCAGCTGGTTTATGTGTTCAGGTCAGGCAGAGGGGCCTAAACTAAAAACCTTCCTAGAAATGGAAGCATACTAACACTGAACCACGCTGGCACATACAAGTAATAAATAGACAGAACATCAGTGAATGAAAAATGAAGGTATAATGAAACAAAAAGCTGAAGAGAATGAACACTACATATTATATCATCAGTTGATATTGAATAACAAGAAGCGTTACTTAATGAAAAGAGGAATGAATGCAGCCTGTTGACAGATTTTTGGGCATCCAATGGGGAATAGTGCACACGTCAGTCCAAGATGTGACTTTAGACAGTTTTTCTACATTAAAGACACAATATAAATACAAGCTGTTGTTAATCTATGATTTTAACTTTACCCAAAAATACCTTGTACTTATTTATTTCAACACTTCTGCTGTATACTATGGCTTGCAACAATTACCCAATTTCAAATAAAGTACCTGTGGCTAGAAATTATACAGTTAAATTTGTCAACCATCACTACCACTGCACTAACCTGAATAATTTTTTAGAACTTCTAACTTTCTATCCAACAAAATGGAGTCTCGTATCACTAAATTCCCCTCTGATGAAATCATGATTCTCAGTGTCATCAATCTTCACAATCAACAGTGTCCTTTCTTCTTTTCCACTGACTGGATTGACAAATGACTTTGTTACATGAATGACCTCAAATAACTCAATCAGACTTTATAGCTGTTATCAGACTGAAGGCAACACAGGAAAAATATCACTATTTGTCTGTTATCTTTAGATGCTAACTGGAATCCTGGATATCTTTAATCTTTTGTTCTCCATTATTTCTGTCTGGACTGTTGATTACTGTTTTATCATTTAAAATACTCTGTCAAAAGATTAAGTGAACATGTTGAAAAAAAGATTTCCACATTACGAATAATTTTTGAACAGTCATATTAGTTCTCAACAAGGCACATAGAGACCAAGACTCATTAGAAACTGAGAACATTATTAAAACTGAAAATGCATTGTGCGACTGAAGGATCATCCTTTAGATGAACATAAAACCGAAGTCCTGTCTGCTTGCTTAGGTGGGAGATGCAGATGCACTCCTTGAAGAGAAGCAGGGAAAATGTGCCCAATTTCCTGATCAACATTCTTCTTCCAAGCAATATCATCAAAAACAATTAGTCATTGTGAGGACCTGCACTATACAAAATCGATGTGGTGTTTCACTACATTATAGTCACCTCATTTATACTTATTACTAAAGATGTCTTCCTTCCTTTACTCTCAATTTTTCAATAGCTAAGTAATTGCAGAAAAAAGAATTATTCACCTTCTTCCTGAGCAAAATGTTGCTGATCAAACTGCTATTTCTTATGATTGTATGTGCTGGACCTCTAAGCATATCTTCTATCTCCTCTTTAATTAAGGCTATTTACAATTCAGTCTTCTAGTCAATTTCTAGTCTTCTGACCACCATCTGTCGAACATGAAAGTACATGCACTGAATAAACTTAAAAATTACAGACATATTCAACAGAATACCATTCTTGTTTAACAAACGGTAATGTAACAGGAAGAACTTTAATGCAAAAATGAATCTGGGCACCACAATTATGTTACAAAATGCTTAGAAGTTTGTGACTTTCTCTAAATTTGTGAGAGTTTGAGTAAAATATATACTGAGCAGCATTTGTTATAATTTGCAAAAATGTCTGTTTTGAAGTCCACTGAGACCTTTTTTGTTCTATGTTAAGGTGCTATATAATTGAAAAATATTTCCATGATAATTTGCAAAGTGGTTTACAATAATGGTAAACAGCAAAAAATTACTGGAAATACAGTTAATTTTTACGTAGCACAAGGAACTTGCCAATGAAATCCCCAAGCTGTTATTTTGCATAAAATTAAACATCTCTGAAATAAATTAAAAGCCATCAAAAACAGCTTTTAAATGCAATAGTTTCGCATCCATTTCCCTGCAGACATTGATACATTATGAGGAAGGAGTTATATCAAAGACAAAAATTATGCTGAACATACCAACGCTATAGCAACAATGTAAACTTAACCAAGTTCTTTTAGGTTCGCAATAACATCTCATGCCATTTATTGTAATGTTTCTCCAGATCATAAATTATAGCCCCCAATTAATAGGCAAATGTAGAGTTAAGAAAAATGCCTCATATTTGATTGCTGATCTGTGCTTAAAAAGCAGGAAAGGGTTTTATCACAAGTCTCAGTGTTCCCAAGTTAAAGATGAGAAGGTCAGCTAAATTTTGGATTAAGTACAGACAAGGTAAATAGGTAAAATCACCACAGTCCTACCAGAACTTAGCACAGGGCTGCTCTCTTGTTAGAGTATGACTCAATGGTGGTTTAACCTGAGGGTCACCCTGCCTCAGGCTAGAGGAGAGGTTGAGAAGAAGAGTTCTTCACAGTAACCTCAGTAGGTGCAGGAAGTATATCCACACCGTTGGCATCATGCTGCATTGCAAATCTGTCATCTAACCAACTGAGCTAACTGACACCCTATACACAAATTTTTTAAAATCTATTTATATTTGATTTTGTCTCTCATTTTTATGTCAATTCTTGTGTTGCATGGTATACAGCTATAGAAAAGGGTACTGCAGCTCAAGCACTGATGTAACATATTACATGTAACACCTTTCCAATATATGTTCTTGATTTTCTGGATCTGTCTTTGGATAACAGTCTTAAGCTACTGAAATGCTATCTTCTTGACTTGCAAAATTGGGTTGTTCAGCCAATCAAGGCTGTTCATTTTTGTTCCAGGTCATCACATATTTCAGCATTGTCACCGAGACTAATTTTGATGAAAACAATGATGCTTGAAATCAATGATCTGGATACAGGAGTCTATTACAGCTGACTTAATTTGATCCTATTGCTTTGGAATTGAGTTGAATATGTGAAAATTTTCCAGGATCATTGTAGGTTGACTTGTAATTTCTCTCTTTGGTCAGACTGTTTTGGGGTTGAGACATTGATGATCATCCTCTATGGATTTGGAAGGAAAAAAGTTAAATACTCCCACCACTGGTGGACTTCAGGAATGTGAAAATTTCAACTGTCTACAAGAAGTAAGAGAAATCATTCTGTAGAAACTATTGAGGTATTTCCCTCTTCTCTATAGCAGGGAAAATACTAACATGAAGTCTCCTGAATCATCTATGTGATATTGGAAAGACTATCAGTACTTCAAAGTTGATTAGGTACCAGAACCCGATGTGAAGCTTTCAAGGACATCAAAGCAAGTCAGAGTAGAAATTGCAGAGGCACTGACAATAATCCTTAAATCTTTTCTGGACTTATGGATGATGACAGAGGACTGGAGCTTTACATGTGTATTACTGTAGTGATCAAAACCAGGTGGATCTTATTGGCTATGAGATCTTTGATTGGGGTTGTTAACCTGAACCAATCAGGGAGCCCTGGGTGACAGATATAAACAGGAGATTCAGAATCTCCTCATTTCAGGGACTGACTTGCCACAGTGCACATGTAAATTAAGAGTGACTTGGTAATGGGATATTGTGCAGTTATTTCAATTACCCTTGTTCAAAAGGAGTTTGACAGATATGTCTAGCAAGTAATTTTAATTGGTGGGGAAACTTCTTGAAACAATTATTTGGGACAGAATTAAAAGTCACATGGAAAAATATGTGTTAATTAGGAAGAGCCAGGTCAGATTTCTAAAGGGAAAACCATGTTTAATTAACTTGCTGGAGTTCTTTGAAGAGGTTACATTTGGTGTTGATAACATTCATATCAAATTTCAATTTTTCTAAATATTGAGTTTCCTCTTCTGTCACCAAGATCTGGATACATGTCCTTCCTTAAAAAAGACAGATGTAAAATCTTTAGTTGACACCTCAGCCATGTCTCCTGCCTCCATATGTAAATTCACATTACAGTTGCTAATTGGACCCACCACTCTTTTACTGTTTATGTGCCTGTAGAAGACTGAAATTCCTCTTTATGTTAGCTGCTAGTCTTTTCTTTTCATAATTTTTTTTGCTATTCATTTATTTTTCATATCCCTTCTGAACTGTCTATATTCAGCTTCATTCTTTATTGTATCTAACTAAACCAACTAAATGCACACTTTTTCCATGTCTTGTTTCTTTTATTCCAGGGAGCTGAGTTTGTTTATCTTATCTTTCCTTATGATGTCTGCACATCTCTGAAATTTCCTTTCATGTTTGAATAGTTCTGAGGATTGTTTACACCCATCTAAACAGGTTTTAACATTTCATCCAAAAGTTGGCACATCCAACAGTGTGGCACTCCTTCATTACCAATCCTCTAACAGCATTGTGCTACCTCAGTGGTGACTGTCCACAATTAAAGTATCAGATGAAATTCCTCCACTCTTAAGAACTAAATTAAGCTGTTTTTATTGTGTGAAGTCTTCAATTGATTTTGTTTATATGCTGCCATCCACCCAAAAGGAAACAGGTTCTTCATTTTGATTTTCACCCTTTCCACAAATTAGTTATCTATATTCAACATCAGGCAACTTTATTGCACCTGGCTTTTAGATAGAGAAAACATGTTGCCATTGGTGGTCGGATTGAAAACTAGAGGGCACAAACTTAAGGTAAAGAATAAAAAAAATCTTCATATAGTGACAGGTCGACCCTTGCACTGTCCAAGATGTACAGGAGTCAAGCTCAATCAAGACATTCAAGAAGGAACTGGATTATCTGAAAACAAAGTATGTGCAGGTCTACAGGCAAGAAACAGGGAGTAGCTCGAGTTCAACTGCTCCTTCGGTGAGCCAGCATGACAGAACGAATGGTCTCCTTCCGGACTGTAACTGTTCTTTATTCATAGGATTTAAATGGTTTGTGTGATCAGCTCACAAACGTGACTCAAATGAAAGCAAAGTTACAGACTTCGGAGATCTGAAATAAAAACCCAAAGCTCCTGGGAGACTCAGCTGGTTTGGTCGCTGCGAAAGACGCGAATGTTTAAAACAAAACAGAAATTGCTGGCGAAACCCTGCAGGTCTGGCAGCATCTGTAGAGAGAAAACAGAGTTAACATTTCGAGTCCAGTTCTCTTCAGATAACAAGCACCATCTCTCCACGGATGCTGCCAGACCCGCCGAGTTTCTCCGCTAATTTCTGTTTTTGTTTCAGATTTCCAGCATCCGCAGTTCTTGGTTTTAATTACTCGAATGTTTAAGCGTGTTCTCTCTCCGCAGACGCTGCCAAACCTAAGTTACCCCAAAACTTATTCTCAATCACAAATACGCGACTCACGTTGTATCTTCTATCACAGGCGACAGCTCCCACACTCTGTAATCGAAAAAGAAAATATTTTAAAAAGTATGAGAACCATTATTTAAAATAAAATCCCTTTTGACAAAAAAATCAACAACCGTGCCCGTTCGAGCAGTGGGTCTGGCATCTAGAAACTTCGATCTAAGGCATTTACGCTTTCTGTCAAACTGCCCTTTCGGACTCGTAGACAACAAGATGCAGAGCTGGATGAACACACCAGGCCAAGCAGCATCATAAAAGCAAAAAGGCTGACGTTTCCGGCCTACAGCCTTCATCAGAGAAATTTCGGACTCTTGCCTGTCTTCTATTTGTATTTTATTTTTTTCCTACTCTTCCCCCTTTTAATGTTTCACGTACTGTCAATTGGATCTCACTGTTCTTTTCTCTCACTCATTCACTCGGGAAGCTGAGACCAGCCGTTATGATTGATGTCAACGTCCCCGACTTCGCTGTCCTCTCGGTTGGGAGCCGCAGTGTGACGCCGCTCGCAGGGCGGACCTTGCTCCAGTGGAACACATCAACTGGGCGGATCCTTTGTCCAGGGCCCAACGCCGTGCGGCACCCCGGACCCAAAGAGGAGTCACACACTCACCTTCGCTTCCTTCCCCCGCACCCCCTCGCGGACAAAACGGAGATGGCTTGCCGCTTTTCTGCGTGTTAAAAAAAGGTATCCAGTCGGGCTCGCGTGTGATTTTTGTTTCCCCCTGAGGAAAATGACGGAACCGAATGAATTTATCGATTGGAATATTTATATTTTGGCGCAAATTCTCCAACCGGCGGATGTGCAGCCGGCGAGATCGCGCGTGACGTCACTTCCTCCGGGTGGGGGAATGTTTGTTCCTGAGGGAGTGAACAGCCCCTGCCCCCCACTCCCCTCTCCAAACTAAATAAACACATTAACTTCGAACAGGGACTGGCAATGTGGGTAAAGCCCGCGGAGGCAGAGTGCGGCCCACTGCTCGGGAGGTGAGCTGGGATTGCGCGATGTGTTTGTGTTTCAGTCAATGAACTGCCCTGGCTTAGCGTTAACCGGCATCAGCTTGGATTTTACACCTCAGAGTTTATGGGAATAGCTGGCATGCTGGGAATAATAGCCTGTGATCGGCTAGGAGTGGCTGGCACCCTGGGATCAACTGGGAGTAATAACTTGGGATCAGCTGGGAATGGCTGGTAGTATGGGATCTGTTGGGACTGGCTGGCTGTGTGGACTCTGGGCAATTGCTGGCAGTGGGGCTCTGATAAGAATGGCACTCTGCAATTTACTGGGAGTGACTGGCAGCTAGGACTCAGGTGGGAATTCCTGCCTGACTAGGCTTAGGTGTGAATTGCAACCTGGAATCTGATGACAATGGCTAGAAACCTGGGAATGGATGGGATTAACAGATGCAGTTCTGATGGGAATATATTGCTAGCCAAATAGACTGGTGGCAGTCAGCTGGCTATTCTGGTAGCTGTGAGCCAGTAGTTTGGACTTTGGTATCTTTGGTTAGCAACCAGAGTTCTGATGTCAGAGTATTGGTGATTCTGCATTGGATTTGCATATTGATTGCAGTTGGTATGCTCTGGGTCATAGACCCAGGGCTGGTAAGTGCTTGCAGTGTTTAGAAGCTAGAGTTTGGGGATCAATGGATGTGGAATGACACTGCCATGATTGGGGCATCTGAATTGCAACACCTAGTAATTATTTTGACATTCAACATCAGATGAGAATAACTGAATCATGTTTTCTGCCTCTGAAAATGTGAGGATATTTTAAAACTTTCTTGCTCATGTCTCAAATCACAGCTGGCTTCATTCAAGTATCCTTGCTAATCTACATTGACTCCTGTTTAAGCAGCATCTTGGCTCTCAATTATGAGCTTTGATTTTGAATCTTTCCATATCTCTGCACCATCCTCCAGGTGCATCCTCTGAGAAGTCTGTGTGTTTCTAATCCTGGCCTTTTGTGCATCCCCAGTTTTAATTTCTCCATGACTGGTAGCTTTTCCTTCAGTTGACTAGATCCTAAGCCCTGGAATTCTCTTAAAACCCTTGCCACACCTCTTCATCTCTACCTTGCTTTTGTCTTATTAAGGCACTAGTTAAATCTCTTTCTTTGACCAAACGTTTAGTCATCTAACATTATATTTTTTTTTATGTAGCACAGTGTCATACTATGTTTTGTAATGTTCCTGTGAAGCATCTTGTGATATTTCATTGCATAAAAACCATTAAATAAATACACAATGAGTTGTTATTAAGATGGCAATGAACCCAGAAATGGTAGATAATCAGATTTAAATTGTACAAAATTTAGACGGTTTACAGTCACACAACTGAAAGGCACTAATGCAATAACTCAGTAGGTAATCTGTTGTGGTGGTCACTAACTAGTTTGCACTGAGTTATACTTCACTTCATTGTGACTAAGTATGTAATAGTTTTCAATAAGCAGGTCTAAAATGTAGGCAGGTATTTTGTTGTTCATTGCTACCCAGCAGTCTCCGCTCCAAGTGCTTTTCTGTGTGGACATGTGAATACAAGATCAAACATAACTGTTAATGCTGCCGTGATTGATTAAACTTCAGGTTGGTAATATGTCTATTTGCCATTCATCAATGGGTTGCTATCCTCACTTGCTATTCTCCATTGCAGACTTTTATTTCTTCAACTGGAATATAGATGGGCTGTGCACATGGCCACTGGAAAGAGGGTGTTTAGCAAGGCTGAAATGTTCATCATATTGGCAGGAGTTATTGTCAGGTAGCCATCCAGTGATTCAGTTGAGAACTGATTGAGCTCATAATTGAGTTGATAGAGAGTTGGTATATCTACAGTCAGGAAGCCAAGGCACTGGTGACTGTGGACCAGATGTGTGGAGGTGTTAGTTGTAGTTTTCTGGTTTCTGGTCATTGTGAAAAAATGAGATTTGTTGTTGCAGGCAATTCATTCATAGACTCAGATTTTCACAGCACAGAAGGGAGCCATACTGTCCATTGTGTCTGTGCTGGATATCTCATTAGTGCCCAAATGTTACAAATGTTTCTGACTCAACCACTTTATTTTAGGCAGAGAATTTAAACTCACACTACCCTCTGGGTGAAAACTTTTGTCTTCAGTTCTTCTCTGAACTTTCTATTCCCACCTTAAATCTACACCCTCTGGATATTGACCCCTCTATAAATGTGAAAAGTGCTTTCCAATCCACCCTATCTACATTTTCATAATCTTATAGACTAACCCAGGCAGCATCCTGGTAAATCCCCTGTGTACCTTCTCTAGTGCAATCTATAATGTGGTGACCAGAATTACATGCAATATTCCTGTTATGGCCCAGCCAGTTCCAATGTAACGTCCCTGCTCTTGTATACTATACCTCAGCTGTATACATATCCCATATACATTCTTAGCCATCTTACCTATTTTTCTATGTCACCTTCATTCATCTGTAGATGTGCACACCAAGGTTCCTCTGGTCTTCAGTACTTTTCAGGTCCTTCATTCATTGTGAAATCCCTTGCTTTGTTAGCCTCCCCAAGTCCATTAACACTCATTTTTTCAGAGTTCAAATTTGAGTTGACA
Organism: Rhincodon typus; assembly: GCF_021869965.1. Lineage (NCBI taxonomy): Eukaryota > Metazoa > Chordata > Chondrichthyes > Orectolobiformes > Rhincodontidae > Rhincodon > Rhincodon typus. The sequence continues at coordinate 31,671,491 of NC_063359.1, read as the reverse complement.
CTGCTCTGCCCATCAGACCAGACCATTGATCTCCTGCAGTTTATGGTTAACCTCCTCACTAATTACCATCCTACCAATTTTTGTGTCTACCACAAACTTCTTGATCATACCCTCTACATTTAAGTGGAAGTCATTAATGTATACCACAAATAGCAGCTGCCTGAATGTTCAACCATGTGGAACCCCACTAGAAATAATCTTCCAATCACAGAAACATGCTTCTACCATCACCCTCTACTTCCTGCCTCAGCTAATTTGAAACCAGTGTCCCACTTTGCCTGTGGGCTCTTACATTTTTGACGAGTCTGCTACCCTGTCAAAAGTCTTGCTGAAGCCCATTAAGGCCTAATCAAGTACATTGTCCTCTTTATTAATACTTTGTGTCAATCTTCACAATGGTAAATGTATAGATATCAGGATAAAGGGCTGTGAAATATTAGAAGAAATTAACAGAGAGTGAGAAGGTACTAGCATGGTTAGCAACCTCAAAAATGGAGAAATCCACAGGCTGGAATGAGATGTGTCCCAGGCTATTTATTTTGATAATATACTGGCAATAGATTCCCTTCTTGAACACATGGTGAATAACCAATAATGTTTTCTGCACTGTCTTTTGGATAAAATCAGATATAGGGAAGAGATCTTTGATTTAAGTGAGAGTCAGTGGAAGAAAATTACAGTTTACTGCTTCTGGTTGTAATTTGATGGGTCAATCATACATATTTTTCTTAAAAATAGTCTGTCACCATATATGGGAACAGAAAAAGTTAGTGTTTCAAGTGAAATCTGACTATTCTTCTGAAAAAGAACCATTTGAGTCGAAGGAGAGACATATTCAACTCAACACATTAACTCAATTACTCTCTCCAAAAATGCTGCCAAACCTACTGATTGTTACATCATTTGCTTGTTTTATTTTAATTTTAGATTTTTACTTTTATGTGAGTGTTTCGCAGTTTGACTTGTCATATGATCTTTTCATGAGATGTACTCTAATATTTACACGTGCTTTTTTTATATGTGATAACTATTGGAGAGGTCAGGAAAAATAATTAGAGATCTGTAAATCTGTGTCAATCATACTTTTTAAAAATAGAAAATCAAGCTTGTACAACTTTTTCACACAGTGGGTCGTGTGTAAATGGAATGAACTGTCAGAGGAAGTGGTAGATGCAGGGACAGATACCATATTTAAAAGATATTTTGACAGGTACGTAAATAGAAAAGGTTTACAGGGATATGAGCCAAACAGAGGCAAATGGGACTAGTTAAGTTTGGGAAACCTGGTCAACATGGGTGAGTTGGACCAAAGGGTTTGTTTCCATGGTGTATAACTCTGTGACTCTTTGAGTCTGTTGAGGAAAGCAAGGGAGGAGATATCCAGACAAGCTCCATCCAAGCTGTGTGGCTGCACAGCCACTCTGAGGGTCTGTGTACACCAATCAGTGTGTCGACTCATTGGCAATAACTTCCAAAACTGAAAATCAGTCAGGGACCTCAGAGGACCATGCAGAAGGTTTTTAAAAGATGAAAAAGAAGGGATGGACCAGGAAATTAGAGGCTATTGAGTGCAACCTCTGTGGTGGGGAAATTAAAAAGACTTCTGAGACACTGAATATATCTTCACTTGGAGGCATGGATTAATCATGGATAGTCAGCGTGGATATGTTAAAGGAACGTCGGGTTTGACAAATTTGAATTTTTTGAGGCGATCAGGAGACCCCAGCACCTCAGACCCCAAATAGCTTAACCCCTGCCTCACTCAGTAACCTGGAATACGTCCCATTCGGCCCTGCACATTTATCCACATTTTTAAAGGCTGCTAAACCTGCCTCTGTCTGTTAATTTCTTCAAATATTTTGCAGTCCTCCACCTGATCTCTACCCACGTTGTCCATTTCCATTTTGAATATCATTGCAAAGAATTCATTGAGAACTGTTACCACGTATTCTGGGTCCACAGACAGCTTACCTCTATGATTGCTAGTGAACTGTACTCTTTCCATAGTTAGTCTGTTGCTCTTTATGTATTTAAAAAAATTCCTACCCATCTTTGCTTTCTCATGTCCTCAGCTTTCCCAATTTCCTCTTTTAAGTTTCTCCCTTGCATACCTAATATACACCTCTAGGTGCATTGCTGCATTGAGCCCTGAGCTTTTTTTTCACTTAATCATGACTTTTATGTGTATTGAAATCCATAGTCCTCTAGTATTGGGTACACCCTTTGTCTTTACAGGAATATACTTGCCCTAAACTTCTGCTGTTTCTTCCTTGAATGCGTTCCACTGCTCTGACACAGTTTTATTGCAAGTAGCTGCTCCTGGTCCACTTGTGCTGAATTGTATCTTGTCTTAGTTAAATTAATCTTTGCCAGTTTAGAACACTTATTCCTGCCTCATCCTTATTCATAACAATCCTAAATCTTATTGAGTTATGGTCACTACCTCCAAAATACTGCACTACCTTCCAACTGCCTGGATACAATTCTGAATATTAGGTCTAGACCTGCCCACTCTCTTATTGCTCCTGAATCCAGTTTAACAACTTTGCTCACTCCTTAACTTGCATAATAAAACTATCCTAGTTAATATTTGGGTAGTTAAAAATCTCCTGTTATTATTGCCTTATTATTTTTCTGTTTCTCTGACATTTTGATTGCATAGTTTATCCTCTATCTCACTGTTTGGGGGTGGGGGGGTCTGTAATACATGCCCAAACGTGTATTGCCTCTTTTTTTGTATTTTTAACTTCTACCCATATATAGTGATTGGAGCGAGGTTGACCAGGTGGATCTCGACGAGTGGGATCCCTAATTGGGCCTGTTAACCAGTGCCAATCAGGGAGTCTTAGCTGACATATAAACAGGAGTCTGAGTTTCCTCACCCTCAGGACTGGCTCTGAGCTAGCTGGTCAGACTCCATGTGCTGCGCACATGTAAATAAAATGTGACTTGGTGACAGGATAGTGGACTGTGTGCAGTTATTTCACCAGATGATCTAAATACCCTATAACCAGGATTGTTAAGCCGCCAATTTGCCCATCATTTGTCCCAGCATGAACCATGACCTCTGGCAGTTCACCCACTTACTTCAGAATTCCCTGCAGTTGCTCTTTGACATCTGTGACCTGACATCCAGGATGCAACATACTATCTTGGAGTCATGTTGACAGTTGCAGAAGTCCCTGACTACTTCCCTCATTAACAAATCCCCAAATGTCATTAAAAACCAAAAGAACTGCGGATGCTGTAAATCAGGAACAAAAACAAAGTTGCTGGAAAAGCTCAGCAGGTCTGGCAGCATCTGTGAAGGAGAAAACAGAGTAAACGTTTTGGGTCTGGTGACCCTTCCTCAGAACTGATGGTGGCTGGGAAAACGTCAGTTTATATGCAGAAAATAGGGAGGTGAGTGGGGTCGGGAGTAACTGAAAGGATAGAGCCCAAAGAGAGAGAAAGGCAGTTGGACAGACAAAGGAGTTGCTAATGATCAGGCTGGGAGGGTGAATACTTGTTAATGGGGACTGTTAGTGGCTAACAATAGTGGGTATGTAATGCAGGCTATGTGGTAACAAGGCCTGGTTACCCTATAGGTAATGGGGACCCTACAGCCCTCCGGACTCCATATTGCGTTCAGTAATTTTAGGGCCTAAACTCTCCCATGTCCCAGCCCCCTACCCCACACACCAGGCCTTGTTACCACATAGTCTGCCATTTGCTATGTCTCACCCCTGCCATTAATCCACAACCATTGAAGCCATTTTGCTTACAATGTGACAGTCTGTTTGAAAATTCTGATTGTTTTTCATGACACACTTAATGTTCTTGTGGAATCACATAATTTCTTTTTTGCAGCACAGTTGAATTATAATCTGTTCTTTGATGGATAACCTATACAAATGGGGAAAGAAAGTTGCTCTGTAATGTTGCAATTTTAGTAAAGCAAAATGGTGGTGTGTGTAAGCATTTTCTGTTATCATAAGACCTGTGCTATCTCATTATCAGTATATAATTGCAATTTTTAGGTAATTAAGATTCTTAAGATTTTACTCTTTGCCATTTGGTGCAGCAGTGCCCTCAGCTCAAACATGAGCCCAGGCAAGCAACTAAAGATGTTTTTGCCTTTTTATACACCAAAAGAAATGCAATACCAACTATGTAAGGAAATTGTCAAATTATTGAATACTTGCAGCACTGCATTTCCCTGTGCAATGGCAGTGAACAAATTCAGTTCCACAGTGTGACTACTTAAATTAAGAAAAGCACAAAGCTGATAGATTTTTGTTCTTGAGAGTTTGCATTTGTGACAAAGGAGTGCATTTTTAGATAGGGTGAGATACTATTGCTCTCATATCTGTGAGCAGTCGCAGTATTTTGAGGTATGGACAAAATGTCTCGGCTTAACTTATTATTTCTTTTTGTCTATTGGAACCAACTTGCTGAAAGCTACACTGAATTAGGGCTCTGACATCCCGTTTTTCCTGATTAATATACAAATATTTAGACAACACATTTTATAAAAGAAAACTATTTTTAAACTCCTCTAATATTTCCATTTTGATGAGGCTGCAGACATGGAGGCCACGGTGCCTCTATTGTGCAAGAGATCAGAGAACAATAAGTTCAAGGTAAGGTTCACCGACATCCTTTTAAAATGTCCTTGTTCTGTATTGAAAGTCAAAATCTTGCTGTGCGTTGGGATTAAGAATACTGAAAAAATTGTGGAGTTTGGAGCCGTTTGGCAGTCATACTGTCTGATATAAAAGGAAGTTCTATTGAAAACTTCTCATCAACTGGCTGGACTCTTCCTATTGTGTTGCAGTCCATTGCCAAGATTTACACATGCAATTGTTCTAAGATGTGTGTAGCAGTGAATCTGATGACAGACTTGGGAGCCGAGATCTAATAGCATTTGAGGCGTAGCAAGCACCCATCCTGTCCTTTTACTTTGTTTACAGTTTTTAATTTTGTTATTTCAGCAGTAGAACTGGACTTTTGACTTGCTTTAAAATTCTTCTGGGTAGTTCAAAACACCTGTGATTTTAGCTTTGGTGATTATTTTCTCCCTTTGTATTCAGGATCCTTTCAATCTGTCTTTGTTGCAATATAGTTAAGGAGGTCTATCCATTTTTGACTCTGCATATAGTTGTTACTTCATTACCAGAGGAGACCTATGACAGCCGCCTTGTGAGCATGTCCTTTTTAACAACAGCTTCATACAAATAGAATTCACTGTGTGATGAGCAGTGGTGATAAATGCACCATTGAGCCAAAAGCACCAATTTTCCTTTTCAGCAGTGTTATCCAACACAGCATGTGGTGTTGGATAATACCAAAGCAGCAGGAATGTGACGTGATTTGGTTGATGTTGTAATTCCCATTGTGATTCGTCCTCAGTTTTTGTTATATCCTTATAATGGAGCCTTTTCCACATCTTCTAAAGGAGCGACTCTGGGTGATGATTTGCCCAGAAGACAATTTAAAAGTAATGGAGGCTAGTGAACAGCTCATTAGTTTATTTACCCATTTTGCAGGCAAGAAAGGGAGCTAAGGAGTACTGCTTAAAATGGAGATGTGAGCCTCTTTAATACAAGTGCTACTTATTAATAAATGTGATACTTTTGACTTCTGATTATTTCTCCTCCTTTCTGAATTTGTAATTCTGTTTGTACTACTGCTGATGTGAAATTCTATGAACTTGCCAGGCATTTAAAAACTGCCTAAAAACTGCCAAATAACTGCCATTTCACAGATCTAGTAATTAAATCTATGAACCGTATAGAAAGAACGAGAAATAAACATGCACCTTCTGTTATACTGTACAACTTGGAAAAGGTACTTTTTGTTTTCCTCCAGGGTCAATAGTGGGAATGGCAGAAAAGAGATTGAGAATTATAACAGTGTAGTAATGCAACTACGAACTACTCCCAAATATGTTATTTTAGTCTGCCTATTTCAAATTTATAGGAGCCACTAAAGTTCTGTTTTTCTCCTTTGTGTCCTAATGTAATTTTCAACTGATATGAAAAACTGGAGGAATGCAACTATTGACCAAACAATTATAAGTATATCCATCACAGAATTTAATCTTTGTGGTTAAGTTTGTTCAGTTTGAAATCTATATTGATTTAATATTCTCTTTAAAGTCTAATCATTGACTCCATTGTTTGTCAATCTTAATACATAATTTATCCCCATTTCTGTTTCACACATTGAACTTGAGATTGTCAAAGGTCAGTGTTTCCTTGATTGAAAGCCTAGACTCTGATTATAAACGCAACACTGACACTGCGCAAAAAGTCTGTAAACAGAATGGTGCAGATTATAAACCTTACTGATATTGATGCATTAGCATAAATATGCTATGTGTTGGAATCTCTTCCATTTCTGGCTATCTGAGTTTTTTTTTAATCAACCAGATACCTGAAACAGGCATGAAACACAGTATGTAATTTTAAGTTTTCAAACAAAATTAGTGTAGAAAGTCTGAATCTTTTGTTTTTGATATCGAGTTCATCCCAATTACCCAATCTCGAAGTTTAGGCAACAGTTGTTTAGTGAGAATGCAGTCCTAAGTATGTTCAGGAATACTGCTGGTTTTCTTACTTGCATAAATTATTGCTTTACTTTACAACTTCTTTCCAAAGCACCACTCTTGAAAGTGTTGATTTGTGCAACTGGAGTACAATTCCCCAATCAGGAATTGTTTTATGGCAGAGATAGTAGGAACTGCAGATGCTGGAGAATCTGAGATAACAAGATGTAGAGCTGGATGAACACAGCAGGCCAAGCAGCATCAGAGGAGCAGGAAGGCTGAAGTTTCGGGCCTAGACCCTTCTTCATTTTCTGTGAAATGGTGGCCAAATTCAGCACTGTTGCTGCGAGCTAACCTGCAGCAGACCAGAGAACGGTTTCCCAAAATGTGAACTCCCCAGCAACAATGACTGCCACAGAGGTCTAAGCGAGTCATAATTGTGATTTCATTTATATATGACCCCTCCCCTTCACTTTAGCAAGTCTTTCTGTATCCACAAGTCTCACTTAGGGTTCTCAACACTTTGCAAGCCTAAGTGGGATTCACTGTGGGCAGAGAAAACTTTTTGGGAAGCACTAGGTTAGAGATTGAACCTAGAAGCTTTCTGATCTTATAGCTCAGACAGAGTCATTAAGTCTGTACCTTTGAAATAACGTAGAATTGTGAGTTTCTCTGAGATGTTTGCCCTTTTAGTTTCTGGGGAAAAAGTTTAAAATGCTGACAGGGTTAAGCTTGACTTCTGTTTCAGAGCTGATGTCTACGGGTGCAGTGCATGTTCTGCTTATCAACAGAATGAGAAGTTTATTGTAAGGAGGCAGGCTATTGATTATTTCAGATACTTTTTTGTTTGGAGGTTTGCTGAATATTATAGTTTTAGGTTCTATGGAATGTGAGTATTTTTTCTTTCCAATCACTTAGTTTCCATAATTTACCTGCTCCATTCAATTTTATGACTTTCAATGAACCTATACAATAGACAGTGACTCTGAAGAACTGAATGGGCCATTTTTCATTCTTGTCTGTTTTTTCGTCAAGATCAGTTTTCAGGACAGAAGTTCATATAATCCTGAAGTTTATGGAAATGACTATTTTAATTTACCAGTTAATCCAAGGAGTAAAGCTCATCTTCACATCTAATGACTTATGAGCTGGACAGTAGTTTGCATCACTGAAACCAATATTTTGGTACAATTCAGGATATTTTAGAACAGTTTCATGTGCATTAGAATTTATGAATTACTTCTATATTGTAAATAAAGTTGGGGGAGATCAAAATATCGGTAGAAAAATCTTCATGAATTTCAAATATGAAATTCCAGGAAGAAACCAATGTGGAAACTTCGTTAATGAAAGCATAGTACCCTGCAAGTCTGACAGCATCTATGGTGAGAGAATCGGAGTTAAAATTTCGAGTACAGTATGACCCTTCTTCAGATCCTTCCTCGGTTTCAGTAAACTCTACAAGTGGAAGCCGTTAATCAGTATGGTCCTTACATTGCCAGTTACAGGTTTGCATTTCTCTTGTAGAAATAATCCTCTAGATATAAATTTTGAGACGGATAGGTGATAGATATCTTGTTGTGAAGTACCTAATTGGGACGGGACTCAGTGTTGCTCCTGAGTTCTGTTTATATGGTGTCACACCAGCTCTGTATACAATGTGGATGAATTTCAACTGATGCAAATCTATCATGGTGGTTTACAGTTATCACTATTTAAAATTATGTTATTGAAGAATCTAATAGAGAGCTTTAATGAACATGAATCAGGAATAAAATGACAGAGTGGGGAGAGTTGCTGATAGCGAGTATTGGAATAAAGTACTAACTTCTGTGGAGGTCAACTGCAAGTCTTTGACCAAGTGCTTTACATTCTACATTGTCAAGTAACTTAGCTTTCTAATTAATTCTGTCTGTAAATTTTCAGTGCTGGCAATTGCTCCTATGGCGCTGAGAGAGTACAAGGTGCCCAGAGTTGGTGGGGATCGAGCACAGAGGGCTGTCTACCTGGTACACAGAGCATCAGAGTATAGATAACAGCCAGCAACACGGTAAGTGAGATGGAAGTGTAAATCATTCACTGAACAGAATGGGAGAAAAGGTTAAAACTTTTAGAAAGCTTATAGCCATCTTTGTGTATTGCTGAACTAAAACTAACTATTTAAGGATCAACATCAGAAATTAGAAATAATTTCTGCACACAAAGAAATTCTGAGAAATTCAATTTTTGCACAGAGAAAAATCCCCTGTTAAGCACAACAGGTATTTATGATATAGCTTTCCTTAACATGCAGATTGACGTAAGACTTTAAAACTACTTTTGCACAAGTCAAGAATAATGACTGCTTACGGTGAAGATAAGGGACCGTCAAGCAGATAGGGAAACTCTGAACCATAAAAATACAACTTGAATGGTTTATGAATTCAGCTGAGTCCTGTTCCTATACTCTGTGTTTTGTGTGCTATTTTGTCTAAACACCGAACACTTGATCTACAAACATTAAAAGTCTGACTTGAGTCATTGCAAGTGATATAGGCTGAGGGAGCATGAGAAAAGATAGTAAGTTATGGAACAAAACATACAGGTAGAGTTGATTTGTAGGATCAGTCAGCACCCTGCAAAGAACTAATCTCCATCTTCAGCTGTATCAACAAATCAAACTTCATATTGGATCTTCATTTTCAAAGTAGTTTCTGCTAGCTAGAATACTTGACAGACTGCTTAATAAAGCAAATGAGCTATATTTAGATGCAAGTGCAAGTAACTATGTTGTCAGTTCAGATATTACACATATCTGAAAAAGTTATGCTGAGATTTGTTGCTAGTTTTTTTTAATTGGTGGTGCATCTTTAAAGCTAAACTGATTTAATGTCCCTGAATGGTATGGATTTATGTAGCCCATTCAATTAAAATATTGGATTTGGATGGCCTGGTATGCGACTTCCCTGCAATGTAAAGAAAAAGGTTGGTCTGTTACTCCCTTAGTTTTTGAGGACTAAGCCAAAGTGAAGTCAACAGCCAAACCTGAGACAGTTACCCTTCTTGTAAAAGAAACACTGTTGGAAATCAGAACCAATAAAACGTCGCTGGCCTGAAATATTAAATTCATTTTTTAACACAATGCTACCTAGCTGCTGAGTATTTCCGGTATTTTTTTGTTTCTATTTCAAATTGCCAGCATTTGTGTTATTTTGCTTTAGTAACAGATTCCCCCTCTGGTTTGGGTTGCACAAATTACCTGGTAGTACTGAACAAGGCTGAAATTGGTGAGGGGGCAAATTGAAAGACTTCACAGAAGAATGTGCTATGATCTGTTTTGAGTTCTTTTAGACATGTACGTTAAACTGTGTTTCATTTAGGATTTTGAGATTTCAATTTTTTTTGCCGTTTCTGTCCATCCCGTTACTTGTATCATTGTATTTTCTTAATGAGATCAATTAGAAATGTAAACATGTTCACTTTATTAATTGTTGTTTCTGTGTCATTTCAATTATATTGCACAGCATCAACCCTCACCACAATAAATTTCAAATTTACGTAAAATTTGACTTTGCCATATTCGGTCAGGTGTAATAGAATGTAGAACTGAAGACAGTGCAAATAACCTTGCTATTGTGTTATTTTATATTTGAACTGACAATTTAACCATAGTGGTCTTTAAAATTCGATGCATTTCTAATTTGTTGAAGAAGTATTGTCAAGTTGGAAAATCACAATGTATATTTACCACTTAGATATAGGCTTGTATTGTTAATGTTACCTTTATAAATAAATTATAGACCTGGTTGTGTGTCTAGACGTGTGCATATAATATTTACATATAAAAATATAGTAGGTCAACATCCCTATTACAAGACACTCTTTAAATTAGTACTGTACCTTTTGCACATTGATCTGGTTGGTTGTCGCTTTATTTCCATGTATTTTTAAACTAAATGTTAAGCTTGATCATCAGTGAATATCAGATTATTCATTTCAATATTTAATATTCTTTACATCTTAATCATTTCACTCTCAATGGGTAGTCTACATGTGACAATAAAATCTAATTCTAAAGATCATGTTGTGTTAACCCATTGATACTTACTTATGAAGTGGTCATTTCAGAGGTCGGTAAGAATCATTACACTAATTATTTCACTTGACAACAATGAAAATTCTCAAGGTATAAATTTCTCCAGCACTGGAAACCCATCCAATGCCTTTATATCCCTTTGACTCTGCAACCTTGCTTCCTCAGCCCTATGATTTGAAGCTGTGCCTTTTGTCAACTATGCTCCATGCTCTGAAATTTGCGAGATAAATCTTTCTAACTCAATATACTTTTTTTTTTAAAGACCTTGTCTAAAATCCACATCTTTGTTCAAACGTTTGATCGTCATTTGTATGTTCTCCTTTAACTCAGCCTTCATTTCTTTCCTTCTAACTGTCTGATTGAAGTACCTTTTGGAATTTTCTTCTTTGTTAAAAGTGCCATATGGATAGAAATTATTGTTGTAATATTGCAGTCGATCATACTGACCAAAGAAGAGCACCTGCAGTAGAATGTATGGACTCTGTAGGAGTCAACACTGTGATGTGCACAGGACAGATTCTTTTTCTAGTAATTCCATAAATGCTCAATCTTTTATTAGGTTAAAAAATTCATCTTGGCACAGACTGACTGACGAGGATACAGAGTCAGTCAAGATTACACATTTGCTTGAATTCAAGCTGTCAAACATCCAATTCCTACAGACATGTCCTGCACTAAATTTATGTGAGGTAATGTCATCTGTTTATTCAGAACCAGTGTTAAGAGAAATCGATCTCCTTCCATGTGAATGAAATATATTTTTGACTAGTCAATGTTACTTTGTGCACTTTTGTGCAGCTGATGATCTCTGTTTGTAATATAAGGATCTGCCATCTGCTAGTTTTAGTGCAACCTGTAATGTATGATTTGTATACTTCAAATGCAACTGTCGATAGAATTCTAAAATACGCAGGTGGAGTGAAACAAGTATTTTGCTCTTAGCAAGGTGAGGTTTAGCTCCATCTAGAATACAATTTGGAGTTTTGGTTATCATTTTGCAGGAAGAAAAGGAAACAAAGCATTTGAAGGGAAAAGTAAACAATAAACCATCTGTTTGACACTTGGCAATAGGACATTTAAGCTATAAGAAGAAACTGCAGGCACTAATTTTGGTTAAAGTAGAAGATAAGACTGAAAATTGATATGATTAACATGAGCTCAAATAAACTACTACCTTGGATTCACGAGTCAACAGTGACAACAAGGAGCGGAGAGGAAGATGTATAGAAAAATCAGACATAACTTCACGCAGTGGTTTTTGGAATTGAGCCGTGGGAAAATTATTTGGATGTTTATAGTAAAGCCTGAGACCAATCATATGGACCAAATGGTCTTTTCTGATCCTCTGTCATCCATTCTTCCTAAATAATAGCTTTCAAAAGCATATAGAAGGTGACAGATTTTTCTAATACAGTATTTACACTTGTGAAACAAAGCAGCCCAAAAAAACTTGCAACTGGCATTTATATCATGCTTTATTATTACAGAGATTACATGAAGTAGTAAAACGCACCAAATTTGAAACTCCGATCACCTGATATGGCTTAGGAAAGGTGGTTACAAGAGCAGATCACAGGCTGGGAATCATCTAGTGGGTAACTCACCTTCTGCCTTGATACAGCCTGTCTGCCATCTGCAAGACCCAATGCAAGCATATAATGAAATACTCTCAACTTGCCTGGCTGCATTCAGCTCCAACAATACAAGAAGCTTGACGCTTGACACTATCCAGGACAAAGCTGTCCACTTGTTTGGCACACCCCTGTTCACCACCTTCAATACTCACTCCCTCCTCCACTGGTACATCGGGATGGGCATTATGTACCATTTACAAGCTGCACTGGAGCATTTTACCTTGGCTCCTTTGAAAGCACCTTCCCAATCCCCAAATTCACACTTAAAAAGACAACGGCAGTAGATACATGGAAATACCACCCACTTCAACTTGGACTCAGCATGGCTTTGTGCGAGGAAAGTCATGTCTCACAAACTTGATTCAATTTTTTTGAGGAAGTCACCAAAAAGATTGATGATGGCAGAGCAGTAGACATTTTTACTTGGACTTCAGTAGAGCCTTTGGCAGGGTTCTGCATGGTAGACTAATTTGTAAATTTAGGTCATATGGGATTCAGAAGGAGTTTGCCAATTGGATACATAATTGGCTTAACAGCAGGAGACAGAGTGTGGAGGAGGGTTGTTTTTCAGACTGAAGACCTGTGACCAACAGCGTTCCACAGGGATCAGTTCGGAGTCCTCTTTTGTTTGTCATTTATATAAATGACTTGGATGAGAATATAGAAGGCATGGTTAGTAAGTTGGTAGATGACGCCAAAATTGGTAGCAGAGCAGACGGTGAAGAAGGTTTTCTAAGATTACAAAGGGATCGCGATCAAACTGTTCAATGGGCTGAAAAATGGTAGATGGAATTCAATCTGGATAAATGCAGGATATTTCATTTTGGTACAACAACCAGGGTAGGGCTTATACAATTAATGGTAGGGCCTTGGGTAATGTTGTAGAACAGATGGACCTAACGGTTCGTCTACATAATACTTTAAAGTTTGTGTCACCTGTAGACAGGGTAGTTAAAAAGGCATTTAGCACGCTTGCCTTCATTGCTTAGTCCTTTGAGTATAGGAGTTGTGAAGTCATATTGAGGTTGTACAGGACATTGGTGAGGCCTGTTCTGGAGTGCTGTGTCCAATTCTGGTCGCCCAGTTATAGGAAGGATATTATTAAGCTGGAGAGGGTTCAGAAGAGATTTACCAGAATGTTGCTGGGTATGGAAGGTTTGAGTTATAAAGAAAAGCTGGATAGGCTGGGACTTTTTTCACTGGAGCATAGGAGGTTGAGAGGTGAATTTATAGAAGTTTATAAAATAACGAGGGGTATAGATAGGGTTAATGGTAGGTTTCTTTTCCCTAGGATGGGGGATTTCAAAACTAGGGAACACATTTTTAAGGTGAGAGGAGAGAGATTTTTAAAAAGACTTGAGGGACAAATTTTTTACACATGGGGTGGTTGGTGTGTGAAATGAACTTCCTGAAGAAGTGCTGGATATGGGTACAATTACAACATTTATAAGATATTCGGATAAGCACGTGAATAGGAAGGGTTTGAAGGGATATGGGCCAGGAGAAGGCAGGTAGGACTAGTTTAGCTTGGGATTATGTTTGGTGTGGACTGGTTGGATTGAAGGGTCTGTTTCTGTGCTGTATGACTGTATGACCATCCTGTCCTTGAAAACTATACTATGGCTCCTTCAGAGTCACTGAGTCAAAATCCTGGAACTCTCTTCCTAACAGCACTGTGGATGTAACTACACCCCAATGATGAAATCAATATCCTCCTTTAAGAGATAGTAGGAACTGCAGATGTTGGAGAATCTGAGATAACAAGGTGTAGAGCTGGATGAACACAACAGGCCAAGCAGCACCAGAGGAGCAGGAAAGCTGATGTTTCGGGCCTAGACCCTTCTTCAGAAAGACCCTTCAAGGGTCTAGGCCCAAAACGTCAGCTTTCCTGCTCCTCTGATGCTGCTTGGCCTGCTGTCTTCAACCAGCTCTACACCTTGTTATCTCAGATCCTCCTTTTAAGACCTTCTTTAAAATGTACATTTTTCATCAATCATTTGATCTTTGTATCTATATTAACCTTTGACTCAGCTTTTGTTTCTTTCCCTGATCGCTGTCTAAAATACTATTGGAACTTTCTACTTTGTTAAAGGTGCTGAACAGATACAACTTGTTGTGAGTGTGGTTTTGCAGTTGATTATATTGACCAAACATGAAAGCCTACAGAACAGTGTAGGAGCTCTGCTTGAGGAAACACACTGATGTGCTTGAGACATTTTCTTTTTCTGACAATACCATAAATGTTTAATTGAAAACAGTTCTTCAAGAAGACAGCTCACCACAACGTTCTCGAGGGTAATTGGGGATCAGCATTCCAGCAGCACCCACACCCCATGATCAAATATTTTAAAAATCCTCAGTCATATTTTGTAATCTTTAGAAATCTTGCATCAGGTGATCGTCTGATTCAGTGAATCGTTCACAAGTCAGCTGATGTGATACATCTAGTTTCCTTTGTGCTTGCCAGATCTGTAATGCTTATGAGATTGTGCAAAGCTGACCCTACTCAACCATTTGTTTTACAATTGTGGTTTTAAGATTACTACACTTGCAGATCATTTAACAAGAAAATCCAAAAGGCATGAAAACCGTTCAACCTATCATCCTACTCCATTCAGTGCTCTTGTATGGTCTTTTATTTCATGACACCTATTGTTCCATTACTTTAGGAACATGAAGTTTCTTCGATCTTCCCTGAAAGGAGAAATCGAGCAATGGTATTACACTAAGAATATAATCTTAAGTAGTTTCTAGACAAATCTTTAAAACTAACTTATCAACAGAATGTTAACTCATCTAAGACAGTCTCCATATTATTTTTATTTATATTTCCAAGTCCTCAAAGCTGGAGTAGTGTTGGGGCAGTACAGTTTTGGGTGCTATACTTCAGGAATGATATCAGTGCATTGGATAGAGTGCAGAAAGTGTTACAAGGATAATTTCAGAGGTGAGTAATTTCATTTATAAAGATAGACTGGAGGTTAGGACTCTGTTCATTAGAGAGAATAAAGTTGAGAGGGATTTGATGGATGATTTAAAATTTATGAAGGATGTAAACAGGGTATTTGGAGGAAACTGTTCCCTTTCAGGAATACAATTAGTTTATAGTGGTACAGTAATAGGTTAAGTAAGTTGGCAGAAAAGTTGGTAAATGGAGTATAATGTGGGAAAATGCGAAGCCTTTAATTTTGAAGGGACAACAAAAGAACAGAGTATCATTTAGTTGGAGAAGAACTGCAAAAAGCTGCAAGACAGAAGGGTAGTTAGTGAGGTTAGATCACATGGGATGCAGGTGGAGTTAGCCAATTGGTACAAAATGGTTTGAAGTTAGGAGACAGAGGTTGGTGGTAGAGCGTTGCTTTTCGGACTGGAGGCCTGTGACCAGCAGTATGCTGCAAGGATTGGTGCTAGGTTCACTGCTATTTGTCATTTATATAAATGATTTTAGATGTGAATATAGGAAGTATGGTTAGTAAGTTTGCAGATGACACCAAAATAGGTGGCGTAGCGGACAATGAAGATTTTCTTAGAGTGCAATGAGATTTTGATAAGATGGGACAATGGGCTGAGGAGTGGCGGATGGAGTTCAATTTAGATAAATGTGAGGTGTTGCATTTTGGTAAGGCAAATCAGAACAGGACTTAGAGTTAATAGCAGGGTCCTAGGGAGTGTTGCTGGACAAAGAGACCAAGGAGTGCTGGTGCATAGGTTCCTAAAAGTGGCATCGCAGCTAGACAGGGTGGTGAAGAAGGCGTTTGGCATGTTTGCCTTTATTGGTCAGAACACTGAGTATAGAAGTTGGGAAGTCATGTTGCAGCTGTACAGGGCATTGGTGACGACACTCTTTTGGAATACTGTGTTCAATTCTGGTCACCCATAGGAAGGATGTTGTTAACTTAAAAGGGTGCAGCAAAGGTTTAGAAGGATATTGTCAGGACTGGAGGGTTTGAATTATAGGGAGAGGCTGAATAGGCTGGGGCCATTTTCCTGGACTGTTGGAGGTTCAGGGGTGACCTTACAGAGGTTTATGAAATCATGAGGGACATGGAGAGGGTGAATAGCCAAGGTCTTTTTCCTAGAGTGGGGGAGTCCAAAACTAGAGGACATAGCAGTAAGGTGAGAATGGAAAGATTTAAAAAGGACCTGAGGGGGTAACTTTTTTCACACAGAAGGTGGTGCGTACAGGGAACGAGCTAGCAAAGGAAATGTTGGAGGTGGGTACAGTTACAACATTTAGAAGGCATCTGGATGGGTATATGAATAGGATGGGTCTGGAGAGAAATGGACCAACTGCTGGCAAATGTGACTAGGTCAGAGTAGGATGTCTGAGTTAGGTGTACTTGTGCATGAAACATAGAAGCTAACACACAGGTGCAGCAAATCAGGAAGGTTAATGGAACGTTGGCCCTTATTTCAAGAAGGTTGGAATGTAAGAATAAGTAAGTCTTACTGCAATTGTACAAGGTGCTGGTGAGATGAGACAACACCTGAAGTACTGAGAGTAGTTTTGGACCTCTTAACTTAAGAAAATATATTATCTAATTGGAGGCAGTTCAGAGAACATTCACTTGGGTGATTCCTGGTATGGAAAAATTGCCTTATGATCAAAGATTAAGCAGGTTCCAACTCAACTCGTTGGAATACAGAAGAATGAGAGGTGATCTCACTGCAACATGTAGGGTTCTGTTGAATGGCAGAGCAGGCTTGAGGGGCCTAACGGCCTACTCCTGTTCCCATTTCTTATCACCTTATGGTAAAAGGATAGAGAATGAGGGGACACACATTTAAAGTAATTTACAAAAGACGTAAGTGTGATGTGAGAAAAAAATATTTTCACAGTGAATGGTTTGGGCCTGGAATGCCTTACCTGAAAGTGTGGTGGAGTGAGACATTCAGAAATGCATTGCATGATTATTTGCATGGAAACAATATGCAGGGTTATGGGGAATGCACAAGAATGGCACTGGTCATATTGCTCATTTGGTGAGCTGACACAGACATGATGGGCCAAATGACCTCTTTCTACTCCATAACAATTCTGTGAAGTCTGGTCTTGTGACTTGTTTATAGTCATATAATACAGAAGTCTAATTGGAAACTGTTTTCTCTTGAGTTAAGATAGCATGTTTGAATGTGATGGGCCCAATATTATTTGAGCAATGAAGCGTTTATTTCCTTGAAATTTGCTAGTTATGCTTTCAGCACCATTGAAAAAAATCATCCTTCCATCTATTAATCTTGCTTCCTAACAAAATGTTTGTTTAGGATTCAACTTTCATAGAAATATTGAGGGCAGTTTCCTTAAGTCTGTATAGGTGCGGTGGCATGCCCATTGGAGTTGGAACATATTGAAAGTCTGGAGGATAGAAAATGTTTTCGTCATTGTCTGTAGAATCAACACTGATGTATACTTTTAATTCACATAACAGTTTTTCTGAAGCATTTTTCATTCAAATCCAGTGAGTCTTCATTTTAAGGACTTTATAGTATTTGAATAACAATTTGTATCAAATTGTCCCACATCATTCTGCCAAACACTCAACTCTACCCTCTTGCCAACCCCTCCAAGGCAATCCCTGTCACATGACATTCCACCCCATTTTTCCATGGTTATCTCCATCCCACTCTTGTTATCACTATCACTTCCATCCCAAGCCTCGTGGAAACAATCTCTGATTAGCATAACTTGTTGGGCTCACCACTAAGTACTTCATTTGTCTACTTCTGTTCCATCTATAAGCAAGAACACTCCAAGTGATATTGTGTATTTCTCTGATACAAAATAACACATTTGTACCTGCTTAATAGAACACACCCAGTTATTCTGTATTACCTTAAGTTCAGTTTGACATTAATCCATCTTTGCAGTCTTGGTGAATACTAAGCTTCTGACTAAAAGACTGGCATTGAGTGCTTCGGCCCATGCTGAACCTCCTTTCAGCAGCCACTCATAGCACTCTAATTTCAGTTGGCAATCCACATATTAATTCAGTCATACATGAGACCTGATTACAAGGCAGTTTTCTGCTGCAGAATTTAAACAAGTACAATTGAACCAGAAGAGGTAAAACAAAATTGCAAGGAGTAAATTTATTAAGTGCACCCAAAGTGCTGAACTAGTATCATTGCAACAGAGAGGCTTCCAGTGGATAATTGGGCACATTGTCTTCAGGCACATTAACCTGTTGTTAAAAGAATAGAAAGATATGCAGTAGCTGAGTGGTGATCGTACAACTCGGCAAAGACTTCCAAATAATTTGTACTCCTTTTTGAAGTAACAGTTGTCATTTTGACATTCAATGGTGTTACCATCACTGAAACTATCAACATCCTTGAGGATATCCTTGACCAGAAACTTAACTGGACCTGCCACATAAGTACAGTGGCTGAAAGAGCAAGACAGAGCTAGGAATACTGCGGTGAGTAACTCCCCTCCTGACTCCCCAAAGCCTGTCCACAATCTACAAGGCATAAGTCAGGAGTGTGATGGAATACTCCCCACTTTCCTGTATGAGTACAGCTCTAACAAACTCAAGAAGCTTGACGCTATCCAAGACAAAGCAGCCTGCTTGATTGGCACTACATCCACAAGTAACCAGTTCTTCCTCCACTGACATTTGATAGCAGCAGTGCATACTATCTACAAGATATTCACCAAAATTTCTGCAAGCTGAAATTCACCACTGATCCTCAGACAACGCCTTCCAAACCCATGACCGCTTCCATCTTGAAGGACAAGGACAGCAGATATATTGGAACACCAGCACATTCAAATTCCCCTCCAAGCTACTGACCATCCTGACTTGGAAGTGTATCACCATTCTTTCACTGTCCTTGGGTCAAAATTCTCGAATTCCTTCCCTAATGGCATTGTGGGTCGACCCACAGCGGGCAGACTGCAGCAGTTGAAAAAGGCAGCTCACCACCACCTTCGCAAGAGCAACTGGAGACAGGCAATAACTGCCATTGATGCCCACATCCCTCAAATGGGTAAAAAAAAATCTGGCAGAAGTGTATTTTTTAAATTTAGCTTTATCTATTTTCTGGCCTGGTCATTATTTAATCAAGTTAGAATCTGGGAAATAAATTCTACTCCAGGTTGTATTTTTACCCTAAAAATGCAAATTAAAAATGCAAATCGAGTCCTATCTGATTATGTTGAGTTCAGGTTAATAGTGCAGCAATGTAGAAATTTAGTCTTTTTAATTTAAAAAGCTGAATCATCAAAAAATGGAGTTAATAGACTTTGAGGAATGGATTGTACTTGGACAAGAAATTATTTCAGGGGAACTTTGAATTAATGAATGCCTGAACAATACCGGATTTTTTTTGTATATTGGGACGAAAAGAAAGCAAAATGTGGGCTTAGAGTGAATGGGTTTTTGGCAAAGGTGATAAAGGATTCCAATATATTGTTCTCGATTGTCCCTAAAATCTTCAATTAATGTGAAGATATCTGGGCTGCATCAAACAGTCATTTAATTCCAAATTAACAGACTATTCTAACCCAAGACCACTTCTTGATAAAGTCATATTTAGAATATTGTATGAAATATTAGATGCTCCAACTTTTTAAAAGAGTGCCTTGAATGAAAAGAAAAAGAAAATAAATTTGGATATTTGAAACAACTGAAGACACGTAAGTGCACAGCTGGTCCTAACAACATCTAAAGAGAAATGACAGATTAACTTCTGGGGTGTTTTCTGTTTTTATCTAAAAGAGCACGAAAGCACTGAAGAGTGCAGAGAGGGAAACTGGTGATAAATAGTTTGTAATTTAGACTCTCGTTGTGAAGAGACCAGTTATTTAAATATGGGCTTTGATGGGAAAACTGAAGGGCAATAGAACAGAATTAAAGGTTAAACAAGGTTTTGTACTTTATAGAATTAGCTGATCAAATTTTCTGCAACCATGATTTCTGTGTACAGTAGAAAATGGACAACTGTGTATCACAGGAGTTTAATTACATCATTGGTGAAATGTAATTCTAATAGTTTAGGTGATAACTTTGGATTGATTCCTCTGCATTCTTCAGTATTTTTCCTATTCCTTGTGCTTTTCACTCCCAAAATATCATCTCAATTCATCCATGCTAAACTGTATCTTATACTCGTCTGAGCGTTTCACAAGCTTATTATCTTGATATGGCATTGTTTTTTGCTCAGTAAACTGTTTTAGCTATCAAAAGGGGCAAGTTTGACTGTTTTGAGGAACAGACATTCACCGACATGGGAAATTTTTCACATTATCAACCTCGTGCCCACTGTGCTCTTGTAACTTGGCTCGAATATTTTCCGTGATTTGGACTATCCATAATTATGTAGTATTTAAAAACTATAAACTTTAGGCTTGAGACTACACTGGGATGTAACTGAATTAGGAATGCAGGAAGGCAACACATTTCCTTCCAGCCGAACCCGAATGTCCAGTTAATCATGTTCAGACTTTTATTTATCAGCTGGGTCAGAGTTAACATTACAGTTGCAGCTGTCAGTGGGATGATGCTATTTCAAAGCCTTTTGAGGGTCCTGAATATTTTACAAATGAATGTCCCAGATGTTATGCACCATGAAGTTAGAGGGCTTGGTGATGTGTTGAAATGAGAACAACCTCTCTCTCTCAACATCAGTAAAACTGAAGAACTGATCATTGACTTCAGAAAGAAGGGAGGAGAACATGCCCCCACCTACATAATGGATCTGAGGTTGAAAGGGTGGAGAGTGTCAAGTTCCTGGGAGTGATGATAACTGACGACCTGTCCTGGACTTCCCACATAGATGTGATGGTCAAGAAGGCACAACAATGCCTTTTCTTCCTAAGACAGCTCAGGAAATTCAGCATGTCCAGAAGGGCCCTCACCAACTTTTACAGATGCACCAATGAAAGCATACTATCCGGGTGCGTAACAGCCTGGTGTGGCAACTGCTGTGCCCAGGACCGTAAAACTACAGAAGGTAGTGTGCACAGCCCAGACCGTTATGGAAGCCAATCTTCCATCCGTTGACTCCAATTAGCTCCAACAGCCCACTGCTGCGGAAATGCTGCCAACATCAATGATCCATTGCACCCTGGCAGTGCTGTTCCACAACCTCTTCTGTCGGGTAGAAGATACAGAAGCTTGAACACACACGCCTGCAGGTTCAAGAACAGCTTCTTCCCTGCTGGAATTAGACTGATGAATGGACTCTGTAACCTCAAATAATGCTCTCTTGCTAATGTTGATCTTGCCTAGTGCACGGCCTGTGCGATGTAACTTGTATGCCTCCTAATTTTTTTCCACAGTGTGCTCTATGTCCTTGCTAACTATGATCTGCCTGTACTGCTCATAAACGAAGTTTTTCACTGTACTTAGATTCACGTGACAGTAAATCAAATCAGAAATCATGGTTTCATGTGCAATTATGTATCTGAGTAAGTGGAAACTGTTTAATGATTATATATTTCTTGAGTAATGCCTTTTCAGTCACTATAATAAATAATTTCCTGATTAGTAAGTTGTTTACTTTGCCTTGAATGATTTTCCCTATAGCATGGATTTGTCGCCGTTGATGTTTTCCTCTTGGAGCTGTAGTTGCTTGCTGCTATGTACACTTCTGGAATCTGCACTCCTTTTGTATAGGCGGAAATGACTAAAACATAGTTGCTTACAAATATATGCCTTTTTTAAAAATGTACACCTACGCCTGTTGCATCAATTTTAAGCACTGTATATTGTATGAATGGCTGTTTATAAATACTTAACTTTGAAATAGCTTTTACATGCTTTCCCCCTTTTTAGTTGAGAGTTTAAAAAATTAAATCACAGAGCGGTAACCTGCAAATCTAAATTCTGAATCTCAGTAGCTTGGGTGTGGAAGCAATATGTAGCAGTCATCCGACGTAAGAGAGGAAATAAAAATTGTAGAGTCAACATGGTCGCGGTCATGCTCTTCAACAGCTGCAGAGTTGCAAAGATGTAGGAGTCAGTTGTGCGCCCCACTGTGAGAGAGACGCATGGTTCACAGAGACCAGTAGTAGAGAAAAAGACTTTCGGGTAGGAGAGAAAGCATAAAGAATAATCCTATGTCTTATTTTATTTTTTAAGTTGGTTTAATAGTCATTAATTTCCATGTAATCAAAATGGAAACTATTGCATTCTTCAAGAAATACCACATGCTTCAAATTTAATAAGGACTCATCTGTGTCAGGTCAGTATTTTTAATATATATGTACATTGGGACAAAGACATCCTGTTTAGGTTCACAGCATGAAACTGAACTGTAGGTTATCCATTGTCTCCAACCTGCTTCTGTTCTTGAGCACAGCATACTGGCTTTTGGTGACCTGTACTGTTGTTAATACATGGTAATATTGCCATACAGCTGCATTCACACAATTTTTTGTTTCCATAAAAGCTATTATCTTTAAACTGATAATTGCAGCACAGTTTCTAAAGTATCCATTATCTTACATAGAACAGAAACAGCTTCTAAATTGTCCTAGAATGGTGTGGAAGTAAGTCCTCCTCATCCAAAGAACTGAAAAAGTGGTAAAAAGGTACATGCCTGCGTCAGTATCATCTGTGACTGAGGCTGTAAGCATCTACTTCTTTGGCCATCTTGCTCCATGATAATTTTCTGCTTTTGAGTTGGGTTGGGTGAGTTTTATAATAAAAGTTGCTAATTCTTTTAAACTTTGAATATGATTTAGTTACCGATGGTGATTGAATATTTTTAAATGATTCTAAGTATTTTCTTCCTGCAATTCTTTTCATGTTCACGTTACTTGGTAACTTGGACAGTATTGACGTGTATTATTTAAACTCTTCAGTTGTATTACATACCTTGAAAGTATAGCTGCATCTTTTCTTTTGCAGCTGAGTATGAAAGATGCCATTAGTTTTGGGCTGGGGGTGTGTGTGGAGGTTAATGTATCCATTTCCATGTAATGAGCCAAAGCCGATGTAACACTACACAATAGCACGTTGTTAGTTGTACACTGAATCTTTGCTAGTCACATTTGAACATTGTGTGGGAAAATCTGGCTCCGTTCATTGAAGTAAAGTCTTGGCAGCAAACTTAGATTGAATTAGCAGAAGAATTGTTGTAAGAACTTCAAGCCTCGCTAAGGGAGAAGCTTATCCATCTGAGCAACTGTTGTTGTGACTTTCTATTGCCAAGTTTAAAGGTGCATTATATAATAGTTTAATTAATAGTGAATGCTCATGTAGGGACTATTCAGTTGTACTTTTAACCATTAGCTTGGTTTTGATTTATAATATCTATTTTTGATAAGCTTCCACAGCAATGCTTGTTATTGTCTGTCTTTTGCTGGAGAGTCTTGGGTTTCCTTGATTAATGCTGAGAGTTGAACCTTTTTGAACCTTTTGAAAATATGATTTTTTTTTCAACCACTTCAGGTTTTATTTGCTATGCAGCTGTTCGTTGGACAGGAATGTTGTGCATTGCTGGCTGTTGATAATAGGAATTTGCTGTGTAGAGAGAAATTAAATTTGTAGGGTGAAATTTCTCAGTTTTTAAAGTCCTAAATTTTTTTTATATATGTTAGTTTATTCTACTTTTACACTTACACTTACTTCACTGTATGTATTACCTGAACGATCTCTGCCTTCAGATTCATGAGTGTATGAGAGGACTTTTAAAATCATTACTGTTGATCTCCACAAGAAAGTGGTAATTCCACATGCAGTTTGTCTTCAATGTAAAAACAAAATGATACAAGATGTTGATCAGATATTTATACTACTTTAGTTTCATAATTCAAATTTACAAACAAGGTGTTGTTTGCTTTTCTTCCACTTACTGTCAGAATAAAATCACAGCATCACCTAGATTGGAAATTTTGTTTTCCATAAACCAGGCTAGAAAAGAGGACAGTTGAGCAATTGAGGCCAAGCTGTACTTCAATCATAGGAAAATGGTGATGTCAGAATTGTCTTTCAGTTTGAAAAAGAATCTAAAGGCTTTTTCAGTTGTTCTCATTGAAAAAAAAACTTGTAAGTTTAAACTGAATGCGTGTAAAGAAATCTGTTGTTTTGATTTGCATGCATTTGACCTTATTCCAGCCTCCAGGAGACCGGTGCAAAGTGAAAGGGAGAAAAAAAAACTTCGGCCGTCGTTCTCACCAGCTGAAAGATTCATTCCTGGATTTTCTTACGAGCATGTGTATATTTTGAATGATAGATGCTGGAATATCAATGCAATTTACCAGACTCTGTTTGTTTGTTTTTCCTCAAAAGGAAACATCTTGCCTATTATTTTGTTTAAAGCATTTATCTCAAAATTGACATTAACTGCACACTATTCATCAAATTAGTTTCTGTCCTCCATTTTTCCATTTCCTAAACCGGTTGTGGCCTTCAGCAATTTAATTTACAATTTTCTGGGTTGTTCTTTGGGCTTATGCCAAACAGGAAGTGGTCTGCAACTGTCTAAACTTATTCCTCTTGGGACACTTGCAGCCAGCAGAGAGGAAATGCTTGTCCTATCAGCCAGGACTGAATTTGTCCACGAGTTCTAAGGGGAAAATGTCCCCAGTTTCGTTAGGATGACCACTTTCCCAAGAGCTGGTCAAACTCCAATTCTGGGATATTTTGACCAATGTCTCAACTATCTCTGTAGCCTGCTCCTTTGAAACCCTTCAATGCAGGCCAAAAGTCTGTCTTTAGCTTTTTTTAAATTCACACACAGGATGTAGACATCGCTGGCTGGCCAGCATTTATTGCCCATCCCTAATTGCCCTTGAGAAGGTGATGATGAGCTGCTGCCTTGAACAGCTACAGTCCATCTGGTCTAGCTATACCCACAATGCCATTAGGGAGGAAGTTTCATTAGTTTGTCAAATACTTTGTCACTCATTATAGAGGGTGTTACATGATCTTTCCTTCCATTATCTGTTATGTTTGTTTACTGTGTTGTCCACTATGAAGACCAATGTGAAATATTGTTTTAAATTATCTGCCATTTCCTTGTTTCCCCATTATTAATTCCTCCTTCCAAAGAGTCACAAACTTACTTTAGCTATTCTCTTTCTTGTACATACCCACAGGAGCTCTTGTTGTTTGGTTTTGTATTTCTTGCCAATTTATTTTTATAATCAATTTTCTCCTTTATTGTCTTCTTAGTTATTTCTTAATTACTATAAAATAAATTCAAAATCCTGTAGCCTACCTCTAGTTTTCACCATTTAGTATCCAATCAAAAAGTAAGGTATACACTGTTTAACCATCCCTGTAAACCACAGGTAGTTCATCCTTCTCATCGTGTCAGTTTGGACTGGAATAATGTTTTTCTGAGTGTTAGAAACTAATCTGTTTAAATATCTGACACTGCTAATCTATTGACTTTCCCCTTAGCCTGTTTTCCTAGCCTATTTTTGACAACTCTTTCATCATACCTCTGTAATTGCCCTTACTTAAGTTGAGGACACCAATTGCTGTCCCTAAAATTGAATTTGAAATTCAACCATTTTGTGGTACTATAATAATTGTGCATATAATCTGAGTTTAGAATTGGGGTAGGAGAAGCTTAAGGTGGAGATTTTTAGCAAGCTTAAGCGGAGCATTCCAGAATGGCAGGAGCAAGAGGTTGAAGATCTTGCCACTGATGGCATAGTGGAAAGAGGGAGCAATGCATGGTAGAACAGGTTTGAAAGAGCAGTGGATGCAGTTAAAAACATCGTATATTCTCATATGCTATATTATTTAACCAGCTAGCTGATGTCTCTTTCTCTGAAAGTTCACCAAAATTCTTGCCTGGGTATTGATTGTTTCCTTTGGTGCTAAATTTCATTCCTGCTTTTTGACAACTGATTTATCTGATATGATTGAGAGTCTAGAAACACTTCCATATAAGGACCAAATATATACCTTATCAAGTTAATAAGTTAAAATCAAAGTTCTCAATTAATAAGCAGTCACGTTTATGTTAATTTCCTTTGCTGAGATAAAATTTTAATTCATTATCAAAATTGGATCTTCTTTTAGCTAACAATTTCAATAAAGTATTTTGAGTCTATTTCAGCTTAAAAATTAATTTACCATCACAATTAGCCAATATTGAGTGGGAGTTCATTGTGGCTTAAAATAACACAAGTTTTTCAAACTGCAGGTTAGAAACTTCCACTCTCACGTTACACTTAGTAACCTTTTATGCAAAAACAGACCAGCAAATTCCATTAAATCAGTCAAGTAAACTGCATGATTCCCTCTTCACGCTCTGATTAATCTTTTACATTCTGTAAAATTATTAGCCTGGATATTGTTGTGATAATGATTGATAAACATGTCAATGCTCACAATCATTGCTGCAATTAAACAACTTTGGGAGTGTGCACATGAGTAGAATAATGTGGAAATTAGACGTTGTTATCACTGATTCTGTTTGACTCTAGCACATTTGTTGTAAAGGCTCCTAAAAACTGCAATCTCCATTTCAATTATGATTTGGCAAAAAAAAATCCATTCTTGCACTTTTAATCGCACTTTAAAATCCCTTACAACAGTTGCATCCTTTTGAGAGAGGTGTGACTAGGCTCTAAGCATAACCTGTTCAAAATTAGGGCCAGCCAAGGTACTTGGCAGTTTAAAAAAATCTAATTTGTAATTTTGGAATATCAATCGCTATGATTTTTAAAATTTGTTTATTTTGATTTTAGCTTCTAACTTAATCCAATTGTAATCATTTAGTTTGCTATTTGAAAATCAAAATATTTCAAGGAGTAAGTGGGACTAGTTTAGTTTGGGAACGTGGTCAGAGTGGACTAATTGGACTAAAGAGTCGTTTCCATATTGTATGACTCTGACTCTATTTAAAAGGAACCTGAGGGGCAACATTTTCCGGACAGAAGGTGGTGCATGTGTGGATCGAGCTGCCAAAGAAGGTGGTAGCAGCTGGTACAATTACAGTATCTGAAAGACATTTGGACGGGTACACGGATAGGAAAGGTTTAGAGGGATATGGGCCAAATGTAGGTAAATGAGACTAGTTCAGTTTAGGAAACACGGTTGGCAATGGACGAGTTGGGGTGAAGGATCTGTTTCTGTTCTGTATGAGTCTGATTCTATGAATCCGAAAGACTCAGTAGTTTTACCTTCCTGGCTTGTTATGTGTTAATATTTCAAATCTACTGCCTACTTATTGTTGCTATCACTACACGCCAAGGCATCCCCTTAACTTGGGCGAGGTTTAAACTGCTAGGTTAAACTGTCTGGAAATGGTTAACTGTAAAAGTGATCACTTGATCTCTGTGAGCAACCTTCTTAGAGTTTAGCAGCAAGTGCCTTTGTTTCACCGCTGAACACAAAATCTGGGACATTGCCCTTTAAGGGGCAGAGTACCCATGTGCTTAGCAAGGAATGAGCTGACAGCTGGGCAACATTTATTTTCAGGTAAAATCAGAATGTTTGAGGTTACACACTCAAGTTAATTTTAAATTTGTTCTGGAACATCAAGGTTGGTTGCATGCCTGAAACTGTACTTTGTGCATCCTTTGCACTGAAGACAGATTGTAAGACTGTCAAGATGCCTGTTGATTTCAGATAACATTACCTGGATTGATTATCAAAGTAAGTGCCCATTGATTAAGAAAGCAGTGTTGGTGCTCCAGGATTATGGCAAGCATTCATCCACTTCAAATTTATCAGTGCATCTCCTTTTGCAACCCTTACTATTTGCTCTCCATCTGACAAGGATTCAACCTTGTATTTTAGATGTTCAGTGACACGTACATTAATTAGTTTTGACTGTCCTCCTTGACAATGAATAGAGATCTGGTGATCGAAGATTTTGGACCTACACCTAGCACAAAGCTTGTGGTTGTTGGAGGCCAATCATCTCTGCTCCAGGACATTGTTGCAGGAGTTCCACAGACTGTATTGTACGCCCAGCTAGTCTCATCTGCTTCGTCAATAATCTTCCCTCCATCACGAAGTAAAATGTGGGGATACCCGTTGGTGACTGCGCTGTCTTCAGTTCCATTCGCAACTTTGTGTGAATGAATTGATCCTAGTCCATGCTGACATGGAGGAAAATATGGACAGCATTCAAGCAGTGACCGAACAAAAACCATGTTGCAGATTTAGTAATTCACTTACTGAACCAGGAATGTCTGTAACAATTCTAAAGCACTGTTGTCAATAGATCAGTCAGTCTGCCTTATTAATGAGACTTGCCACTGGGATCTGGGATTCTTCCTAGTTGGCTTTAGATGTCTATGAAAGTAGGATGTTCCTGGGTGCACTAGTGATAGGAAGCCAACAAGCATTTTGAGTAGATAAATGGGAAGGTGCTGAAACTCCAACATCTTAGCACACTCGCAGGCCCATGGGCACCTTATCAAAGCTTTATGTACTTGGTAAACAGTATTTGCCCCTATGTGGGAATGGAGTGCAGTTAACATTGGCCAAATGGAACCTGTTTATGGATTGTTTTCAAGTTAATGCTTTGATGTTTTGGGCATGTCTGTAATTTGTTTGACCAGAAACAATCTGTTTGGAACAATATTAATTACAACAAATGTCTAATTGCATGTGCTAGGAAAGTAATATAAATTAAAATATGTAGCACTTTTATATCACTTTTGTGCTGTACTATCAATGAGGAGTTTGGTGTAATCCTTAGTATGTTCTAAGCAGACTTAGACATAGCAGTCTGCTATGTAGCTAAAGTACTGCTGCAGGAGACTGTGCTGTGATCACTTGTCAGGGTATGCTAAATGGCTGTGCTGCAATTAGGTCATCAAAAAGGAACATTGTGAAATATGTTGGAACTCTGAGCACAATTGTGGATTTATCGAAAGGCCTTTTGTGTGTGGAGCCATTTTTCTTGAAATTTGTTTTGTTTTGAACACAGCAAAGATTTAATCATCGGTTTGTTGGAATAGATTAATTGTGCTGCTGAGCACCTGATTGCACAGTGTGTACTAGCAAGACTCATACTAGTTCATCTGTATATCATAATCTCCAGAAGTTTGTTAGAATAAGCAGTTAGGGTGTGCAAGAAGGAAATATAAACAGTGTTGGAGGAACTCTTCAAAGAGGCATATTGGACTCAGAACTTTAACTTTGTTTCCCTCTCCACAGATGCTGCCAGACCTGTTGAGCTTCTCCAGCTTTTTCTGTTCTTATTTCAGATATTCAGCATCTGCAGTATTTTCCTTTTCCTATAAAAAGAAAAATTGGATAGCGACTCATCCTGGTCTACTTTCCCATAGCTAGCTTGAGCAGCAGTGACAAAAGCCAAATTCCAGTAACCTGTATGCAAGCCTTCTATAGTTGAAAATACTTTGCTGTTGAAGCAATAAGATGCACAGGCATATACATCACATAACTTCATTCATGCATTTGATTATAAAGGATGAGCAACCCACTTTCTTTAGGTAAATGACTGGGGCATAGACGTGGGATGAAGCTGGAAGAGAAAGCATCAGAAATTTTAAAACATATTTTAAAAATGTGGAATTTATAATGGATAAATTTGACTTCCACAAATACAAAATTAGTTTTTAAAGGTCAAGTGAAGCTGTTCAGTATAATTATGATGCCACTAAAACCTCAGTTGCAACTGAATGAACAAAGTGTAACTTTTACCAAGGGTTTGTACAGCAAAAATCATAGCACAAAAAGGCAAGTTCTCAATAATTTAGTGATTTCCAATTGATTGCAAACTGAAGAAATTTCAACAGGGTAACAATGGAGAGAAATGGAATCACTAAAAGCGATTTTGGGATTTTTATATTTAATGATGCACATTTGAACTCCAGGAGGTGCTGTCCGTTTGAGAGGAGTCATAGTGATGAATGCTGACAGTTTTGCTGCATTATTAACAGAAAATTGGACCCATGTGGTTCATCATTTAGTACATTAACAGCTTCTCTCAGGTGAACTGGTCTGTACGTGCCCCCTGATCAACGGCCACTTTATCGCAAGTGCCAGATTTTAACAACTTTTTGCAAACTGTCAATTGCTTACTACTCAGAGCCTAATCTCTCACCTCCCATTTGGAATAAGTCTTGACTCTTTTCAACTTCTGAGATACTAACAGCTTCTCTGTTGAATGTAATTAAAACTAGTGGATAATTAGTACACTTTACTCCCTGGTCTGTGCACTCTACTTGATGACATCATTGTTGCTAGATGCCTGCCAATCCCCTTGACTTGCTGGCAGATTCAAACTTGACACTGGAAAAGAGGACATGTATGCCAGAGATACCACTAATATTTTTGTGCCACTTTCTTCAAGATTTGCCTCTATCAGACTGAGGCAAGTGAAGTATGCATGAAGGTATCTCAGACATTAGCAGAGATACTTGATTGGACTGCAAGCTTGAAGTATCTCCAGGTCTGAGTACTACTAAATGTACACAGTTGCAAAGGGACAGATCTTTTGATATGTTATTGGTATCTCTGAATTTTTAGCAGATCAAGCAAATCCAAGTTTTAATGTATCTCCTTTTAACTTAAAGTAAAATTGGTAATACCAGAAGCACACCAGCTTGGAGGAATTCCCTTGAGGTCTGATTGTGGTGGTAATAAGCTACAAACAGCAACCTATTGAAATTAAATGATAGTTTTCATGCTAATACATAGTAACTCTTTATGAGCCACAATGAGAGAGACAAAGCAGCCATAGCTGTGAGGAGGAAAAACAGCTGCTGCTATAAAGGGAAGAGGATTGTTTTATGTCCACAAACAAGCAAGATATTTGAGAGTAACTTTTCTGTTCCAAGGGAAAAGAATAGAATGGACATGGCTTTTGGAGATTAAAGGAACAAGGACTCACCAAGGTGAGCCTTGTTATTGGAAGTCAAGTATGTAGAACTCAGGCAGAGTGGAATGACTTGTGAAGTACATTAGAAGTCTTGACTTAGTGTGATGGGAAACGTTAAGCCTGCAGGAGAGCCAGGAATAACTTGCAAATTGTTTGTGTAATACTACATATCTGGCAGAGTGCAGTGCACAGCAAAAGGGGTTGTAAGACATCTCGCAATTGCATTACTTTACATAGAGTTACCTTTAGTTTATCAGCTGATGGTACTACTGGACAAGTAAAATGGCTAGATAGATCATAAGCTTTATTCTTCTGTTGATTACTGTAGTAGTTAGTCACTGAACACATTTACATGAGCCTCTTTTACCACAACTTTATTAGACACAAAGGGAACAAAAACACAAAGCTTATAGATATATAGTAAGTTAATTTAAAAATATCTTAACGTAAACAGCAAAAAGCATAGACTCAGCCATTTCCCAATGATATCCTTTCAGTCACTCACACCCAGAGTAAAATCGCTCCTATTTTAACTGGTTAATCTCCCACCTAACTTTTTCTTTCTAATTTTCCTTCATGGCCTGCTGAAACAGATTTAAGACTCCTGTATAGTTTTTGATCGTCTGAATTCCTTCCAGTGTGACAACCAAGAGACTTCTTCAAACTTTCTCAAAGTAGAACTTCTACAAAGCTAACAAAACTACCTTGCTGCCAATGTTAAACTGCTCTTCTGAACTGAAATCTTCCTGCTACTTCTAGGATGAAACTGAAATCTGGTTCTTCTGAACTGAACCTGAAGTAAACTACCAGTGTCATCTGATAACTTGTTTTTCTGCAAGTCACCAGCTCAGTAGTTTAAACACCTCTTCAATCAATGCCACTGGTATCTAACTAGCCGCTTAGTCACATGCCTTATTTGGAAATGACGTTTTTTTTTAAAATGTTTATCTTCATGGAACTAAAGCCAAAATCCATCAATCTCCATTTAAAAATCAAAATTTCCAAATTATGATAATATCTTTTTCACCCTAATCACAATTAACTGCCCATTAATTGATATTTGCTCCACATTGACCTTAGATTGCCTGTTACATTAAGGTCTTCAAATGTGACATCCTGTCCTTTGGTCATCTGGGAAATTCCTTTATTTTTTATTGATCTCTATGGAGGGTGTAACAGTTTTTAAAGAATCTTTATTTTATTTTGGTTATCTGTTTGCTTCTCACCAACATAGGTGAGGCAAATGAACATTCAGTATGCAGTTTAAAAAGTTGTGAAGCATCCAAAGTGCCTTTAGTTGATTGAAATGCCTGCTTTGCCCAAAATTGCCATAATCCTGCTGAAGGAACAGAAAAGCTAACTGGCTGCGCTTATTCCTAATTAAGGTAAGATATTGTGTAGATTGACTAGCTTTATACTATAACTAAGTACAAAGATAATCTTTTTAAGAAAAGAAATCAGTTTTACTTATTGAATGAAACTTCTAACTGCTGTACAAACAGTGGTGTTTTTGGCGGGGTGGTGGATTGTAGGTTTGAATACCTTTCTAATCTTTTTATTCATAGATGATATTAAGGCTGTCCTTGCGTTGTCAGTCCTGCTGACCTCTAAATCAGTTCTCTGGATCCTGTCCCAGCTCTTTTGTGAATAATGAATTCATTCTAGGAGGAGGCAAGAGAAAGCATTTAAACCTACCAATCTATTTTCTCATATGATTCCATTTTACATTTGCAAATTAATGTGATCCCTGGTGAAAATGAAACCAAAGCAGAAATAAAGTAGTGTAGTGACATTCAGCACATAATTATTAAAGTTGTCATATTATAGATGAAAATGTACATCATAAATATGAAAATCTGTGTTTAATGTACTTTTAAGTGGTATTATTTTATGTACTTACGTGGGTTTCAATGAATCTCTCCATATTCTCCAATGACAGAAGACTCAGTAAAAGTTCTCTCTCGCTGCTTGCTGCCCCAGATCATTATGCATATACCCTGCTGCACTTCGCCCCATGTAAAGATAGTAATCATATAAGCAACTGCTGCACTTTGGCCTTGATAAAGGTGGTATCTACACATGTGACTGGCTACTCAGGTAGTGGCCATTTAAATGAGGCTGTCACCAAAAGAATTCCTGCATCTGCCACACTTGGAAAGGAAAATGAGAGCAGTAGCTTCTTTATTTGTGACTTAAGGCCTTCACTGAGTATTTGTGAACCACACCCCTACCCCCATGCCCTGGTCCAATCCTCTCCTTCGGAGAGAAAGTAAGGACTTGGCTGGCCATCACTTCAGCTTCAGTACGATTTAGGACCTAGTCTTGGAGGTGGAGCTCATGACTCCATATGTTGTTTCTGTGATCCTCACAGCATCCACATTTTGGGAAATGCAGATTTAAATCTTTTAAACAACAGTTTTGAAGGAATTGCAAGATTAATTGTAGTGAAATAGAGGTAGCCATTCAGAATAGTTTGCAACAATTTCTTTAACACATTTTACTACACATAGTGCACATTGATATTCTTGTTCATTGTGTTCTTAATCCTGAATGGGTCGTCTGGTGGGCCATCCTATAGGGAGGGAAGCATAAAGGAATTGGTCAATTGGAAGTCTCTGTTTTGGACAATAAAAGACATGGCAAGGTTATTAGTTGGAACAGGAGGGGAGGCACTGGTCAAGAACGAAAGTCACTGATACGCTCTTGCATAGCCAGAGGAGATGCATCGAAAGTCAGAATTTTCTTTAATTTTAAAGGCACTGAGCAAGCTTAAGTTTAGCAGATTGACATAGAGTGACCTGGTAACAGCATGAAATGTCTGAAATTCTGGTGGTTTCTAGAAGTAGAAAATGGACCAATCTGAGCTTCTGCTGTTGCACTTTTTATGTATTGTTTTGAGTTTTGTACTACTCACAGGACTTACTATTGGTATTGTACGTGATGTTACTGTGCAACATGCTGTATGACTAATGTGGCTATGACTTTTGGTGTTTCATATTTGTGAAGGAATGCCACACACTTAGTTGAAGCCAAAAGTTGAGGATAAGGGATTCCACGTAGAGGCTATTGGAGGCAGGCAAAAGAAAAATATGGAAAATAGTCTTGTCTACTTAGACTTGGAATACAAGCTTCCTGATCTGCCAAAAAATTGTCAACCATGGTATGCTATTTATGTTGAAATTTCTTGCTCAAGGTGGTGTGAAATCAACCTAAAACACCACTTCGATACTAACCATGCCAACATTGAAAATAAACCAAAGATTATTTTGAATGCAAGCTCTTTCAACTGAAGTAACCGATGAAGGTAATCAAAGAAGTTCAATCGTAAACTTATAGTTAAGTTTTGGTAAGAATCTATGACCTTGGAGACGAGAGCTGCGTGGATTTTGACTGACTGAATCTCATTTCAACACCAGTTGCACAACTGACATTTCCATGTTTTGCTGGTCTACGTGACTGAAATATTTGATGAGTTCAGTGTGTTCAATGCTTTTTTGTAAAGTAAGAGCTGTAATTTTGGCATCATAGATGACAAAGTATAAAGTGTAACAAAAAATTTCAGTAGAGAGTAATTCCATGATGTAAAACAAATCTAATTACCTTTCTGACATTATCTTTTCTTTTGTTATGTGCACAACAAAATGCTGGTCCTAGACCCTTTGACATAATTCTGAGGCAATTGTCTCAACTTTATCCAAAATTCAATGTTTGAAAGAGAAGTGAATAAATTGCTGTAATTAACATGGTTTTGAAATATTTTATTTTGTCACAAAAGAGAATTTGATTGATCGGTGACTGTGGTTAGTGACTCTGCTTTGAGTGCCAATTCTAAAGTTATGATTCTTGATCAGTTACATCTTAATTGAAAGAATTCCTGCATTGTCCCAAAGATACGTCGATGTTGCTTGTCCACTTTATCTTAATGTATTGTTGTGAAATTGATTTTTCTTTGTTTTCTTCCATCAAAAAGCCAGGTTAAAGGCATCTCCAATGTTGAAATTGAATTGTGTTTATATAAAACTGAAGTTTAAGCAGAGCAGCTGCAAGTTGTGCACTAACAAACAAGCTCATCCTACTCCTTTAAGATAGAGTTGAGTCATAAAGTGTCTTTCTATGTTCAAGTTATTAAATTATATACTGTTAGTACTGTACTATTTATGATACTTTGTCTTAAGAAACATGTTATATTCCCGGAAAAAAATTCTTTGTTCTCTTCTCTATAAACTACAGAGATGAAATAGATCATTGTCAGTCATACAAATCACTAGAATTGATTTCAGTGAAAATTCTTGATGTAAAACAGGCTGCCACTGATAGTGTATTGACGTATGGATAGTGCATAAGTTCACTTCTGTGAGATTTGCAGACTAGGTGATTGTCTTATGATATAATTTCACAGCCATCTGCATTGATTGACTGTATGCTGCAGTGTAAATGGGATAGTTCATGCCATCCATTCATTTGGCTGATCAGTATTTTTTTTTGTTACCCAGACTTGAAGGTGATAATGTTTTGATTTGATGTCAAATTAAACTCGTTATACCAGCAGTTATTAGGGGTGTACAAAGGGCACATTTTCACTCCATCAAAACAAAAACTTCAATAGCACAGGTATACTAATGTACCGTAGGAAAAGGTAGTGAAGACAACAGTTTTATTGCTGCTCCAGTTATAGATCAGGACCCTGGCTTTCTTTTAAAATGATCTGGAATGTACTACCCCTAAGAGCATGCTTGAGACCGATACAATCAGAATTAGTGTGTGGTTGTTAAGGTCAATAACAGGTTGTTGACATTATAGTTACTGCATCAATTAAGATATTTTCACTTGTTATGGGGCTTTGTACATTTCAGCCTTTAGTCATCTTAAATGCAACATACTTGCATACACGTAGTTGAAGTGTGACACACAATGGGTATAGCACTGATATTTAGTAGATCCTCCAGTGAGTTATGACTCTGGAACAAGTAAATTCTGAGAAGTGCTACAGGAAGTAAGTGTCTCCATATTACTGGGCAATTCCTGTTGTACCATGTAGTCTGTTATTTGAAATGGAGTTGTAGATTGAGGATAAATGGACATGCATATGCAGATGTCAGACATCACATTATAACCATGCATTCTGTAGTTGAAATCTTATAGCAGTCTAAGCGACGTGTGCTATGGTGAGATGTTGGGCAGATTCAGTTGAGAAGTCTGGCCAGATGCATCTTGCATATCTTTTATTCTTTTGACAAGTGGCATGGCAAGTGTCTTGCTAGGCAGCAGTGAGTTGCCAATTGACAGTGATTAAAGCAGATTAAATGCCTTGTTGATGGCCCAAATCATTTTGTTAATATTCAGCTTCCTATTTACCAAACTTGCCAAACAGGTTAGATGAAAGTGCAACATGGAAACTCACAGGTACCTTGCAGATTAACCTTGCTGCTTGCTCCAAACAACCACCGTGTTGAACACCAGGCAGCAAAATCCATGGGCACTGGCCACAGAGACATTGGCATCTGACATGTGTTAGCCTCTAAGAATCCTAATGGCACATCTCTGATTCACTTTTTGGATGCTTCTGCACTTTGGGTTGCACCAGCAACGATCATTGTAATGCTACAGTAAGGACACTTTGCGCTTCGAGATATGTATTTAGCTCATGGACTGCACCAGACTGCATCTCTCGGCTCTTCACTCGCTGTAATAGCGTTCACTCACTCTGAAGATAGAGACTCATAGAAGTTTACAGCACGGAAGGAGGTCATTTGACCCATTGTGTCTGTACCAACTCCCGAAAGAGCAATCCCATTCTCGAGCCCTATATCTGTAACCATCTAAATTCATCACTTTCAAATATATATCTAGCTCTCTTTTGAAACTTCCTATGGAGTCCACCTCCGTCACTCTCCCAGGCAGCACATTCCAAATCCTGTCAACTCCGAGTAAAGGAGTTTTTCTTCATCTTACTTCTAGCTCTCTTGCTGATAGTTTTTTGAAATTGTAATCCCTAGTTACTGACATGCCAACTAGTGGAAACAGAATATCCTCCTTTACCCTGTCAAAATTGTTCATAATTTTGAAACCTTAATAGGATCACCTGTTAGTCTTCTCTGCTTCAAGGAGAAAAAGCTCAATTTCTCCAATCTTTCCTTGTATCTAAAATCCCTCATTCCTAGTATCATTCTAGAAAATCTCCTTTGAACTCCAGGGTCTTAACATTCTTCCTTAAATAAGTGCCCAGAACTCAACATAATACTTAAAAAGTGGTCTGACCAATGATTTGTAGAGATGTAGCATCACTTCCTTCCTTTTATACTCTTTGTCCTGCTTTCATAAACCTAAGGATCCTGTAAGCCGCCTTAACAACTGTTTCAACTTGCCTGGTCACCTTCAGGGAATCGTGTACATGAACCTCAAGTTCCCTCTGCTTCTGTACTCCTCTCAAAGTTGTACCATTGAGCCTATATTCTTTGTGTTTCTTCTGCCAAAATGCATTGCTTCATATTTCTCTGCATTGAATTTCATCTGCCAGCTGTCTACCCATTTGGCCAATTTTGTCAATGTTTCTCTGAAGTCGCTCAACCATTCCTCACAATTAACTGTTCTCCCTAGCTTTGTATCATCTACGAAATTAAAGATTTTGCACTCAAAACTCATCTCAAATAGTTTTATATAAATAAGAAAAAGCAAGGTCCCAATACTGATCCCTGCAGAACACCACTTTCAACTCGTCTCCAATCTGAGAAATGCCCAACAATCCCAAACACTTCTGATTTGCTAACCAACTGCCATGCGGCACTGTAGTAGATGCTTTCTGAAATTCGAAATAATCAACATCCACAATACTATCCTCATCCACTGCCTGTGTCACCCTTTCAAAAAACATAATTAAATTCGACAGAGATAACCGAGCATTGATAAAACCATGTCGACTCGAGTATTAACTTATTTTTCTCTGTGTATATTTATCTTATCTCATATTATGGCCTTCCACCATTGATTTCAAGCTGACAGGTCTGTAGTTTCCTGAGTTATCCTTTGCCGCTTTCTTAAACAATGGTGTCACATTTGCGATCTTCAGTCCCCTGGATAGGCTTGGAAAATTTCTGTCAATGACTCTGCGATTTGCTTCCTTAGCCCTCTCAGTAATCTAAGATGCATCCATCTGAACCTGGTGACTTCTGTACCTGGAGTGCGGCCCGCCTTTTTCCTGCCTGTTCTTTATCTATCACTATACTGCTCACTTCCTGAACAGCCAAATTTTCAACTAAGCCATTGTCACTGTCTTCTAATTTGGTAAAGACAAAAGTAAAATATTCATTTGGTACCTCGGCCATATCCTTTTGCTTTAGTGAGCAGTTTACCCTGCTTGTTCTTTATGGTCTAGACTCTATCCTTCACTAATCTTTTACTGTTAATATGTTTGAAGAATATTTTACTATTTGTTTTAGCGCAGCCTGCCATCCTTTCAACATGCTTCCTCTTAGTCTTCCTTATTCCAATCTTAACCTCTCTCCTGCATTTGAGATATTCTTCCTGATTTGTATTGACATTAGTTTGGTATGCATCATATGCCTCCCTTTTCTTCCTTATTTTCTCATCAATATCCTTAGTCATCCAAGGTACTGTAGCTTTGGATACCCTATATTGATTTCTTATGGGTATGTACCTAGCTTGTACCCTATTCATCTCTCTTTTGAAGTTTTCCCATTTTTCATCCACTGTTTTATCCACCAAAATGTGATTCCAATCAACCTGCGCCAGTTTAGACCCCTAAAATGTGCCCTTTTCCAGTCTGGGACCTATATCGTTGACTGATTTTTATTTTTTCTAATTTAATATTGAACCTTAATATATTATGATTGCTATTTCCCAAATGCTCCTCCACTCTGACATTCTCCACTTGACCTGCCTCATTTCGTAGGATCAGATCCAGCACTACTCCCTCCCTGATAGGACTGGAAATATACTGTTCCAGAAAATTCTCCTGTACACACTGTAGGAATTTCTTCCCTTCCATACCCCATACACTACCTCTTTCCCAGTCTACCCAGGGTATTGAAATCACAAGCTATCACAACCCTGCTTGTCCTGCAGATTATTATTATCTGCCTACAAATGCTCTCTTCGACTTCTGACTATTTGGAGTCCATAATAAATACCTAAAAAGGTCATCACTCCCTTCCTGTTTCTCACCTCCAAGCATATAGATTCTAATTCCAGAATTGCCTTTCGCTGAAGGACATTGACCCCATCTTTGACCAGACTAGCGCACCATCTCCTTTTTTACCCACTGTTCTTTGATACTGGGTCCTCCATGATCCCGTTTGCAGTTGTGGTGACTGAACCAACATCTTCCAGAATCCTCCTTGGTCGTTTCTCACTGCCTCCCTCTGTTCTTCACAGCATCCCTGCTTTGCACCAACTTGTTTTGCCTTTTTATGTGCTGCTCACTCAGCGAGAGATACTAGACTCATGTTATTTCTGTCTTGCCTTGCTATTTAGCACAGACACACCGGAAGAAAGCTTGTCATAATTGTCAGTATGCCTTAATCAAGTCAAGGAAGATAGCAATTGCTCAAGAGATCCTGGCACATTAAGTCTAGAGTGGTCTCCAATACCAATCCGTGACCTGCACAGCCACCCAATTGTTTTCACATTTTCTGACCTATTGTGGGTTGTTTCTCTCATGTAACGAGAGAGAGGCAGTTATTAAAGAAGGTGAAAGTTGGTGGTACAGCTGCTGTTTTTGGTGAAAATTGGAAGGTGTCCTGAGCGAGTGAGTAGGCAACACAGAGGGCACACAGGGCTCTTGGTGACAGAGATTGGGAAAGATGAAAGCAAATGAGGGATGCTGTTGATAGTAGTGAGAGTAATAGGGCATGAGCTCTATGAGGTGGATACAATAGCAATGATTGTGTTAATGTGAGGTATTTGAGAAAAGATAGTGGCACTTATGCTGGCAGATTGGTGCAGGTCATCAGCCTTTCCCCTACAATACTATGTATTCCTCCGGATAGCTTTAACTCTGGTGCTACCTCAGGCCAGAACGGTGTGGTCTGGTTTCATGGCCTCCAATGCTGGTCCTGGAAGAGGAGGTCCCATCTGTGCACCACCTGGTCTGGCAGGATGTCCAGAAATAAAGGGGTGCCAATTTAACATTGAGATGAGGGGGGATTTCTTCTTTTAGAGGGTTCTGAATCTTTGGAGCTCCTTGTCACAGAGAGCAGTGCAAGTCCTTGTCTGTATTCAAGGCTGAGATGGTTAGATTCTTGATCAATCGGGGAATCAAGGGTTACGGGGAAAGGGCAGGTAACTAGATTTGAGGAATGTTGGATCAGCCATGATCCCATTGAATGGTAGAGCAGGCACGAAGGGCTGAATGGCCTACTCCTGATCCTCTTTCTTATAGTCTTATGATCTTATTTTAGGTGATTCCAGCTAATAGAAGAACAGCTCTTGCTTATTGTTTGGCCATGGCTACAAAATGTTTCTCTTTCCTCCAGGAACTTCATTGATTAAATATTGGCATACGTAAGCGGAGGTAGCATGGTGTACTAGATGAAAACACATCAGGCGGCAGATAAAAGCTGTGCAAAATTGGGAAGTAGAGTGCCGGCTGAAGCTGGGATGAGCAGCACAAAAAAACACTAAGAGGAAATAGAGAAGAAACATCTAAGCGAGCAATTTTGACTAATTTTATATGGGTTTAAATTCTTGTTTAAGTGTATTTTTTTAATGAGTCGCAAATCCATTCTACGGTCAGGCGTCTGTCTTTTCAGTGTTGCTGTGAAAAAGATCCATTTTGTCAAAGCTTTTTGTCTTAAACTCATCAGGCCAATTCACATGGATTACCAACATAAAGAGAAAACACTATTTATGCATGTGAGAGGAGACTATGGATTAGTTTGCAGTGGACTCTGGTATGGGTGTTGCCATGAATAATGCAATAAAGATGACTGACAGTCAATCACCAAACTTTATTTAAATTTTAAATGAGGTAGGTTGAATCAGATTGGCTAAGACTTTGCCCGGAGAAATGAACCAAAAAATGCTGTCATTTATATTGTTGTGTTTAAACTCGACGTGTGTACATGTTCTTTTTGTTTGCAAAGAAGAAGGTGTGTACTAATATATATATTATATTAGTAACTAATATATGTAACTTCTGGTAAACACAAGTCTGTCAATGCAAAGCTGACAATCCTAAATAATTTTGTCATTGTAACTCTTTGCACGCTCAGGATTATTTAGCCAATGCTGTCCAGTCTTGGAATCACATCTAACATTGCACATTGTTGCAAGCGTGGCTTGTTCTCCATGGCAATGCCTCTGCCATCTAGAGTCCACCTGCCAATAACTCAGCACTGTCCTCTCATATAGTATAAAAGTTGTTTACTCTTTACATTGATATTCTTGTGAATTGTCCTAATGAGTGCAAGATAAAACGCTTCAAGTTCTGTACCACCAAATTACTATTTGTATATCTTTTTATTAATGAGTATTAGTAAGCACATTGAATACTTATGTTAACAGCTACAAATGCTATGAATTTTAAAGTACCTTATTTGATTTAAACAGTTTTGAGTTATTTTTCATTTAACGTGGGAGCGCTTTTATCAAAATGATTATATTGCATTTGATATTTAATCATTATGATGCTTGAGGAAGAACCATTTTAATCATGTGAGCCATTCACTTGTGGCTTGTGGTCCTTGTCCATAATCCGCTGCAAAAAGTTGACATTGAGGAGCATTCAGATTACACACAACTTAGAAATAGTATACACACGTGGCATAATGGTTCTATCTTTACATAGTGGCATTTCCCCAGCTTTTATGAACAAACCTCAGATCACTTGTATGCATTTACCTGTTCTTCATTCAACACCTTAATTTGTTTTTACTTTGTTTTATATCATTTAAAATAATTTTTCCATGAAGACATAAACCAAGTTACGAAGAGTAAAATCTATAATTATGCACCTGAGTGTATGTGGTGTAAAGATTTACAATGCTTACTATTATCCTTGTGAGATCCTAGTTATTAAAGCTCTTTCTGTTACTTATTTCTTCTAATTTTCAGGTGCATGATGATTCCAGTAACGGAATTGCGATATTTTGCTGATACTCAGCCTGCATACCGCATTTTGAAGCCATGGTGGGACGTGTTTACGGACTACATCTCCATCGTAATGCTAATGATAGCAGTATTTGGTGGCACACTGCAGGTCACGCAAGACAAAATGATCTGCTTACCTTGCAAGTGGGTTGCAAATGATACATGTCTTGAACCCTTTGATTACCCAAATGCAACACTCCCATCATCTTCAGTCATTCCCCCGTTTTCCAGTGAACCCACAGGTATCCAGTATGACTTGGACCGCCACCAGTACAACTACGTGGATGCAGTATGCTATGAGAATAAACTTCATTGGTTTGCAAAATATTTTCCCTACCTTGTACTTCTACACACGCTGGTGTT
Organism: Rhincodon typus; assembly: GCF_021869965.1. Classification (NCBI taxonomy): domain Eukaryota; kingdom Metazoa; phylum Chordata; class Chondrichthyes; order Orectolobiformes; family Rhincodontidae; genus Rhincodon; species Rhincodon typus. The sequence goes on along the minus strand of NC_063359.1, from coordinate 31,629,016 downwards.
CTTAGTATGTAGCAATTTCTGGTTCAAATATCCTCGAACCAGCTCAAAGCTGGAACACTTTGTATCCATCCTTCTGAAATGTTTTGACTCACCATGGACAACACGGGCACTATCTGAAACTGTGGCAGAGGAAAGTGACCCAAAGCAGTCTTTTGCTAAAATGAATGGTTCAATGGCAAAGAAATCCTCTACGGTGAGTGAGGATGTGGAGGCCAGTGTACCCATGCTGCAAAGAACGAAATCCCGCATTGAGCAGGGAATAGTCGATCACTCGGAAACCGGTGTATTGGATAAGAAGGAGGGAGAGCAAGCTAAAGCTCTGTTTGAAAAAGTAAAGAAATTCCGCACCCATGTAGAGGAAGGGGATATAGTTTACCAGCTCTATATGAGACAGACTATTATCAAAGTAATCAAATTTGCTCTTATTATTAGTTACTCACTTTATTATGTTGATGATATAAAATTTGATGTGTCCTGTATAGTAAACATTCAGAACCTCACAGGATACAATGTGTATCAATGCGCTCATCCATTAGCTACACTGTTCAAGATCCTTGCATCCTTTTACATTAGTTTAGTGATTGTCTATGGACTTATTTGCATGTACACACTCTGGTGGATGGTACGCCTTTCTTTGAAAAAGTATTCATTCGAGTCAATTCGAGAGGAGAGTAGCTACAGTGATATTCCTGATGTCAAGAATGATTTTGCTTTTATGTTGCATCTTATTGATCAGTATGATCCATTGTACTCCAAACGTTTTGCTGTCTTTCTGTCTGAAGTCAGTGAGAACAAATTACGACAGCTCAATCTGAATAATGAATGGACCCTAGAAAAACTCCGCCAGAGGATCATGAAAAACTCTCAGGACAAACTGGAACTCCACCTCTTCATGCTGAGTGGAATCCCAGACACCATCTTTGACCTGACTGAACTGGAAGTGCTCAAATTGGAGATGATCTTGGATGTCACCATTCCTCCAATCATTGCCCAACTTACTAACCTCAAAGAACTCTGGTTGTACCACACGCCAGCAAAGATTGAGGCACCAGCTCTTGCCTTCTTACGAGAGCATCTGAAGTCACTACATATCAAGTTTACAGACATCAAAGAGATTCCTCTATGGATCTACAGCCTGAAGAACCTCGAAGAGCTTCACCTAACTGGGAACCTGAGTGCAGAGAACAATCGCTACATCGTGATTGATGGCTTACGGGAACTCAAATGCCTCAAAGTTTTGAGGTTGAAGAGCAACCTAACAAAGTTGCCACAGGTTGTCACAGATGTTGGAGTCCATCTGCAGAAATTGTCTATCAACAATGAGGGCACCAAGCTTATGGTCCTCAATAGCCTGAAGAAGATGGTTAATCTGACAGAATTGGAGTTAATCCGTTGTGATCTGGAACGAATCCCACACTCCATCTTCAGTCTCCATAACTTACAGGAGATCGATCTCAAAGACAACAACTTGAAGACAATCGAGGAAATTATCAGTTTCCAGCACCTACGGCGCCTAGTCTGCCTTAAGCTGTGGTATAACCACATTGCCTATATCCCCATTCAGGTTGGCACTTTGACCAACATGGAAAGGCTCTACCTGAACCGGAACAAAATTGAAAAGATTCCTGCTCAGCTGTTCTATTGTCGCAAGTTGCGGTACTTAGATTTGAGTCATAATAACCTGACATCTATACCACAGGACATCGGGTTCCTTCAGAATCTGCAGTATTTTGCTGTCACTGCAAACCGGGTGAGTGTGCGCATTCAAGTCTTCATAAATATATGTTCACTATTAAACTAGATTTTCATCTGTTTTGCCCTCTTCCCAATTAAATATTGGAAAATCTGAAGACACTGCACCATACTGTTTCCGAGCTGCTAACTCCATCCCACTCTTTGGCAGTAGTATGAGACTAATCCAGTCTGTTTGCAATCTGGTGTCACATTTGACCCTGAGATGAACTTCCTACTTCACATCAGTGCCATCCACCAAGATATCCAACTTCCACTTTTGTTACATTACTCCGTCGCACTCCTGTCCCCCTGCATCAGCTGAAACTAAAATTCATGCCTTTCGTAGCTGTAGACTTGACTATTAAAATACAGAATTGCTGGTCTCCCAAGTTCTGCTCTTCATAAACTTGGGGTCATCCAAAACTCTGCTGCCCATGTCATGACTCTATCCAAGTCCCATTCACCTATGAATCCCTGTGTTCACTGACCTTTGTTAGCTCTTGGTCAAGCAATGTCTTGATTTTTAAAAATTCTCATCTTTCTTTTCCAATCCTTCCACATGCTGGTCTCTGAAATACCGTCCTGCCCAAAAAACCTCTGCAATATCTGTGCTCTCCTATAATTCCTGCCTTTTGAAGTCCCTGATTTTAGTCACTTAATCATTGCAGGCTGTGCCTTCAGTAGACTGAACCTCAATCTCTGGAATTCTTTTGGTAAATCTCTCCCCTTTCTGCTCTTTCTTTATTTAAGTGACTCCTTAAATGCTACCTCTTTGACCAAGCATTTTTCCAGCTACCCTTGTCTCTCTTAACATAACTCCGTATATAATTTGCTTCTTAATGTCTTTGTGAGGTGTCTTGGCTCATTTTTTGTATTAAAGGCAGTGCATAAATTAAAGTTGTTGTTCTGCCCATCGTGAATGCTGTCTTCTAATCATTAACGTAGAACAATCTAAATATCTTTGTACATATATCACTAATATTATTGTTTGCTAACCCTGTAAAAATGTCTGCTCAGTAGACCTTCCCTCCACTACCATGAAGGTAACAAATTTTGAAGGAAACTTAACCGGGATCAAATCTCTTCAGCCTTGAGTTCTGGTTTTGATATCTAATATAAATGCTTATATGGTCTGCAGTATGTCATCCTCCGACACTTCCGCCATCTGCAATCCGACCCCACCACCAAAGACATCTTTCCCTCCCCACCCTTATCTGCTTTCCGGAGGGACAACTCTCTCCGTGACTCCCTTGTCCGCTCCACACTCCCCTCTAGCTCCACCACACCCGGCACTTTTCCCTGCAACCGCAGAAAGTGCTACACCTGCCCCCATACCTCCTCCCTCACCCCCATCCCAGGCCCCAAGAAGACTTTCCACATCAAGCAGATGTTCACCTGCACATCTGCCAATGTGGTATACTGCATCCGCTGTACCCGGTGTGTCTTCCTCTACATCGGGGAAACCAAGCGGAGGCTCGGGGACCGCTTTGCAGAACACCTACGCTCGGTTCGCAATAAACAACTGCACCTCCCAGTCACGAACCATTTCAACTCCCCCTCCCATTCCTCAGACGACATGTCCATCCTGGGCCTTCTGCAGTGCCACAACGATGCCACCCAAAGGTTGCAGGAACAGCAACTCATATTCCGCTTGGGAACCCTGCAGCCCAACGGTATCAATGTGGATTTCACAAGTTTCAAAATCTCCCCTCCCCCTACCGCATCCCAAAACCAGTCCAGCTCGTCCCTGCCTCCCTAACCTGTTCTTCCTCCCACCTATCCCCTCCTCCCACCTCAAGCCGCACCTCCATCTCCTACCGACCAACCTCATCCCGCCCCCTTGACCTGTCCGTCCTCCCTGGACTGACCTATCCCCTTCCTAACTGCCTACCTACACTCACCTTTACTGGCTCCATCCCCGCCTCTTCGACCTGTTTGTTTCCTCTCCACCTATCCTCTCCTCTATCCCTCTTCTATCCGCCTCCCACTCTCTCCCTATTTATTTCGGAACCCCCTTCCCCTCCCCCTTTTCTGATGAAGGGTCTAGGCCCGAAACGTCAGCCTCTCTGCTCCTATGATGCTGCTTGGCCTGCTGTGTTCATCCAGCCCTGCACCTTGTTGTCTCGGATTCTCCAGCATCTGCAGTTCCTACTATCTCTGTTTTTTTAATCTTACAGTTTCCCTTTTTTAATTTATTCACCTTTTAGTTTGCAAGTAAGAACTGAATTAGTTTGTGTTTTCTTTAAGTGATTGATGTTGAGGCCTTTTAGACATCTCCTCAGCTGCTTTGTGCTCTGGTTCCTTGAACCTTAAAAATAGGGCTGTTAGATTATTCTGGGCAGCATTTTTCTTGTAATTACATCAGTTGAGATTTGCCCTTAGTATGACAATGATGAAAGCCTTTTTAAACATGGCTGTAATATGTTCTTGCACATGCTATAGATGAAGTTGATTTTGTTTTTGTTTTTGTTTATTTTTAATTTTCAATACATAATCTTAAGCCTGCTCATGAAAACAGTGTTAGGAAACAGATAAATGCTCACCCAGCTCCGCACTCTCGCCAGCAGAAAGATGGAATGACACCCGGCTGCCTAAAACGAAATAAGGGTTGGAAATAACTACTTCCAAAGAAAAATTCTTTGAAGTTTACATTTTTCTAAATAAATCACCCAAGCCATTCAGTTTAAATCATACTATTCAAGAGTTATGTTGGACGACTGGGGATGTGTGCTATAAAAGTGGATATCATGAAAATATTACTTTGATTTTAGTGGGTATTCTGTGCACGCATAAAGCCCAGGAACCAAATATAGGCATAAGTTTGCAAATGATTTGCTGGAGGATACTGCATGTTTAATTGTATGTCTTCTGTAGCCAGTGTGAAAATTAATTCCTCCAAATTTCAAATGTTTATACTATAAATTAAAACTTGGAGAGTTTCCAAAAATGTCTTCGGTATTCTCTGAATTAACGAGCATTTTCTTGATAAATGCTACTTCAGCCAGCATGTGCAGCAGTTAAAATATTTAACATTATTGTTCTTTATCTTTTATTTCCCCTGCCATATCATGCAGATTGAAACCCTGCCACCTGAACTGTTTCAATGTCGTAAGCTCCGAACTCTAAACCTAGGGAATAACTGCCTGATATCACTGCCATCACGGGTCGGTGAACTGACGAGTTTAACACAGCTGGAGCTTCGAGGAAACAGATTGGAGTGTCTCCCTGTGGAACTGGGAGAATGCCGACTGCTGAAACGAAGTGGCCTCGTGGTGGAGGATGATCTCTTCAATACACTCCCATCTGAGGTTAAGGAGCAACTGTGGCGAGCAGACAAGGAACAAGCCTGAATTTTATCAATATTGTAAGGGGGAAATACATATTGCCAAGTTTTCAGCGGATTTTGAGGCCTGCTGTACTGGAATGATTGAGCAGATTTTCTATTGGAAATAAGCAGGAAATATATCTTGTTTTCTGTTCCGGGAACTGGTGCTGTCCAAGTGGAGCAGAGCAATTGACAAAAAGGAATGCCTGCCAGTAACTAAAAGAATCATTTAAAGAAGTAGCTGGGTTAAATATCTTAACACAATTAGTATTTCTGCTTTAATGAATCACAAAAAGCTAATACGTTCATAGCCATGGCCTGTCAAAAGACCGAATTTGCCAATGCCTTGTTATTTATTAATTAAGCTGGTACGGTATGAGGGACCGGTACTGTAGCTGCCCCAAAGAGGCAGTACAACCTTTGCATGATACTTTTTTTTAGAAAAAGAAGTCCCTTTTTGATCATCTTAGGCCAAATAAAATGCTAATTTTTCATCAAGCTGATTTTTTTTTTAAGCATGGTGACTGAACTGAATTCTCAATTTCACATCCTTGCCATCAATCCCTTCCAAATAGAACAAATCACTACTCAATACTCTTGAGTTTTGCTGACAAAAGATTTGAGGAGAGGAGTTTTCATAACCGCTCTTTTGCAGATATATGCAATATTCTGAGAGGAGTGAGTATTGAACTTTAGGGACTGTTTGGTCAGGTTTTTTAATAAAAACTGTTAAATAGCGAAAGGTTAGTTTTTTTTTAAGGTTCAATTTAATTAAGTTGTTGGGGCACTTCCCTTCATTTAAAAATACTGAGGAAATAAAGCCTATTTTCCATGACATGTAACTGTGCCTCAAAAATACTTCAAATTACAAAACTTAGGATAAGGTATAAACATGAGAAATGTTCCTTTACTCATATTTGAGGGAAGAGACCAGTTCGTTTCTAACTTTTATTGTAAATCATAAGCCATTTAACTTTGGGTAATGTGACACAGGTTCAGTACCTAGTTTGTGCTTAACACTGATTTCAACAGCTTATGTAAGGAAATGGGTAGGGGGTGGGAAGTGGGATTGCGGTGCAGAATGCACTGTTGGAAGGGCAGAAGTGGTGAAATGGAGCTGAGGGTTCCCACTCCTGTTTACTCTTCAGTGACCCCTGCTGGAAATGCATTTGTGTGAATGGAATCAGGCTTGGTTGGGATACTTCTACAGACATCGAGCCTGCAATGATTGTCAAGGTTAGCCTGCTTTGATTGTCAAGGTTCACAGAGGAACAAAGGGTATTTGGAGATGACATCCAGAAACCGTTGTACCCCAGCACTTGAACAGTGGAAATTTGAAATGGAAATGTTCACTTAAGGAACTTATAAATATTTTTCTGTGTAAAATATTTCCCTCATCCATAGTGTTTTGTATCTTTTATATTCTGTATATGCTCCAGTGGTTAACTTTTGTAACAGCAATGTATTGAACCTACATGCTGCACTGTGGCTGTTGCCCATGAGAATTGCCCTTACTATCTGATTTCTTACCATTCCAACTTTTAATCCTGTAATGTTTTTCTTCTGTGCCATTTCTCTTTTAAATCAGGTTCTGTTTTTTAGTGTCCTGGTTTTGCTGCCATACTTTTACATAGATCAGACATCTGTTGGCTTTCCTGCTCATTATCTGTCACCCTTGCACTTCTCTACACTTTGCCCTCATCCCGCCAGAACCTGAACAATCAAATGACTTTAAAAAAACAAATAGGCAATATGAAAAAGATCAATTAAAGATGAAGATCAGAGTGAGAAAAGGGCAGAAGTAGTATTGAGAAGCAAGTAGGGATTTCAAAGGCATGTAGGGAAAGGAATAATTTTTCTTCAAAAAATTCATAATCAGTCAGTAAAGTGAGAGCAGTTTGGGTGGGATCCATATAAACGTCCTGAAATACTGTTCAGCCATTTGTGATTTTCCAGTATTTTCTGTTCCTTTTGCAAACATTCACACAATTTTCTTATTTCCAATTCCTTGTGATTATGTGAGTTCTATGCTGGCTGGTACATGGATAATATGTGGATTATAAGAATACTGTGTGGCATAATTTTTGGAAGAAATGGCATTTCGAACAGTGGTGGCCCTGGATCAGCCTGCCTGTCATCTAAGGTACCTAGTTTCAAATCCAACCAGAAATGATCGGACCAAAGTGTCTTCCATCTGCTTGCCCTTTGGACAGTTTCCAGTAGACTTGGGCTGTCTGCACAAAATTACGTACATTTAATTGCATACTAATTGCCAATGTCACATTGATAGGCATGGGTTGAAAAAAAATTCACACCGTCGAAGTCATACTGTTCTAACAAGGCTGGGGCAAACTAGAGGGAACTTTGATTTATCAAGATATGCCTGATTGCAGCAGCTTGATACTGATGCAAAGATCCCTCAATCAGGGTAAAGGAAAGGCAGATTTTCATTGTTGGCTCTGTTTTAATGGTTTCTTAAGAAACTGTAAATGCTAAGTTTCTATTTTTGTTAATGCTCAAATTACTGAAAATGTTGCAATTATCCCATTTACTCACTCAAGAAAGAAATAATTATTGCAGTGTGCTTTTAATGAGATTGGCCTGCTTTGTACCCAAGTTGGATGCTGTAGAAGATTTAATTATTTCTTAATTGTCATTGATGCTAAGACTTCAGTTCTGTGTCCTCAGGGGTCATAAAGCCTCAAACTAGTAGCAACACTTTTCTCAGGTTTGTTATTTTGATTGTTGAATTCTTACATGTGTAAGTGACTGTAATTATACTAGTTTGCTTACACATTTATTCAAAGCAGTAGAAAGTATTACCTAATGCCGTGAAATAGGCTTTATTCACAATTTTCATGTTGAAAGCCTACTTTTATTTCTCTTTAAATGTAACCAGAAATGTTGTTAATTTCATGTCTTAACAGCCCTATTTTAAAGCTGCAGTGTTTTTCAATGGTCAGCATCTCAATCGAAATGTCATAAGATATCTCAATAATAAACCCATCCATTTGGAATTTACCTCTTGTCAGAACAGTAAAATCTGACATTTTTACCTAGAGCAGTTGAATTGCTAGGAATAAATTACAAAATTATTCATATTCTGTTGTATTGTAATTATTTGTGTGTTTTATTTGGACAATTATTCAAATACAATTGGAAAGGGATTTAATTGGTCTCTTGCATGTGCTTTAGTATTGATTTTTCTTGATGATCTTCTTTGTTTCTTTCCCATACCTCTCTCTCTCTTCCCCACCCACTTCTTTCTTCCCTCTCTTTCTTCATCCCCATTTGTTTGCATATGCACAAAAACAAATAGTAAACAATATTTATATATTGTGTCTTTTTTTAAAAGAAAACATCAGTGAGGATTACTAATTAATGCTAAAATGACTTTCTGACCTTTTTGGCTCCCAGATCGAAGTATAAAGAAACTTTACATTGAGTTTATACTTTTTAAAATGAAAACGTGGGTCTGCTATATGTTCCTAAATTTAACATGATGAAGAATTAAAAGATGAATTCCGACTATTCCACACTAATCTTACAAATAAGTTTGTTAATTACCTGTCCATTGCCATTGAAAATGAATGAATAAGCATCAAGAATGTACAAAATATGCAATTTCAGAATAGATATATTACAAATATGTATTATAAATACCTATGTAAATCTGTGTGTAAATTATAAAGTTGTATAAAGTTATGCATAAATCATTCTATGTAAATGTGATTTTCACTGTAATCTTTTCTCCTTCTAGCATCTGTAGACTCACCATTTACCTTAGTGATGTATTTTACTGCACATTACTGCTGTTCTGACTTTTAATGTCTTTGTTGCTGATGTTGCTTGCCTCCACACATAGTCACTTAGCAGGCAACATGACTAAGTTGACTCGCCTACTCCTCCCACCTATCTCTGCAGTCAATAATATTTGGAAAAATGTCATTGACCTACAGATAACCAAGAATGTTAAGATTCTAAATACATGGTCAATTATGGAGAATTCACTCCACAAGGAAGAGAGCTTGTATTTATCTGATGTCTCAGCATCTCTTTAAAATGTCTAAAGAAGCTTTATAACTGTTGGAACAGTAATTCAATTAAAGTGAAACGAATACAGAAGCCAATTTGTGCACAGTATGGATGTCCAGATAATGAGTGGAACTTGCAATTTCATGGGAGGGCCCGAGATTATCAATTGACCATAATATACCATTCTTACTTTTTCCTCCTGTTGACTTCATAGAATTATGTAAAATTAGTTATAAATCTTTATATGTTTCTACAATCACTGCACCATCATTTGACTGTCCCTCCAGTTTACCGGTTATTGATACATATTACTGCACATCGTCACAGCCGTATCTTCTGACATTTAATTTGGTGGGAGGGAAGATGTTGGCTAAATAAAGGAAAACTCCATATTTTTTAAAATCTGCTATGATTTATTTTTGTCAACTTAAACATTATTCATCGGACAATGTGCTTGCGTCCATCATGGGACTTGAATCCACAGTCTCTGACTCAGATGCCAGCAGTGTTAATAACTAAGCCAGAACCGTATATTTTTTTCTTTCCTGGTGTTTGACTTACGGCATGGTTTTTTAAATTTGATATCGATGAGCAAATAGGATGGAAATTTTTTTTTAACAATGGGAAAGTGTGTGGGGAAACAAATGTAAGATTAGAAAGCAGATAAATAAAGTGAGACATACACTTGAGTAAATCCATAGTTAATGCTAGCTGTGTGAACAAGGAGAACCCCAATACAGTATGACAGACTAATAGAGCTACTCAGTAATTTATAATTTTTAATCTTGTTGTATCAACCACTGCTTGGGGCTATTTTAATGTGTGAAGACTTTGGGCAGCTGAATTATTAGAAAAGTGGTGACTGTTAAAAAGGAGGAAACATGCAATGCATGACATAAAGGCTAGAATTCCATACTTCAGTTGCCAACTTGTTTGGGCTGATTTGTTTCACTGTGGTGCTGTGAGATATGAACTAGTGAAAGATAGAATAGTTCTTAAACCAACAATGAATACTGGAAAAACTCAGCAGTTCTGTCAGCATCTGTGCAGAGAGAAACAGCTCACTTTTCAAGTCTGTTATGACTCTTCTTTAGAACATCTTTACTCAAATGTAATAATTCTTGTTGATGATTAATCAAAAATGCTAACAGGTCATTAATTAAAATCCTTTTTTTCCCATTCTAACATGGCAACATCATATAAATGAGGCATAATTTTCCCTCCTGCCATAAGTGATCCTGTTTTTTTCTAAGATGTACATCTTTTCAAATCCAATATTATTTTAACTGATTCATCTTACGTTGTACAGTATTCATTGCAAAGCCAGTGGGAACACCATGGAGTAATTTAGATAGAAGTTGAAGAGCTTTTAAGAGAAACTAAAATTTTAAGAATCTAGATTCTTTTTTTTTCTTTATTTGAATACTAGTTTTGATTCACTATTCATGCTGAGTTAGCTGATATCAGGTCAACAGGCAGCATACACACTGCACTTGGTCTCTCCATGGGCGAGGGAGGGAAAATGCCAACCAATGCTTCTGATCCTGGTTATTATCTAGTGCTTTCAGTTGGAAAGTGGGTATGTGTGGACATGAGTAGTAAAAGATTGGATTTGGCTGGTGCCTGTCTTCTGTAAGCAAATGTCTCTACTACATCACTGTCTAGGTTTTCATTTTAAAAAAGCCAGTAGGCCGAGTGTTAGAAGGCTACCCACAGTCAGAGTTTTACTACTATTGGCAGGAAAGATTTGGCAACAAAAGCAAATGTTGTTGGATATATGGTTAGTGATCAATGAGTTATGAATATACCAGTATGTATATATAGGTTGGCTTTCAATTGACATATTTCTTATCAACTTTGTTTCCATTTCTTCTCCTCCTTACTGGCATTTGGTTCTACAATGGTTCACTCATTCTCTGGAACACTGCCCAAGTTGTCATTTATTTTAAAAATGTTCTGGAAGTATTGAAACACTAACACATTCATAGCTGTTTTCTAGCTAACTTGGAAAAAGTACTGGTGAATTATAGAGTCATTGAATGATACAGCTTGAAAACAATTGCTTCGGTCTAACCAGTCCACGCTTAGCATGTTCCCAAGCTAAGTTAGTCCTACTTGCCTGCCCTTATCCAAACGTCTTTTAAATGTTGCAACTTTACCTGCATCCACCACTTTGTCTGGCAGTCATTCCACACGCTAGTTGCCTGGCGTCCTTTTTAAATCTTTCTTCTCTCACCTTAAGTATAACCCTCCTAGTATTGAACTCCCCTACCTGAGGAAAATGATCCTTGTCATTCATATTATCTATGCCCCTCATGATTTTATAAACCTCAGTAAGGTCACCTCTCAAACTCCTACATCCCACTGAAAAAAGTCCCAGTCTTTCCAGTCTGTTTTTATGTCTCAAACCCTCCATTCTTGGCAACTATGTTACAACATGTACTGAGGATACCCACGCAATGTTGTTGGGTGGAGAATTCCAGAAATTTAGCCTAGCAATGATGGAAGGAGCAGGAATGTATGTCCAAATTGAAATCATGTGTGGATTGGCAAGAAACTTGGAGTGATGTTCCCATGGTTCAGTACACTTCTCTCTCTTGTTTAGAAGTTGAGAGCCTAAGTCAAAATATGAGAATTCCCCATCTTTTATGTGTGAGTCATGAAAATGATCATCTGCAGGCATTTCAACCAGTGCTGCAGCCAAGCTTGAACTTTTTTTGCATCTGGCACCTTCATGTACACACTTCCAACAAGAACTCGGTGTTGAAACTCCAGTCAATTTTTGCCTCCATAATTCTGGTTCTGAGGCACCCCCCTCTGCCATCTTAACTGAGATGAACCAGATTATTAGTAGCATGGAATTAAATTGGTAACTTCTCTGCTCTGAATATTTCAACTGATCAAGCACACCTCCATTGGCCACCCGATTTATCACAGTTGACAAATATAAAGTCTTTTTTGCTTTAGAATTGTGAATATGAGGGATTGACTTTCAAAGCAAATCCTGACAGGCTTCTTTTGTTCTTTTAGTCATTCATCGGATGTGGGTGTGGGTGTCACTGGCTGGGTCAGCATATATTGTCCTGGAGAAGGTCGTGCTGCACTGCTCCAGTCCTTTGTGTGTAGGTACACCCACAGTGCTGATAAGAAGGGAGTTTCAGGATTTTGACCCAACAACACTGAATGAACTAATTACTTAAAATTTGAATTATGAATATACTGTTTACATCTGAAAAAAAAATCAATGAAAAAGATGTTTCTTTTTTAAGTAATAATCAGAACCAAATGCAAGTCTGAAAATAGGGAGCATTTTTAAATCCAGAAATCTTTGAAACAATTTGGCACATTTCTCAAAATGGTCAAAAAGCATTTTAAGTTGACTAGTTATGAATGTTGATAAGATTTTACTTCATTGACTTTGTGTCAGTGAAAAGAAAACTTTTCCCTTCAATGTAAAACTCTTTGGTAGCTTCTGTTACTGAGAAGCTCCCCTAAAAATGCAAATATATGAAACTTAATAGCAAAATTGGGAGAAGAGATGGAGATAACTAAAGAAATAAAAAGTCAATGTTAAACAAAAGGAAATGCTTTTTAATTGTGGATAAACTGAAGTCATCTAATTTGTGTGCAAAAATTTGTATTTAATTTAGTCTTTTGTATCTAAGTAGGTATTCAAATATCAAAGGTATTACTCATCTGTTTTGGCAAACTGCAATCGATCTAGTTTCTCATTCATGCCTAAGGCACCTTGTTATAATATTGTTGTACATTTTTTAAAAATTACAGATGTTCAAATGTTGTATCTCTTTTTATGTGCAATAATCTATGGTCCTATGATGACAGATATCTACCTGGAATGCTGATTTAATTCTCTTTCCAAATTTGTGTACATGTGTTGCCCTTTTACTCATCGATTTATAAATTCCGCAGGATCTTTCTTCCAACCTTTTACAAATATTGCTAGTGCTGAGGCTGCTTTCTTTGATTTGATTTGGTTTGAAACTGACAATATTCCGTGGTATTGGAAGATTCGGTACAAAAATTCAAAATTTGCTATCAACCTCACTGCACTGCCTTAACATTAAGGAATAATTTGGCCGTAACTGTTAGAACTAAAGTCAAAATGCTGGCACTGTCCTCTCAAAAATATCTGTGTGAAATTATAGTAATTATTGACAATATCGTGTCTGTGATGAATACATGTTGCTTTATTTATAGAAATCCTTCCAGTTTTATCCACAATTATACATAACTAAATGCATATTGGTAGATTGCCATTGATGTCATATGCCTCCTCTAGCTCCCTTTCCACCACTGAAAATCTCCATTTGTGTGTTTGCCAATTTTGAGTCTAATTTCCATCAACTCCCAATTCATCCAGAACTCAGTTGCCTGGATTCTAGCTCAAACTAAATTCTGTCCATTTAATTGCTGAGCCTTGCTGACACATCATCCACAAGGTCGTTGTCCTCATCCATAAATCCTTTCGTTAACTCAATACACCCTGTCTTCTCCCTTCTCAATTTTAATCCTCTATAATGAAGCACTATTTAATCCCATATAGTGGCAGATTTAAATCTTTTTATCGTTAAGGTCAAGAAGTAACTTGAGTAAGCTGTAGTGTCAGTACGCTATAAAGCATTTCCTGAAATTTAAGGTACAACTTAATTTTTTGTTTTCTGTCCTCAACTTAGTACATAGATGAATTTTAGGTGATATAATTTTTCAAGTGTATGAAAGGTTTTCAGAGGGTGTATGAACGATGTTTCCACTTGCTGGCAATTTTTTAAGCTTTGAATTATCATTAGAAGAGTAAAATGGTAAATTAGGATAATTTCATACCGAGGGCCATTAATATAATAGGATATGAAGAATAAAAGCTACAATTAAATAGCAACAGTCAAAAAATTATTACTGCCACAGTCACACATTTTCATTAGTTGTTAGTTCAATAAATCCTAAAACAGTATCGATTACATCATTGTTTAAAAACCAATGTATTTTGTGATTAAAGAAAAGTTAGACAATTATTAAGGGTGTTGCTCAAAGTGGAACTGTGCTAACTCAAGATTTCAGGATTGATGTTTTACTGCATAATATAAATAATGTGTGCATTTACACAGGAACATTGTCTATTAAGGAGATTGGGAATTTTAAAGAACCTTTCAGTTCCATGTATATTTTGACAATACTGGCCAAAGCAGATTTTACAAAGATCATTTCATTTTGTTATCTGAAATGGTGTTAAACTACCTTTATTGTATCTCTTGTTTGAACTGTTTTAACTGCTCGTCACATTTTTATATTAAAAATTATGCTATTATACAGGAAAAAAAGTGTTTATTTTTGACTTTTGCAACATATGTTCCCCTCGTTATTTTTTGTCATTTTGGGAATCTCAAAGTCAAAAACGGGAGGTGGTGGCCTAGTGGTATTATCGCTGGTCTGTTAATCCAGAGACCCAGATAACATTCTGGGGACCCGGGTTCGAATCCTGCCATGGCAGATGGTGGAATTTGAATTCTATAAAATATCTAGAATTAAGAATCTAATGATGACCATGAATCTATTGTTGGTTGTTAGAAAAACCCATCTGGTTCACTAATGTCCTTTAGAGAAGGAAACTGCCATTCTTACCTGGTCTGGCCTACATGTGACTCCATACCCACAGTAATGTGGTTGACTCATAACTTCCCTCTGGGCAGTTTAGAGATAGGCAATAAATGCTGCCTTGCGGTGACACCCTTATTCCATTAATGAATAAAGGAAATCCTTTGTGGCCTGAAGAATCAATGCTGATGTCACAGTAATTAGTCGTCAGATAAGTTTTAGTATTTCTATTTATAATCACCAATTCTTTTTTTTTCTACCTTCTAACCATACCATTCTTCTTGAGTCCAAGTGCAGGAAGTGCCAGATCATAAATTTCTTTGAACAGTGTTCATGTTACCCATTGGCTGGCCCATGAGGAAACCACCTTGAGTATTGTTTTTTTTAAAAAAAAGGACACTTCCCTGTCTCATTATTCTGTTTCCATAAACAGTCCAGACAATCCCATCAGAAAGTGACTGGTTGTGTAAATGTCAATTATGAATGCCTATTCAAACTTTTACGTGCTTGGTAGACCAATTAAGAATGAAATGTCTGATTGTACTTGAATGCAGTAATGCTTAATAAGAGTTGTTTTAATTTTTTCATTGAGGCATGAAAAGATTTGTAACATTACACTTTTCCTGACTATTTTACTCATTTGTTAGCATCATTTTACAATGCCATAAATGTAACGCTTCCTTCAACCTGTTACATCTTCTTGATATTACACTCCTACTGCACACTGTGGACTTTTTTCCCCATTTCCCACATTACCAATTTAATGTTGAATTAAGAGTGACTTCAAACTATAGGTCTCTGCCCATTATGAACTGTATTGAAATTACCAAAAACAGGCAACAGTGAAAGGAAGCTTTTGTTGTACAAACATGGACTGTATTTGAACCTAGATTCCAGTAGTAAAAGATCAGTGTCTAACCTATTGTGTCCTTCAATTAAGTTATAACCGTCCGTCACCTTTTAATTTTGAACTTTTTAGGAAATAAACCAGAATAACAACATTATCCGTATATAGAATCCCTACAGTACGGAAGCAGGCCATTTGGCCCAGCAAGTCGATGCTCTCAAGCATTCCACCCTTACTCACTCCGTCCCTTTAACCCTACATTTCCCACAGCTAATCTACCTAGCTTGCACATCCCTGAACACTATGGGCAATTTGGCATAGCCAAGCCACCTAACCTGCACATCTGTGAACTGTGGGAGCATCTGGACGAAACCCACGCAGATGGTCACCCAAGGCTGCAATCAAACCTGGGTGATCGAGGCAGCAGTGCTAACCGCTGATCTACTATACCATTTCGTGCAAACTGGTAATAATATTATTTATGTTAAATTGTTAGAAGTGCAACAAGTGGTACAGTTGAAATATTAGAAGCACTTCAATTGGTCTGCAGAGCCACATTTGGATAATGAGGATCTCAGAACTGCCACAACAATTCAGGAGCACTAAAAGCCAAAGGCATCAGAAGGCAATGATAAGAATTTTAATGTCACCTCTGGACAGTAATTAACCAAATCCCAAACGAAACCTAAAATAGGGAACAGATGTAGTGACACATATTAGTATCAGGTATGGAATACCCTACCCTGGAAATGTGATAGAGGCAGGTTCAATGCTCGTTTGAAGATCAGATATAGGAGCAATGGTCTGAATGGCCTCTTTCTGTGCCATCATTATTCTGTGATTCTGAGAATCCAGGACATAGGCCATTCTGTTTTACAATCTGTATCTTTCCATTACCACATAAGCTTGGTACATTGCAGAACATGGAAAAGTGAAAGATGACAAAAGCCAATTGAGGTATATTTCTTTTGTTGTCCAGCTCTCAAATGACAGCATCTTTCTGAATATCCCTAGTTTTCAGTCCCTTAAATCTATGTCAGTCAGAGCTGTTGGATTTATGAGTGTACTATTATAAAACAGTGATCAGAATACTCCATTGGTTTTTGGTGTGAATGTCTGGCTTAACAGTGCTGCTCATTAGTGTTGGTTTAGCCACCTTCTTCTGCCTAACTACTGTGAGGCATATGCATCACCTAGTCTACAAAAGCTTGGAGATCCCTGGTCCAAGCCATAGGAGGGCTGATTTATCTGATCTCAGGCAAAACAACTCTGTGGCATACTACGACTAGCTTCAAAGTTATTAGACTAGTGAGAGTAAGAATCAACCATTTTTCATTCCTTAGAGACCCTTGTTGACAAACTGTATGTGTATGATCATCGGCTTAAGCTGGAATTGAGAACTTTGGTGCGCCTCATGGTTCAACAGCTTGCTGTGACACCATCTAGGCTGACGCTTGAAGAATGGACTTTTGGATAAGACAGTGGATGGCATTTGGCATTGACAGAACTACACCCCAACCTACACCAACATCCTCAAAAAAAAGCAGAGAAAAATTACCTATACCTATCAGACTCAATTATCATGCTGTGTTAATACTCCAGAAAGAAGTTTAATATGGGAACGAAAGACCACAATGCAGCACAGGAGGGCATTTGATCTATTGTGTCTGCACTGGCTCTCTGAATGATTCCATTTCCTGCCTTTTGCCCTGTAATGCTGCACTTTCCCTTTCATGAAAAGCAGGTGAAAGATCAAAGGGAATTGTGTTAAATGAATATCATGCATGTAATTTTATCTCCAGTGAGCTAGGGTATCCTTTTGAAATGAAAAAGCGAGACAAGTTGCTATTATAATTTGTTATTTGTTTCTGCAAATGCGAAGTTGTAAGACTATTGAAAATAGAATAGTAATCCTTAGTGGTAATGGAGGTCACCACCAAGTTTCCAATGGTCAGCCACACTGTTGAGAAAAAGACCTATGCGCAATGAGGCACTTCCCATGGGAAAGAATTAGGAAAAAGTAAACCTTCTAAGGACTGTTTCAGATCAATAAGGTTGGACCATGAAGGAAAAAGCAGGGAGGAAAAAGCAGGGCTCCCTCCCACCTGTGCTGTTGATCATACATTGTGTTAGTCCCAGCAAGTAACAAGTAAATAGGAAGACAATAACTTAAGACAGACTTGTACCTTCAGCAAAAAAACAGAAAAATACCCAAGAACATAAACATTCACAACTCTGGTTAATTCAACTCAGGCTAAGATAAACATATTTCTGAACTACAAAAGACTCAAAGGTTATGGGAGATGGCCAGGTAAGTAGAGATGAGACCAAGTTCAGATTAGCCATGATCTTGTTGAATGTTAGAGCAAGTTCAATGGACCAAATGACCTACTTCTCTTCCTGATTCTAATTTTCTTATGTCAATGTCATAAAAGGCATTCTAAACACAATAGGTTTTAGAGTGTATGTAAAGTTCTTTGATAGCAGGCAGAATTCCTTAGATAGCTGCAGACCTTTTTCAGCTCAACAGTGTAATTAAGAGCAACTTATTATAATGCCCTTCACATAGAAGAACACTTTACAAATATTTGGTTAGGAAAGAGGAGTACACTGAGTTACAGAAGCAGGAAATTTTAGGATACCAGAAGTATGTTAAAACAATTTTGAAAAATTCACAAAAATAAGCATTCAGTTTATTTGTATTGAACAGGGTGAAGGTTGGTCAAACTTGGTGATTGGACAAAAGGAAGACACAGGATGTGATACTGCCACAGTCAAATAGTCTACCAACATTTCATTGTTGAGAAAGACCACATGGATGAGGTGCTAAAAAGTTGTAGACACCAACAGAATTGTACTTCCATGAGTCAACATTCAGACAAAAACAGATAATTTAAAAAAAAACAGAGACAAGAAGGTAATTATATTTCTAATTACAATGAATGTGCTGATAAATATTTATTTTTTCTTGTTTCACACTTTAGTCTGTATTTACTCATCGATTTATGAAATCATACTTATCAGATGTTTTATTAGGGGGTGAGATTATCAACCTCAAATGTTTCCCTTTTCTTTATCATCATTGTTGATAATAGATATGATTTTAAAATACTTTTATCAATCCAAAATTTACAAAGAATCCATATTTAGAGATTCCATTGAAATTAATTGTGTCAAATGGATTAAGAATATGGTGACTCCTATCAGATAAGGAACGGAAAATCTGAAGTTTTATGGTTTGAAAAGTGCAATAGGTGATACTGCTGTTGAATTATAAACACTAACGGAAAAGTAGGATGATTAAATATGATTTACTGTACAAACAATTACATTTCAGAACTTCAGTGTCATAATGTGAAAAAGCTATGCATAGATACTTCAATATTTCAAAGTTATGTGATTTAAACAAGTTATTCAAATTGTGTCATTAAACAAGATCCATGTGGATGAATCAACATTGAACTCAAACAATTAAGTTAAAGAAATCAACTCTTTCTCCCAGTAGAAACTCTAAAAGCATATCAATACAAATTTGTATCTTTTAAGAGTAAGAAGAATTACTTTGTCTCATCTTCAAACAAAAACACTAAGATAATGTCAATAATACGTCCTGTCTTAGCTACTGCATAGTCAGTGGTATTTTCATGTTTTAAGAACAGTCATCACCTTTGATCTCCGCAACTAACCCTTATGCATTAGTCACTGACACCATCCAATCCCTTGGCACTGGTATTGAATCAAACATTTGGTGTCCTCTTTGAACCTAAACTGAGCAACTGGGCCCATATTCTTCCCATGACCAAAACCACATATTTCCACTTCTATAGTTCCCATCTCTGCCCCTACCTCAGCTCATCTGCTGCTGAAACCCTCATCTATGTCTTTGTTTTAACACCTGTAGATTTGTCTAATTCAATGAGCTCCTAGGTGGCCTTCATTTTGCACTCAACATAATTTTCAGCTCATCTAAAATTCTGCTGCGCTATCATAATTCACATTAAGTCCCAGTTTCCCATTATCCCCATGTTAGTTGACCTATGATTGCTGCCTTCATTTTAAAATTCTCATTCTTGAGCCAGATTTCTCCATGGCCCTCGCGTTCCTCCCTAGTCCTGTAACTTGCATCCCTGCAAGATCTTTACACTCTTCTGAGTCTGGCTGTCATGCTTTTCAGATTTTCATCAATTCACCATTGGTGTCTGTGCCTTCAGTTGCTGAGATTGTAAGCTATGGAATTGTTTCCCTTCACCTCTATGCCTCTCTGTATCTTTGGCCTCATCTAAGATGCTCCTTGAAACCAATTTCTTTACCAAGATTTTGATAATCTGTCTTAGTAGCTCCTTATCATGTTAGGGGATTGGTCAGCTCAGTGGCTGAATAGCTGGTTTGTAAAGCAAAGTGACACCCAACAGGGTGGGTGCGATTCCAGTACCAACTGAGGTTCACATGAAGGTCAACCTTGCCCCTCACTTGATGTGTGGTGACCCTCTGGTTAAACCACAAAAAAACCATTGATTATGGAGTAGATAGGATGGATTACTGATATCCAGGTTAGAGTTTTTGGTTGAAAATGAGACAAAGTGATTCTTTTTATTCTTAAAAGATACAAATTTGTGTTGGTATGTTTCTAGCGTTCCTGCTGGGAGAAAGAGTTGATTTCTTTAACTTCTCTCAACCACATCGACCTTGTTTAGTGACAGAATCCAAATAACTTGTTTAAATCACATAACTCTGAACTATCGAAGTATCTATGCATAGCTTTTTCACTCCCTCTCTGTAATGGGAGAGGGAGAGAGAGAGAGCCGTGCTATGGTCTGCTAAAACAATGGTGACTTTACCTTTACCTAGCAGGTTTAGTGTTAGATTTTGTTCGGTAACCCTTCTGTGGACCACCCTAGTTATTTTTTTCTATTTTAAGACCCACTACATAAACATAAGTATAAATTGTTACTGATAGCTGTATTAGCTTTTGAAGAAAAATACTAACCAAGCAATGTTTATAATTTGTAAAAAGAATCATATTTTAGGTATTGAAAAGAAGACTTGCATTTGTATAACCCTTTTCATTAACCATGGGACATCTCAAAATGTTTTACAGCCAATGAAGTACTTTTGAACTGAAGTCACTTGTAATATAGGCAATGCAACAGCCAATTTGTATACCACAAGCTCCCACAAACAAAATGTGAGAATAACCAGATAATCTGTTTTTGTGCTGTTAGGTTAGGGATAAAAATGGGTGTGGACACAGTGATGAATTCATTTGCTCTTCTTTGAAATAATGCCTTTGAATCTTTTGCATTTACTTGAGTTAGTAGACGGGACCTTTGTTTAATGCCACATCTAAAACATAGCACCCCCAACAGTGCAGCACTGCTTCGGTACTGCATACCAGTCTTGATTATTTTTGTGCTGAAGTTCTGCAGTGTTACTTAACTTTAGGACTCAGAATAGGGAACACCACAGCTGGGCAACCTGGTTCTCGTTTCTCCATTTCCTTGTGGTTGGTGACAGATTTGGTCCATTCCATTCCATGTTCGACAATCTCCCTATCCAAATTCAAGAATGAATCCTAAGAATAATGCGCCTCTTCTTCTGTGTGTCTAGGGATGTTTTCCTTCGAGGAACTTTCTTCAGTGAGCAAAGCCCCTCCATCTTTCCGAATCTTCAAGCCCTGGTGGGACACTTTCATGGATTATCTGGCCATAATCATGTTGATGATTGCTGTGTTTGGAGGCACCACACAGATATACAAGGACAAAACGGTTTGTCTGCCAATCCAGGATATTTCCTCAGACAACAGCAGTCAGTCATATCCCGAAGACAACTCAACCATGGAAGAGCAAGCTTTTGCTGCCTATAATGTTACAGGCATTCGCGATTTCGCTCGGCTCTCACATAGAGATGCTGTCTATGCAGTCACCGAGGGCAAGACCAACCTGGACATTCAGCAGTACCGTTATGTCAACCGGGCATGCTACTTTCACGCAGTACCCTGGTTTCCCAAATACTTCTCCTACTTCATTTTGGTGCACACAGTGGCCCTGATGATTTGCAGCAACTTCTGGTTTCGGTTTCCAAAGACCAGCTCCAAGATGGAGCATCTAATCTTCATCCTGGAGAAGTGTTTCGAGTCCCCATGGACCTCGGACGTGCTGTCCCTGGCTGTGACCGAACACAGCAGCAATGTCAATGTCAAGACACAGGAGAAGCGCAGGAGCATGACGGCGAGCTTCAAGCCAGTGTCGCCGGGCATCAGGGACTCGAGCCGTGGCACAAGCCGCAACATCCCAGTCATCCAGAGGCAGAACGAGCTGCTGGACAAGAAGGACTGGGAAAGGGCCAAGGCTCTGTTCGAGAAGGTGAAGAAATTCCGGCTGCACGTGGAACAAGAGGACACCATCTACAAGCTGTACGTGGGCCAGCTGCTGTTGAAAACTCTGCAGTGTATGATCATCCTGTGCTATTTCGCCATCTTTGTGGAGGCGGTATCATTTGACATCATCTGCCGGCCTGGCACCGAGCTGGTCACCGGATATGGAGTCTTCATCTGTACATTCAGCATTGCCTTCCTACTCCGGAGGCTGTTGCTACTCTACTTGTGCCTGGTGGCCATCTATGTCTTACTGTGTGTCCGCACTCTATTCTGGATCATTCGTACACCCCTCAAACAGTACTCCTTCGAGAAGCGGGAGAGTCAGTTCAGTGACATTCCCAACGTGAAGAATGACTTCGCTTTCCTGTTGCACCTCATTGACCAGTATGACCCCCTGTATTGTAAACACTTCTCCACCTTCCTGTCTGAGGCCAGTGAGAAGAAGCTCAAGCTGCTGAGCCTGAACAGCGATTGGACGGCGGACAAGGTCAGGCAACAGCTCATCCGGGGCAGCAAGGTGGAACTGCACCTCTTCATGCTCACCGGCATCCCCGAGGCGGTCTACGATGTCACCGAGATCCAGGCCCTCAAGATGGAACTCTGCACCGACATCAACATCAGCACCAAGGTGACCCAGCTCGTTCACCTGGAAGAGCTCCGCATTGTCAACTGCATCGTCACCATCAAACCCGCCGCCCTGTTCTTCCTGAGCAACCAGCTCCACCTGCTGTCCGTTACCTTCTCCGACCACGAGGAGGTGCCCGAGTGGATCGGCAAACTGACCCGCCTCCGAGCCCTCTGCCTGATCGGCAATGTCAACGCCGGCGACAAGAGGATGGAGCTGGAGTTCATGAAGGAGCTCCGCTATCTGAAAACCCTCCATATCAACAGCAACCTCATGAAGGTGCCGTTCAACGTGCTGTACGTGGCGCCGCACTTGATCGAGCTGTGCATCCTCAACAACAAGAACAAACTGGAGATGCTGCACAATTTGGGCAGCATGTTCAACCTGGCCCGCCTGGACCTGCAGAACTGCGACCTGGAGACCATCCCGCACGGCATCTTCGGCCTCTCCAACCTGCAGGAGCTGAACCTCCAGGGCAACGAGTTCACCACGATCGAGGAGATCGAAAGCCTGCAACGCCTGCGCAAGTTGTCCTCCCTCAACCTCAGCTTCAACAAAATCAAAGCCATTCCGGATTCCTTCAATTTCATAAGTAGCCTCGAACGCTTCAGCGCGTCCAACAATCAGATTGCGACGTTGCCCAACAGTATGTTCAGTATTCCGAAGCTGCAACATTTAGATATGAGTAATAATCGCCTGGTTGCCATTCCTTCGTCCATCAAGTATCTCAAAAACCTCAAATACCTCGACTTAAGCTCCAATCGATTGGAAACCTTGCCAGATGAGCTCTTCCAGTGCAAAAAGCTCAAGACCCTGAAGCTGAATAATAACCTGCTCTTGTCCCTCAGTGGGAAGATCCAGCAGTGTTCCCAACTTATCAGACTGGAACTGAAAGGAAATTCCCTCGACGAGCTCCCAGTGGAGATAACCCAGTGTAGCAAGCTGAAACAGAGTGGTCTGATAATGGATGAATACTTGTTTGAGGCACTTCCCATGCAAATCAAAATAGGCATTAGTACTAATCCTGAACCCATAAGTGACATCAGGCTAATAATCCCAAACAAGATGTCACATCCTGAATTGGAGCACCTTGCATAAAACAAAGAATGTGACTAACCAAATATTCTTTTGCCCATGGTAATCCAAAGAAAACAAAACCCATTTTAACTGTAGCAACAGTCACATATTCTGGAAATGTATCGGAACACAAGCAGACTCAGCTAAGGTTAAATATTACTTCACAAGTTTGTGTTAGAACGTAACTTAGTGTGGCCTATCCTGTCAAGTCACTATTAATAAAATAAAAGAAAGATTTGCCATTTCTGTATGTTATACAACTAATATGAGAGAAGATATAACCCAATCGATGCAATGTCCAACACTGGGATTCATTAATTAACTGTTGGTGAAATTCTGAACAAGATGCATCCTGGAGCATTTTAGTTTATACAGGCTAGTCACAGTTGAACACAAATAGGATTCAAATAAAATTTTAAAGAAGAAGTGTCCATTTTTTCTGGTAGTGAGGTATATTTTGTATTTGAACTATAATCAGTAATCCACATTTCAAATTATCAGAAGTAGCATTAAGGTGTCTAGCTTCAATGTAGAGTGCAATCTGCTTCACAGTGATATTACACTTGCTGGATAATTCAGAAATCAGATACTAACCTCACTCCTAAGGTGGGTAAAAGGAGACCCCAGCAGAAGGTTTCTAACACCAGATGAGTTTCACATGGTGTGGAGTACAACTCCAGTCAGCAATAAACTCTATTTAAAAGGCTTTAAAAGACTTTTACACTGCTTTCAAAACATGTAAAAATTAACAAAAAAAGTGCTGGAGAAACTCAGCAGGTCTGGCAGCATATTTTGAGACGGAGAATGAGTTTATGTTTGACTCCGGTGTGACTCTTCTGGAGAAACCTTAATAGACACATTAATCACCTTAGTTAGTAAGCTGTAACTTGCAGGCAGGGGTTAGCTCAGTTGTTCTGGATGGCTGATTTGCAATGCAGAGTGATGCTGATGGCCGGGGTTCAATTCCTGCATGGCCGAGGTTACCAGGAAGGACTCTTCTTCCCAACATCTCCCCTTACCTGAGGTGTGATGACCCCCAACTTAAACCACCATCAGTCAATTCTGTCTCTAATGAGTCCGCAGCCCTGTGCTCTGGTAAGACAATGGCAGTGTTAGGAGTCAGTAGCTCAGCCTCTGGGACTATGGCAACTTTATCTAACCTGCAGGCTGGTAGTCATTCCACTCCCTAACCAGCCTTTGTGAAAAAATGGCTTCTGAATGGGATGATGTGCACAAATCAACATGCTAATTTGAAACTGCAGGCCTGCTTTCCTCTAATCCAGTTGCCCACTGGCCCTTTGAAAATCCTGCCTTCCTTCATTTCTTTCTATGTCTCACTAACCCTCCCTTTGGCCCTGCACTTTTTGCCATTAAATCTCTACTGCCCTGCACTTTTTGCCATTTAATCTCTATTGCCCTCTGTCCTATCACAGATCTTCCGTTTTGTCATATTCCCTCTCTCCCTCCTTCACTTACATAAAACCCACATAATTTTCCAGTTCTGATGAAAGGACAAGACATCTAAAACACAAACTTTATTTCTGTCTCCACAGAGGCTACCTGACCTGTTGTGTGTTTCCAACATCTTCTGTGTTTATCTCATATTTCCAGAATCAGCAATATTTTGTTTTGTAGTATGTATTTGGTAATCTGTGCCTTTTTTCTGGGGAATGATGTACAAATAGAATACAATGTGAGAAAATATGAAATTGTCCATTTTAGCAGGGAGAATAAGAAAGAAACATGATGAAGCGTCCTGACCCGAAACGTCGACTTTCCTGCTCCTGTGATGCTGCCTGACCTGCTGTGTTCCTCCAGCTCCACACTGTATTGGCTGGTGAGACTGTGGCTGGTGTACTCGGCACAGTATTGGTCACCTTATTCAAGGAAGGATGCAAATTCATTGTCATAGAGTCATTGAGCTGTACAGCATGGAAACAGACCCTTCAGTCTAACTCGTCCATGCTGACCAGATATCTTAAATTAATCTAGTCCCATTTGCCAGCATTTGACCCATATCCCTCTAAACCCTTCCTATTAAATGTTGTAATTGTACCAGCCTCGACCACTTCCTCTGGCAGCTCATTTCATACATGTACTACTCTCTGAATGAAAAAGTTGCCCCTTAGCTCCCTTTTAAATCTTTCCCTTCTCACCTTAAAACTATTCCTCTAGTTTTGGACTCCCCCACCCTGGGAAAAGACCTTGGCTATTCACACTAACCATGCCCCTCATAATTTTATAAACCTATATAAGGTCACCCTTCAGCCTCTGATGCTCCAGGCAAAATAGCCCAGTCTATTCAACCTCTCCCTATAGATCAAACCCTCCAACCCTGGCAACATCCTTGTAAATCTTTTCTGAACCCTTTCAAGTTTCGCAACAGCTTTCCTATAACAGGGAGATCAGAACTGCACACAGTATTCCAAAAGTGGCCTAACCAATGTCCTGTACAGCTGCAACATGACCTCCCAATTCCTATACTCAATGCACTGACCAATAAAGGCAAGCATACCAAACACCTTCTTCATGTCGTGTCTACCTGGGAGTCCACTTTCAAGGAACTATGAACCTGCACTCCAAGGTCTCTTTGTTCAGCAACACTGCCCAGGACCTTACCATTAAGTGTATAAGTCCTGCCCTGATTTGCCTTTCCAAAATGCCATACCTCACATCTATCAAAATTAAACTCCATTTGCGACTCCTCAGCCCATTGACCCATCTGATCAAGGTTCCATTATACTCTGAGGTAAACTTCTTTGATGTCCACTACAAAATTTTGGTGTCATCTGCAAACTTACTAACCATTCTTCCTATATTCACATCCAGATTATTTATATAAATGACAAAAAGCAATGAACCCAGCACCAATCAGGGATGAAGTTTAGTGAAGGTTTACTGGACTAGTACCTGGAATGGATATTGTCTTGTAAGGAAAAGTTAGTTGTAACTTAGTAAGTTAAAAGTAAGAGAAACCTGATTGAAAATCCTGAAGGGTCTTGACAGGATAGATGTGCAGAGGTTTTTTTTTATCCTTTTAAAGGATAGTTCAGAATTCGGGGTCACTGTTTAAAAATCAGATGTTGCCCATTTAAAACAGAGATAAGGCAAAATCTTTTATTTCAGTGTGTTATGAATTTTTGGAACTTCCCTTAAAAAATGTTGGAAGCAGAGTCCTTAAATATTTTTAAGGAGTAGTTAGATTCTAGTTAAGCAAGAGGTGAAAAGTTATCAAGAATACATGAGATTTGAGGCTACTGAAAGGTCAGCCATCATCTTATTGAAAGTCAGGCAGGATCATAGGGCTGAATGGCCTACTCTTGTTCCTAGTTCAAATGTATGATTGATTGTAATTTCTCTGTTCGTAGGATATATGTGTTACTGGAAAGGCCAACATTTATTGTCCATCCCTAGCTGCCCTTGAGAAGATGATGATCAATTGCCCCCCTGAAACAGTGCAGTCTCTGGCTGTAGGGACATCCACAAGAAGGGTATTCAGGATTTTGATCTAGTGACTTGAAGGAATGGTGATATAATTCTAAGGCAGGATAATGTGTGAGTTGTACTTTGTACAATGCTATTACTTTTGATCTGTGCTTTAATTATCTGCAGTATGCTGTATTGTTTAGTAGTATCCCAATGGGATATGTATCTACTATGGTATTTTAAAAAAAAGCAAAATCTTCGTGCCTTGAATTATGTAACACACTTGCTTTTTAGCTGCATAAAATAATATTTCAAATAAACTGTTTTAAAGCCTGTGGTATTTTGTTAATCTAACAGCAGAGCTCCTCTGGCATTGCTTCCTGGTTTTCTGGGTGTACAACAATATTAGCACGTTCACCAGGCCTGTCCATTTTAGATCATGATTTACTATTAATCTAATGTTCTCCACAATGACGTAGTCCAAATATGCAAAAATA
This sequence comes from Rhincodon typus, assembly GCF_021869965.1. Taxonomy (NCBI): domain Eukaryota; kingdom Metazoa; phylum Chordata; class Chondrichthyes; order Orectolobiformes; family Rhincodontidae; genus Rhincodon; species Rhincodon typus. The sequence goes on along the minus strand of NC_063359.1, from coordinate 31,601,464 downwards.
TCTGATCATAGGTACTCATAAATACACGAGTGCCCTTAAATATTTCTTGCTTCAGGTCAGATCCAACAATAAATGCATGTTTGTCTCTCTTACCAATCATCCCACTTTTTTTTTAACCATTTTATACATTTAACAAATAACAAAATATGTCAATTGGTTAATGACACCAGGGTATCTGCAATGTGAAATTCAGGCCAGTCCTATATTCAAAGGACAGATGACAATCAATAACTATCAGTAATAGATGTCAAAGTCTGATTTTTTTTATTCATTCATGTGATGAGGGCATTGTTAGCTAGGCCAGCAATACGGATTTAAAAGAATTGGAATATTGAAAACAATCAAAAGTTCAAAATTCAACATCATCAATAGAAACATTCTAAGTCTATTTGTTAGAACATCATCCATCTTTCTGAGGTAGATATCAGTCAAGTTTCAAAATGGTCTGAACATGTCTTACTCACTTTGCAATTTTAAGTTAACATAGATATATTTTTTAAACCATAAGATTAAATTCTGATGTTTATTGAAAACTCTAGCTTCAGTATTTACATTTAGACCAGTTCAAACGCCTGTCTTGAGTAAGTAAAAATATCTGCCACAATAGTTTCTTCCAGCATTGCATAAACTCTCTGTGTATTCAGCATGTGGATGAACCAACTAGAGAAGGAGCAAAACTTAACCTTCTCTTGGGAAATAAGGCAGGGCAAGTGATTGAAATGTCAGTGGGGGAGCACTTTGGGCCAAGTGATCATAATTCTATTTGTTTTAAAATAGTTATGGAAAAGGATAGATCTGATTTAAAAGTTGCAGTTCTAAATTGGAGTAGGGCCAGTGTTGATGGAATTAGACAGGAACTTTCAAAAGTTGATTGGGGGAGACTGTTCACAGATAGAGGGATGTTTGGAAAGTGGGAGGTCTTTAAAAATGTGAGTTCAGAGACAGTATGTTCCTGTTCATGTAAGAGGCAAGACTGGTAGGTGTAGGAATGCTGGATGACTAGAGAAATTGAGGCTCTGGTCAAGAAAAGGAAGGAGGCATATGTCAGATATAGACACCTGAGGACTATAAGGGCAGTAGGTGAAATCAGGAGGGCAAAAAAGGGGTCATGAGATAGCTTTGGCAGATTGTTAAAGGAGAATCCAAAGAGATTCTACAAGTACTTTAAGGACAAAAGAGTAACTAGGGTAAGAATAGGACCCCTTAAAGATCAATGGGGTCATCTATGTGCAGAATCACAGGAGATGGGAACGTTGATAGTAGAGGATTCATCAATGTTAATGCCAGCGAATGTCAAGAGGAGATGGTTAGATTATCTTTTCTGGAGATAGTCATTACCTGGCGTTTGTGTGGTGAATGTTTTACTTGTCACTTGTCAACTAAAGCTAGACTGCTTTAATGGACTGCTTCAAAATCTGTAGATTTCTGAATCGTTCAAAGCATTGCACAACTATCAACAAAGACCAGCATTCCTGACCTTAGGTCAGAGAGAACATTATTGATGAAACAGCTGAAGATGGTTGGGCCTACCTGAAGAACTTCTGCAGAGATGTCCTGGGATTGAGATGATTAGTGTTCGATGATTAGAACCATTTTCTTTCACATTAGACATAAATCCAACTAGTAGAGATTTCCCTGATGTCCATTGCTGTCAATTTTCTAGCTGTCTTTCTAGGTGTCACATTCATTCAAATGTTGCCTTGATGACAAGAGCAATCATTCTCAACTCACCTTTAGAATTCAGTTATTTTGTTTTGGAATAAAGCTTGTCAACTAAAGACATCTGGTTGTATGTAAACAGAACATTGATGAGTAGGTTATTGCAAAATAGGTGCCACTTGATAGTATGGTTTATGAACCCTACAATCACTTCTTTGATGATTGACAGTAGATTGATAGAGCAGTAATTGATTGAATTAGATTTGTTCTGCTTTTAGTAGACAGGACACACCTGGGGAATTTCCAGTTTAGCATGCTTAGTCCCACGTTGTAGCTTCCACAGGTTGGCATCTAATCTTTAGCTGTGCTTAATATTGGTCCTGATATTCTCTCCCACAGTTCTCATTGAACCAGGGATGGACACTTTTTAAGTTTTAGGTTACAATTTAAACTCAAATCCTAACTTTCATTTGTTTGATCTCAGACTTTAATCATTCAGGCAACAAGAGACAGTATAACGCAGTAACTCAGGAAACTTCATTTAAGTTATGACGTAATACTTATAAAAGCAGGTCAGTGACTTTACTGGTGTATTATAATCCTTGTTTCTCAGTTTGCCTTTGGGGTAGTGTTAACACTCAGTAATTCCATGATCCTCATTATAAGACTGGCTCTTTAATTCCAGATTTATTAATTAATTACATTTAATTTAAATTCCCCCATGTAGTGGTGGTGGGATTTTAATTAGTATGTCTGGGCCTCTACTTTGTAGTCATAGAGTCATACAGTCATACAGCCCGGAAACAGACCCTTCAGTCCAACCAGTCTATTCTGACCATAATCCCAAACTAAACTAGTCCCACCTGTATTAATAATTTTATTGCTACAGTCTTGTAATACCATCGCAATGCTACCCTTCACTTAAACGTTTACAAAATGTATGTTTCAAATATTGCTTGAAATTTTTGCATTTATTTCAGGTATGTTTTCGTTCAGTGATGTTTCAATTTTGGAAGACAAGCAACCAGCTTACCGGGTCTTTAAACCTTGGTGGGACACTTTCATGGATTATCTGACTATTATCATGTTGTTTTTGGCGATCTTTGGCTGTAGTATTCAACTTTATATGGATGAGACTTTCTGTTTGCCACACCACAGTGAGAATGATGAAGCCAAACAAAACACACACCATGAGATAATTTCAACCTTGCAAGATACTCCAAAAACATCTGATAATAGTGCCAATCCAGTTGTGCATACGAAATCTAATCCATCTATTTCTGTCCACCATGGAAGGGTTACAAAATTGTATATTTGGCAGTACTGGTATGTCAATCAAATGTGCTATAGTCAAATCCCCTGGTTTACTAGGTTCTTCTCTTATCTGATTTTATTCCATACAGTTGTCTTAATTATCTGCAGTAACTTCTGCTTCACATATCCTAAAACAAGTTCCAAATTGCAACAATTTCTTGACATTCTTCAAAAGTGTTTTCAGTCACCCTGGACAACCAAAGCACTATCCACAGCAGTCTGTGTAGATTCTAGAGAACAGGAAGAAACTGTAATATCACGAAAATCGAGTGAAAATGACAATGATGAAATCAGTGTTAAAGGAGATTCATCTCTTGCTAAAATTCCCACACATATTCACTCAAATGTTTCAGTATCTGGCTCAAGCCTGGACAAAAAGGATGCAGAGCAAGCCAAAGCTTTGTTTGAGAAAGTAAGGAAATTTAGACTCCATGTTGAAGAGAAAGACACAATTTATAAATTATATGCTGGACAAACATTGTTCAAAACAATACATTGTTTAATTATCATTGGATACTTTCCAGCCTATATCTATGTCGTTGACTTTAATAACTTATGCGAACCTAATGCACTAAAGTTGGTTTATTATAAGGCTTTTGATTGTACCTATAGTACTGCCCGTTTTGTTAGTAAAATGGCCCTGCTGTATCTAGGTTTAGTGATTATTTACTGGATTCTTTGCATCCACACAATATGTTGGGTTTTCAGAAATCCTCTGAGAAAGTACTCCTTTGAGAAAAAAGTTGAAAGCCAGTTCAGTGATATTCCTGATGTAACAAATGACTTTGCTTTCTTGTTGCATTTGATTGATCAATACGACACACTATACTGCAAACGTCTCACAGTATTCCTCTCAGAAGTGAGTGAGCAAAAATTAAAATTGTTAAGTTTAAATAATGATTGGACTGTGGAGAAAGTGAAGGAAAATGTCACAAAAACTAAGAAGGACCAGTATGAGTTGTATCTCTTCATGTTATCAGGAATTCCTGAATCTGTCTATGAAGTTACGGAATTACAGGTGTTAAGGTTGGAACTTTGCAGTAATGTTAAAATATCCAATAAAATAACCCAGCTGGAGCATTTGGAAGAAATCTGGCTCTCACATTGTGTGACTGAAGTTACACCATCTGCTTTGATGTGGTTGAAATATCAACTGAAGAAGGTGGGAGTTAAATATGTGAGTCGTGATGAAATCCCTGATTGGATCTACAAACTGATTGACCTCAAGGAGCTGTATCTCACTGGAAAGCTAGCCATTGAAAAAAAAGCTGTGGAACTGGAACCAATGAAGGGGCTTCGCTCTCTGAGAGTCCTTTACCTAAAATCAAGTCTCTCTAAAATACCCTCTGCCATCATCGATGTTGCATTACACCTGCTGAAGCTTTGCATTCACAATGATAAGACCAAGCTCTCAAGTCTGAGTATCTTAAAGAAAATGATCAATCTGAACCAAATTGAACTTCACAATTGTGAATTGGATAAAATCCCAACTGCCACTTATGCTTTATCCAATCTTCAAGTCTTAGATCTTAAAGGTAACAACCTTACCAAAATTGATGATGTTTCCAATTTACAATATTTGCAAAAGTTATCCTGTTTGAAATTCTGGTTCAATATGATCAAGACTATTCCCACAACTATTAGTTTAATTAAGAAGCTTGAGTATCTTTACTTAAATAACAACCACATTGAGGTTTTACCAAAAGTCCTTTTCACAATTGATAAACTGCGTTACTTGGATTTACACAACAATAATATTTCTATGCTTCCAAATGATGTTGGGAATCTCAAAAACCTGTATAATTTGGATTTGGGATACAATAAAATAGAAACTTTACCAGACCAACTTTTCAAATGTAACAAGCTCATGACTCTGAAACTGAGCAACAACTTAATCTCGAATATAAGTGGGAAGATCTCAAAGCTCAGCCAACTATCTCAGCTGGAACTTCAAGGAAACTACTTGGAAAAACTTCCAGTGGAAATAGGACAATGCCCAATGTTGAAGTTAAATGGACTTGTGATAGAGCCACATATTATCGAGTCACTTCCTTTAGAAGTAAGAGAAAAAATGGGTGGTAGTTAGAACGAGAAGCACCACATGTTGGTAGGTTAGTTGCAAAGAAGTTGTTATCTCATGAGTAAAGATTCTGGATATAGAAAAAGCAATCAACCACTTTGAACTAAATCTAGCTTTTGTATCACAGCAAGATTTTGAATAAAACATATACCTCTCATTCAGCCTAGTATTGTTACATGTTAAAGATTATCTTTTTGTTGGTTAGACTGACATTGGTTCCTAAGTGGCATCAACATTATGTACCATTTGTCAAACGTTAGCCTGACTACTATCCAACTTCTGTTGTTGATTGGTATGGGTTAGCTAATTATTACAGGAGTAGTAAATGGAGCTGAATTAATTGTCAGGAAACAGACATTCTGACCTTGTGATAGAAAAGAAATCATCTATGAACACAGCAACCACCATTCTGTTTCCACTCTTTATCTTCAAATGCATTTTTCCAACATGATCAATGGAAAATGTATGTTTGAGTTTTCGATTTCCCATCACAGTGGAACTGTGGTCAATTGTACAACATACTGCCATATTGAGGTCAACATAAACCATCAATCAAGTCTCATAGTTTGCTGATCTGCGCTAGCTCCTATTTGGTAATCTGACACCAACTAGTTTAAAACCAGGCACTAAGTGGAAAATTGTTGTAAGTGTATTAAATTTTTAGGTTTTTGTTGATTCACACTGACTGACTGCACCTATATTAACATAGAATGTGTTCTTTTTTTATATAAGGAATACTAATCATCACAGAGAAGGAAATGCAATGGGTCACAATTTATTCAAACTGTAACAAGTGATGTATGAGTGATTTCATGTTTCAAGAAGTTCCTCTAAAACCAAATTTTGACTGAGTTTAAAATGTTAGGGGGATTGTTGTCCTCACTGTGTCACGGCAAGTGTACAATAAATTGCACAATTTACTGTTAGAGTTATTTGAACTAAAAATATTTTCCACGTTTCCCAGGATTTTCTCAGGGTTTATTTTATCTTTAGCTCCCTAAATTATGAATTGAATTGAATTACCTTTATTGTCACATACTCAAATGATTACAGTGAAAAAATTTACAGTCACCTTATTACATTGCCATCTCAGGTACAAATTTACCTAGGTACAGATACTTAAGATCAAATCCTTAGGAAACAAAAAAAAAATTAGAAAAGTAAAGAAATAAATTGTCCAGCATTACAGGTCATAGGAATAAATTAGAAAAATAAATGTATTGCTTTACTCCTATGTTTTGAATATGAATTGAAGGTCTATAGGAGTGAGCTGGGAGAGGTGTAGCTTTAGTGATTAACAATGACATTAGTTTAATAAAAGAGACTATAATCAGAGGACAGCAGATAACAAAAAACTTTATGGTATAGGATTGATAAACAGAAAAGGATTGAATATTGCAGTGGGAATTGTTTGTAGGCCCTCTGGCCATAGCAGTGATGTGGTAGAATGCATAAATGCAGAGATTAGATGAATATGTAACAAAGCAGAATAATTTCAACGGCAGATTTTAATTTTTATAGAGATTGGAATAAGCAGAAAGATAGCCAATTTCTTGAATGTTTTGAAGGTTGTTGGAGAAAACTATGTGTCCTGAAACGTATAAGGTATAGGTATCTAAATAGGAAAAGAGTAAGTAAAGTAAGTGGTAGACATGGAGATTGTTTTAGAATCAATGATTAAGGAAGTTATAACTGGGCACTTGGAAAAAAATCTCAAGATAATTCAAAAGAGGCAGCATTGTTTTGTGATTTGGAAATGGTGTTTTACTAATTTATTGTAATTCTTTGATTAAGTAACATGTACTGCAGGTAAAAGGCAGCTTTTCATGTACTGTCATTGGATTCCCAGAAGGCCTTTGACAAGGCATCACATACAAAGTTATTTTGTAAACTCGGAGCTCATGGTGTAAGAGATAACATAACAATATGTAGAGAAGATTGACTGGCTACTAGAAAACAGAGAATATACATAAATGTGGTAACACAGTGTAGAGTTGGAGGAACACAGCACAGGCAGCATCAGAGGAACAGGAAAGTAGATGTTTCGAGTCAGGACTTTTCTTCAGATCCTGACCCGAAACGTCAACTTTCCTGCTCCTCTGATGCTGCCTGACCTGCTGTGTTCCTCCAGCTCCACACTGTTTTATCTCTGACTCCAGCACCTGCAGTTCTTGCTATCTCTAATATACATAAATGTGTCTTTTTCAGATTGACAGCATATAGCCAGTGGGGGCCGCAGGAGTCTGTGCAAACAGATAGGTTATCCCTGAAAAACTTGATTGACATTTTTTAATAGGTGATTAAATTCATGGATGTTACTGTATGGACTTCTAGGGTGCATTTGATTTTCTGTTCTAATGAAAGATTGAATAGAATGCCTGAAATATTAAAACAGGAATGTTAAAATATTAGAATATCTAAAATACTAATTCTATTTCTTCCTCCACAGATGCTGGCAGACATGTTGGGCATTTTCCGGAATTTTCTATCTTTATTACCCCTTAGAAGAGACTGTTGGTTAGAAGCTAAAGCTCATGGTATTGACAACAAAACATTGGCTTGCTTAGGAAATTGGCAAGATGCAGAGAATGGGGATAAAGGGCAGGTACTCTTAATTGGCAGGCTGTGATTGGTGACGTCCTACAAAAGGTTGATGATGTTGACTTTTCATACTATGTATTCAAGATTTTGATGAAGAGATGGAGCGCCAGATTTCCAAGTTTGCTTTTGGCACAAAGATAGGCTGTGCTGTAAGTGGTCTAGAGGGAAGTATAAAATTACAAAAAGAAGGCTCTTGTAGTACAGTGGTAGTGTTCCTACTTTTGAACCAGGAGGCCCAGGTTCAAATCCTAAAGAAGTGTCTAGGCCCGAAACGTCAGCCTTCCTGCTCTTCTGATGCTGCTTGGCCTGCTGTGTTCATCCAGCTCTACACCTTGTTATCTCTGCTCCAGAGGTGTTGTGATAACATCTCTGAATATACAATGCCCTAGTGGAGTATTAGGTTTAGTTTGAGAACCACACCTTAGAAAGGATGTTGCCTATGGAGGGAATATAATGTAGACTTACCAGAATGATACCTGAACACCAGTGGCTAATTTACAGAGAAATATTACACAAACAAGGGTTGTATTCCTTGGAAAAAGGTTAATGTGCCAGTTGATTGCTTTTCAAGATATTGAGGAAAACTGTATATTAGACAGGGAGAGACCATTTCCTTTGTTGGAGGTGGGGCCTTTTCGAACACCCATAAAAAGAGCCAGATCTTCAGAAGTGGAGTGAGGAGATGATTCTACCTATAGGCAAAGGGTGAAAGGAGTTCTACAAATGGCACTTGATGTCAGTTATTAATTTTAACTCTGAAATTGATAAATGATTGTTTACCAAAGGTATTGAAAGAAATGAGACGAAAAGCAAGCCCAAAGGCGTGAAGTGGCCTACTTCTGTTCTTTTTGTAGACTATATTTAAATTGTGGTCTGGACAGAGTTCCTCTGTGCCTGGGCCTTTTGCTTGGTGGGTTTCCCAGTGCCGTAATGCTCCAAGATCACGGCTGTCAGGTTCTATTTTAGGCAGCAGCCTGTTCACTGTTCATATTCACATGCTCCCTTCAGGCAGCAACAAATATATGGTCATTCTGTTAGAAGCTGGAGGTGTAGAAGGAAGACAAATTAATCTTTCAAAGGTTTCTTGCCTGGTTTTTGCAAAGGATTGAACTCGATTAATGACTAATCAGCTTGGATTTTATTCTCTCTCAGTTAAATGTGTAACCTTTGCTTTGGGTCATATGGTAGCCATAATCCCAGTTTAAATATTTGTTGTGGGATCGAATCGTTACAGCTATGAAGTGTTTATCTTTACACAAACATACAATCCCTTTGAAGGACATTAGTTGAAGCTAACCGCAGGTTAATCCTCTCGCTCAGCGTGACTTCGACTGAGCGCTGCAGAGTGGCTCATTCCGAAGGTCCAGGGCGATGTACTGAGGAACGCACTAAAGCTTGGGGCAGCTGCCGCCAAGGCTCAGTGGGGAAAAACCACCGTCTAAGGTCTTTCTGCTGAAGTTAAATGGGGATCCATTCAGTTATCGAACTCTCCCGACGCCTTAAATATATGTAAATATAACCTTGTACAAGTAAGTAATGCCTGTGATTTGTTTGTTGGATAGAATCAAACTCCAGTGTTTGTTCCTTCATATGCTGCTGTGCAGAATAGAACTGCTTCAGAGACTATGTATGTATACAAAGATGTTTTTGGAACAAAAAGACGTGATGTGGCAGCAAGTTTGAGTGAGTGATGCGTGGACTCCTTGTGGTAGGCGAGGCTGTTCATCCCTTTTCGCCATTTCCTTTCTCAGTTTGGTTGCTCGGCTCTATGAAGCGAAACAATTTGAAGTAAACATGGCCAGCGTCGATGTCAGCGCCGCGGTGAGTGACATTCACCCCGTCAAAACGAATTCGCCAATTTTAGAAAGCCCCTGGGGAAACTGTGTTACCTTCACGCTTTCTTTTTACTTTGTTACTAGAAATTGTGTCGAGTCTGTTTCAATACCGCGATTTGTGGGATACATCGCGAAGCGGAGAAATCCACTGACAGTAATGTGACAGATTTCAAACATGTTTCAGGGCGAATTTGGGAAGTGGTCATCTTTCCAAAAAGTGATCTGATGCTGTCAGACGGAATATTTTCATGTTCTGAGGAAGGGTCACCAAACCCGAGCCATTAACTCTTTCTCTCCGTATATGCTAGCAGACCCGCCCAGCTTTTCCAGCAAGCGATAGTAAGAACTGCCGATGCTGCAGTCAGAGATAACAGTGTGGAGCAGGAGGCACACAGCAGGTCAGGCAGCATCAGAGAAGCAGGAAAGTTGACGTTTCGGTTCGGGACCCTTTTTCTTCATAAATGCTGTCTGGCCTGCTGTGTTCCTCTAGCTCCACACAGCTTTTCCAGCAATCTCTGTTTCGAATAGTTTAAGACTTATTTTTGTTTGCTTTTATGTTAACATCACGTTATACCAGATTGAAATATATCACTATTGAATCCACATTTTACTGGTCTTAAATTACATTTAAGATTAATTTTACATTATTCCAGATTCAAACGACATAGATATATATTGAAAGCATGTTACACAGAATGTAGTTCCTATTTTATACGGGACTACATCGCAAATCATAATCTCAATTGTAGTTTACAACCACTTTGAACCAGAAGTGCTGAGTGGATCTATCTTTTCATCCACCTGAGGTTGCCAGTATCACAGACTCTGGTTTTCACTCAGTTCGATTCACTCCACTGATAAAGAGCTGAAGGTGTTGGATATTGCAATGGCAATGAACACTAACAAAGTTCTGGCAATAGTTGTAAAGAAATTGTGTTCAGGAGCAAGCTGTACCACTAACTAAACTATCCCAGGACAGTTACATCTAGCCAGCAATGTAAAAAGTTGCTCAGGTATGTCCTGTCCAATTAAAACAGGACAAATTCAACCTGGCCAATTACTGGTGTTGTCCAAAGTACCACCAAGTGACATTTACTGGCAATAACCGGCCTGCAGATGTTCACAAATAAAAACAGAAATTGCTGGCAAAAAAGTTGATGAAGAGTCACCAAACCCTGGTTTCCTCCCACAGAAATTGTTGGTAAAAAAATGTTGATGAAGAGTCACCATACCCTGGTTTCCTCCCACAGAAATTGTTGGTAAAAAAGTTGATGAAGAGTCACCAGACTCTGGTTTCCTCCCACAGATGTTGCCAGACCTGCTGATTGTTGCCAGCAGTTTCTGTTTTAGTTTCAGGTCGCAGGCATCCGCAGTTCTTTGTTTCATTTTAACATCAGATGTTCAGTTTGATTTCCACCACAGCCACTCCACTCCTGACCTTATTACAGCCTTGATCCAAAAATGGACAAAAGAGCTGAACTCGATACTGTGAGGAGCTGGAGGGACACAGCAGGCCAGGCAGCAGAGGTGCAGGAGAGTGGACATTTTGGGCTTGAAACGTTGATTCTCCTGCTCATCTGATGCTGCCTGACCTGCTGTGTTCCTCCAGCTCCACACTTATCGACACTGGCTCCAGCATCTGCAGTTCTTGCTATCTCCAAATGAGCTGAACTCATTTGGTGACTTGAGAGTTACCACCCTAAACATTAAGGCAGCATTTGACCAGGTGTGGTGTCAAGGAGCCCTAGCAAAATTGGAGGAAATGGAAATCAGAGGGAAAATTCTCCAATGGAGGGGTGTCATACCTAGCACAAAGTAAGATGTTAGTAATTGTTCAATATCAATCATCTCAGTTCTGGGACAATGATGCAGGTATTCCTCAGGCTAATGTCCTGGGTGCAGCCATCTTCAGCTGCTTCATTAGTGTCTTTTCCTCCATTATAAGATCAGAAATAGGATGTTCTCTGATAATTGCACAATGTTCAGCACTATTTGCAACTCCTCAGGTACTGAAGCAGTCCGTGTCCATAAGTGCAAGCGTTGAACAACATTCAGGTTTGCGTGGATAATTGGCAAGTAAGTTTTGCACCACACAAGGCTCAGGCAATAACCATCTCCAACAAGAAATAATCTAAACACATCTTGTTGACATTCAAAAACATTACCATTAATGAATTCCCCCACTACCAACATCCTGCGGTTACCATTGACCTGGTCCAGCCAAATAATTACTACACTTAGACGTACAGGTTAGAAGCTGGGAATTCTGTAGCAAATAACTCACCTGCTAACTCCACAAAACCTGTCCACCATGTACTAGGGACAAGTCAGGATTGTGATGCTATGCTCTGCACTTCCCTGAATCAGTGCAATTCCAACAACACTCAGAAGCTCAACACCTTTCAAGCCAAACCAGCCAGTTTTGATTGGACCTCCATCCACCACATTCAGCATTCATACTCTGTATTACTGATGCACAGTAGCAGTAGTGTGTACTGTCTACATATCACAAAGGCTTATGCTTGCCTCCTTATGGGATATGTGGAGCATTCCTTGTTCCAGTCTTACTTTAATCCCCCATACCTCCCCACAACTCTTTTTCTGTTACAAGATGACATGATTTTGCTGCTTCCCTCTCTCATCCAGAATTGGAAAAAAATGATCAACTTTACTTTCAATTTCCATCCTTTCCTCGCCTTCACCTGGTTCATTTCCGACTCCTCCCTTCCCTTCCTTGACATCTGTTTCCATTTGCAGGGTTGGGCTGGACAGTGATATTTGCTACAAACCCACCAAATTCACCTAGACTATATGTCCACACAATCTGCTTGCTGTAAGGATTCCATTCCATTCTCCCAGTTTCTTCATCTCTGTCACATCTGTTCTGATAATGCCCTTCCATGGTGGGGGGCGGGTGGGCGGCTCCAAAATGTTCATCATTTTCTTCAACTGAGGATTCCCCATTGCTGTGGTTGACAGTCCCCTCAGCCATATCCGACTCATTTCCTGCACTTCTACCCTCACCCCTTCCCCTCCCTCACACAGCACAGATGGAGTTCCCTTCTTCTCACTTTGCACTTCACCAGCCTCTACATACAAAAGAACAATAGCTGCAATTTCCACTACCTCCAGGGGTGTGCCACCATCAGATAAATAGCCCCCTCCCCTCCCCTTGTCAGCATCTCACAGGGACCGTTGCCTCTGGGATAACCTGGTTCATTCCTCCTCTATACCCAAAACCACCCGTGCCTCGACAACACTTCCCCATGCAATTGCAGAAGATGCAGCATTTACCTGTTTATCTCTTGATTCCTGACTATCCAAGGCCCAAGCACTCCTTCCCAGTGAAGCAGCAATTTACCTGCACTTCATTCAATCAAGTCTACTGTATTTGTTGCTCACAATGTGATCCTCTCTACATTGGAAAGATGAAATGCTGACTGGGTAACTGCTTTGCTGGACACCGCCGCAAAATGACCTCTGTAAAAATGACCCTGAGCTTCCAGTTGACTACCATTTCAACACACTACCATGTTCCCATGCCAACCCTATCTCAGGCCTACTGTAGTGCTCCAGTGAAGTTCAATGCGAGCTGGAGGAACAACACCCTCATCTTTCACCTAGGGTCCTTATAGGCCTCAGGACTCAACATTGAGTTTAATAATTTCAGGACGTAAACATCATCCTCAATGTTTATTAACCACCCCCAGGACCTGTTCTTTAAGGGCTGCTCCCAGCACAGCCAACCCATTTTCAACTATTCATAGTCCTCGTTAATATCGATTCAGCATTAACTTCTCTCCGACTTACTGTCAGCAATCCCCTTCTCCGTGTCCCTTCTTTCTCTCTCTCTATGGGTGTCATGTCCAACTATCTATCTCATTCCTTCACACTCTCCCCTCCCATCAAAAGCATAAATACCACCTTTTTCCAGCTGCTTTCAGTTCTGATGAATGGTTCGTGGCTTCTTAATGTTAACTCTTCTTTCTGTACACAGATACTGCCAGGTCTGCTGAGTTTTTCTAGCACTTTCTGTTTTTGTTTCAGATCTCCAGCACCCGCAGTGCCTTGATTTATATCACTCACAAAGCTTTATCTGACTGCGCCTTCCACGGCAATAGCCTCGACCATCCAAAAGGGCAAGAGCAGCAGATGCATGGAAACTTGCATCTGCCTTGCACGTTTCCCTCCAAAACCACACACCATCCTCATATGGAACTTTATCACTGTTCCTTCTGTGTTCATTTCCCATCTGCAAGAGATTATTGAATAAGAAGTTAGAGCAGAAAATGTAGTTAAATCCGTCCCCCTGCCCCAACCCATGAAAGTGCTGTTGCAAATTGTAGTTCCCTGCCACTGGTTCCACTGAAACCTGCAAACACTGTCATAGAGTCATATAGCATGGAAACAGGCCTTTTGATCCAACTAGTCCATGCCAACCATATTCTCAAACTAAACTAGTCTCCACTTGCCTGTGTTTGGCCTGCATCCCTGTGAACCTTTCCTATTCATGTACCTATCCAAATGTCTTTTAAATGTTGTAACTGTACCTGCATCCACTACTTCCTCTGGCAGTTATTTTGAAATACAAACCACTCTGTGTACAAAATTTGGCCCTTGTGCTTTTTAAAACTTTTTCCTCTCAGTGTAGAATTTCTAAGCCAAGTTGCTATTAAAAAGGAAGGGGTGTTGAGCATCTTAAAAAGTATTAAGATAGATAAGTCCCCAGATCCTGACGGGATCTATCCCAGAATATTGAGGGAGGCAAGAGAACAAATTGCTGGAGCACTGACAGACATCTTTACATCCTCCTTGGCCATATGTGAGGTCCCAGCAGACTGGAGAATAGCCAATGTTGTCCCACTGTTTAAAAAAGGTAACAGGGATAATCCAGGAAAATGCAGGCCTGTGAACCTCATGTTGGTGGTAGGGAGATTATTGGAAAAAAAATATCAGGGACAAGATCTATAAGAATTTGGAAGTAAATGGACTGCTTAGTGATAAACGGCATGGTTTTGTGCAGGTGAGGTCGTGCCTCACTAACTTGATTGAGTTTTTCTTGAGGAGGTGATGAAGATGATTGATGAGGAAAGAGCAGTTGATGTTGTCTACATGAACTTCAGTAAAGCCTTTGACAAGGTCCCTCATGACAGACTGGTACAAAAGGTGAAGTCACATGGTATCGGTGTGAACTGGCAAGTTGGATACAGAGCCAGGTCAGTCATAGGAGATAAAGGGTAGCGATGGAAGGATGCTTTTCAGAATGGAGGGCTGTGACTAGTGTGTTCCACAGAGATCAGTGCTGGGACCTCTGTTTTCATGATTTGGAGGAAAACATAGCTGGTCTAATTAGTAAATTTGTGAATGATTGGTGGAGTTGTGGATAGTGAGAAAGATTGTCAGAGGATACAGAAGGATATAGATCAGTTGGAGGCATGGGCAGAAAAATGGCAGATGGAATTTAATCTGGACAAATGTGAGGTGATGCAGTTTAGAAGGTCAAGTGCAGGTGGAAATTATACAGTGAATGGCAGAAGCCTTAGGAGTATTGATATGCAGAGGGATCTGGGTGTACAGGTCCACAGATCATTGAAGGTGGCAGCACAGGTAGAAAAGGTAGTAAAAAAGGCCCATGGCTTTCTTGCCTTCATTGGAAAGGGTATTATGTATAAGGATAGACAAGTTATGCTGCAGCTTTATAGGACTTTAGTTAGGCCACACTTGGAATATTGCATACAGTTCTGGTCACCACACTACCAGAAGGATGTAGATGCTTTGGAGAGGGTACAGAAAAGGTTTACCATGATATTGCCTGATATGGGGGTTTTAGCTATGACGTAAGGCTGAATAGACGGGGATAGCAAGAACTGCAGATGCTGGAGTCAGAGATAACAGTGTGGAGCGGGAGGAACACAGCAGGCCAGGCAGCATCAGAAGAACAGGAAAGCTGAAGAAGGGTCCTGAGCTGAAATTTCAGCTTTCCCGTTCCTTGGATAGACTGGGTTTGTTTTCACTGGAACGCAGGAGGTTAAGGGCTGGCCTGATAGAAGTTTATAAGATTGTGAATGGCATGGATAGAGTGGAAAGTATGAGGCTTTTTCCCAGAGTGGAGCAGTCAATTACTAGGGAACGCAAGTTCAAGGTGCAAGAGGATAAGTTCAAAAGAGATGTGCAAAGCAAATTTTTCTCACAAAGGGTGGTGAGTGCCTGGAATGCATTGTCAGAGGAGGTGGTGGCAGCATTCAAGAAGCAGCTTGACAAATACAAGAATAGGAAGGGAATAGATGGATATGGATCCTGTAAGTAAAGACATTTTTAATATGGAAGGGCAAAATGTGTTGGTGCAAGCTTGGAAGCCAAAGGGCCTGTTCAAGTGCTGTATTGTGCTTCATTCTTAAAAATATGTCCCCTTAGTTTTGAACTCCTCACCCTGGTGAAAAGATCATTGCCATTTGCCTTATCTATACCCCTCATGATTTTATAAACCTCTATAAGGTCACCCCTCAATCTCCTGTGCTTTAGTGAGAAAAGTTCCAGCTTATTTTTGTACTCAAACGTCCATTCCTGGCAACATCCTGGTAAATCTCCTCTGAAATCTCTCTAATTTAATAACACCCTTCCTGGAGTATAATATTACAAAATATGAAGTTGGCAGGAAGAATAAAAAAAGCAGAAATTATTTAAATATAGAATGACTGCAGAATTCTGAGTGGGAGAGGGATTTAGGTGTTCTAGAGCATGATTTTTCAAAACATTTGTATGTAGGGACAGAAGCTAATTAGCAAGGCTAATGGAATGCTATCCATTATTATGGGAGGAATTGAACATACAAGTAACAATTTTGTTTCAGTTATGTAGGGCACAAATGAAGTCATATCTCAAAAACAGTGTACATTTAAGGAAGAATGTATACATGTTGGAGGCAGTTCAGAGGAAGTTTACCAGATTAATACCTGGAATGAGTGGTTGTCTTATAAGGGTATTTTGGGCAGACTAGACTTGTTTCCTTTGATATTTAGAAGAGTGAGGGGTGACTGTATATGATCCTTAATGGTTTTGACAAGGTAGATGTGGAAAGGATGTTTCCTGTTGTGTGTGTATCCAGAACAAGAGGGCACTGTTTTAAAATTAGGGGTCACCCTTTTAGGACAGAGATGAGGATAATACTTTCTCAGATGGTTCAGTGACTTTGGAATTCTACCTCAGAAAGTAGTGGAGGTGATATCATTAAATACTTTTAAAATAGAAATAGAAAGATTCTTGTTAGGCCAAGGAATTAGAGGTTATTGGGCATAGATGTGAATGTGGAATTCAAAACACAAACAGATCAGCAATGATCTTATTAAATGGCAGAGTAGGTTCAAGGAGCTGATTGGCCTGCTTTGTATGTGTCTCTGATTGTGTAGCATTGCCTCAGTAATGCATTGATCTATAGGCAAGATAATGTGCTGAACACTTCTGATTTGTAATCTAATCAGGTTTGTACCTGTAGCTATCTAACTCAAAAATGCAAAGGTATTGTTAAGTTAAGCTGGCCATTTGTAAAGAGGTTAATAAGATCAAGTTCTGATCCAATTTGTCTGTTACACGTTTGCTGTTTTTTTCCCTCATCTTCAGTTCAGGAAAGATGGCTTTGTTAAAATCGATGGATTTCTCACAGAAGATGAATGTGACTCCCTGAGAAAGCGGATATTAGAGATTATTGATGAGATGGAGGTCGCCAAAGAGCTTCGCACTGAATTCATGACGCAAGCATCGGAGCAGCTTAAAGCACAGGTTGGGGCAGGGGTAGGGAGGAGTGGGGGAGGTGCGTGTGTGTGTTGCTTAAGAGTGACACAGAAATCTGGCTTTCTCTTGTATCTGCTGCACAACTTGTATTTTCAACTTCTCCCTTTCAGTTGCAAGAACTGTTGGCTTGTTGGTTTTCAAGTTATGGAGTCAAAGAGATGTACAGCATGGAAACAGACCCGCTCAGATATCCTAAATAAATCTAGTCCCATTTGCCAGCATTTGGCCCATATACCTCTAAATCTTTCCTATTCATTTACCCATCCAGATGCCTTTTAAATATTGTAACTCTACCAGGCTCCAGCATTTCCTCTGGCAGCTCATTCCGTACACGCACCACTCTCTGTGTGAAAAAACTTGCCCCTTAGGTATCTTTTAAATCTTTCCCCTCTCACCTCAAACCTATGCCCTCTAGTTTTGGACTCTCCCACCCTGGGGAAAAGACCTTGGCACTTATACTTGAAACCAAACAGCAGAGGCAGTCAACTGTGTAGTTCACTGCTCGGTCAGACAGCTGTGCAGGTTTACTTCTGTTTGTTTCACCTCCCATATGATCACTGCTTTGTCTCTCTTCCTCCTTCTTAAAGTGCCACTGTTTGGGGGAAAAAAAGATCAAAAGTTCCAAAACAATGCACCAGCTTATAAATCAGGAAATACTGCTCCTAGAATTCAAGGAAATCAGATCCAACACTGAAAATACCTCAAAGGAGCAGCTCTGACAGCCACAACATTTTCCCATCCTCCATCTTGGATTACCCAGAATCCTAATTAAGTGAGCAGAATGTAATGGAATATGACTCCACATCATCTCTTTCTGTTGAGGACTGCGTGTAAATGGAAATGAGAAGAAATTAATGCCTAAAAAGCATTGATTTGAAGAATTTAAAATATTTGTTCCTTCACTGATGTGGATATGCTGACAAGGCATAACCAATAGATCAGATCTAATCCTGCCACATCCAGTGTGTCCTCCTGTGGTCCCCAGCATCACAGGTACCAGTCTTCAGACAATTTGATTCACTCCATGTGATATCAAGAAATCGTTGCATACACATACTGTAAAGGCTAAGGGCCCTGACAACATTATGGCAATAATGCTGAAGATTTGTGGTCTAGAATTTGCTATTCCCCTGGCCAAGCCTCTTCCAGTACAGTTACATCACTGGCATTTACCCCACAGTGTGGAAAATTGTCCAGGTATGTCCTGTACATAAAAAAAAGGACAAATCCAACCCAGCCAATTACTGCCCCATCAGTCTACTATTGATCACTGTAAAATGGTGGAAGGTGTCATCAACAGTGCTTTCAAGCAGTACCTGCTCAGCAATGACCTGCGCAGTGTCAGTCAGTTTGGGTTCTGCCAAGGCCACTCCACTCCTGACTTCATTACAGCCTTGGTTTAGACATGGACAAAAGAGCTGAATTCAAGAGGTGAGGTGACAGTGACATGCAAGGCTGCATTCAACTGAATGTGGCATCAAGGAGCCCTAGCAAAACTGGAATCTATGGGTATCGGGGGCAACTCTCCACTAGGAGTCATATCCGACACATAGGAAGATGGTTATGGTTGTTGGAGGTCAGAGATTTCACCTTCAGGACATCTCTGCAGGAGTTCCTCACGGTAGTGTCCTAGGCCCAACCATCTTCATGTGCTTCATCAATGATCTTTCTGCCACCAAGGTCAGAAGTGGGGTTGTTTCACAATGATTGCACAATGTTCAGCACCATTCGTGACTTCTCAGATACTGAAGCAGTCCATGTTCAAATGCAACAAGATCTGGACAATTCAGACTTAGGTTGACAAGTGGCAAGTAACATTCATGCCACACAAATGACAGGCTATGACCCATTACCAATAAGAGTCAATCTAAACATCACCCCTTGACCTTCAAAGTGTTACCATCACTGAATCCCTCACTGTCAACATCCTTGGGTTTACCATTGACCAGAAACTCAACTGGCCTCACCACATAAACACTGGTTACAACAGCAGATCAGATATTGCAGCGAGTAACTCACTGCCTGACTCCTCAAAGCCTCTCCATTATCTACAAGGCACATGTCAGAAGTGTGATGAAATACTCCCCACTTGCCTGGATGGGTGCAGTTCCAACAACATTCAAGAAGCTTGACCTCATCCAGGACAAAACAGCATGCTTGATTGCCACTGAATCCAGTGAACATCCCCACTTCTGACCTTACAACGGAGGCAATCTCATCAATGAAGCAGCTGAATTTGGTTGGCATAGGACACTAGCTTGAGGAACCCTTGCAGAAATGTCCTGGAGGTGAGATGATTGGCGTCCAACAACCATAACCATTTCCCTTTGTGTAAGACAGGACTCCAACCAGTAGAGAGTTCCCCCCCACAATACCTATTGACTCCAGTTTTTCTAGGGGTCCTTGATTCTACATTCGATGTTACCTTGATGTCAAGGGCTGTCACTCTCACCTCACCCCTGGAATTCAGCTCTTTTGTCCATGCATGAACCAAGGCTGTAATGAGGTCAAGAGCTGATAAGCCCTGTTGGAACACAAATTGCAACTTTTCTACCTTGCAGATTATTCTAAAAGTCTATCACATTCTAAGTAAAGAACTTCTTCCCTGTAGTTGCTTTCAGGTTATTTTTTGTGAATGCATGTTGAAATAACTCCACAGAGGCTGGTATCCTATTGCCAAGTCACCCTTTATTTACACATGGAGAGTCCTTGACACTGACCCAGCTCCCTCAGAGCCTGCTCTGAGTGAACAGAACCTCTGACACTCCTGTTCTTATCTGTCAGCCAGGGCTTCCTGAACAGACCAGATTAACAGCCCCAATCAGGGAACTCATATTCTGAGTCAGCCTCCTGGCTGACCTCATTACAGTCACTACATTCCTCCCCTTCTGAGTGTAAGGACATAGGCTTGTTCTTTGTAGCATCTCCTGGGGCATTTTAGCACTGGGTCAGGTTCATCCAACTCTGCTTCTGATACGGACAGCATGTAATGTATGATAGCTCACCTCTTGCACCCGGAGCATCTCTGAAGAAATTCATTCTCTTCTTCAAGCAGTAAGGCATTGAGGTGGCGACATCTGCCGTGTCCATCTCAGATTCTGAGGTATCTTCAACTCTTGATGGAGAGTGAGAACCCATGGGTTCCAGAACAGTTGGAAAGGCAGTCGAGGAGCTGGGCACATTTTGCACACACACCATATGTGAGGTTGCAACTTTCATGTCGTCCATGTGCTTGTTCAGGATTTTTGCACCTATCTGAACTTTAGACGTCACTGCACCTGACCTCCCATTGACCAAACCTCATACCCATGCAAGGCCATTCCTGTGGTTCCTGCACCAAACTTCACTCCTGAAATAAACAATCTCTTTCGCTTAGTGGAGTCTTGTGTCCAGCATTGGCGTTCGTGGTGCTGTTTCACCCTGCCCTTGTTGGCACTCTGGGCATTGTATCCAAGCTGGCCAACAGACATAACTTCTTTCCAACATCTTCATTTTGGAAACCCCTGGATGACTCTGGTGGAGCTCAGCCAGTCTCTGATGGCAACCGTTGCTTGGGACAGTCACTCTTGCTCCCCATTATAATATGCTGCCCTGTTCTGTGATCTGATCTCTCTTGGTCCAAAAAGGTTTCAATTTCTGGTTGTGATGGCCCTTTGATTTCGCTCATCACCACCAGATATTTCAGTTTTGCCAGGACCAGATCTTTCTGTGTCCAAAGTCTGATATTGTCAGCTGTGACTGGAAGTGTGTCCAGAAAATTTAAAACCATTACAGAGTCTTCTGGTGGCAGTGCCACCAGTGGTGTATCTGCCAGACTGAGGTGGCTCAATGCATCTGCATTTGCTACTTGGCCTCCCAGACAGTATTCCAACTTGTAATTACGCATACTTAGTATTGGAGCTCACCACTGACTTTGGCCTAAAGCTATGGGTGGCACTGCTTTGTCCTCTTTAGGCAGACCTTGCAGGGGTTTGTAATCTGCTATTATTACAATTATAGGTCTGTAAAGGTATTGGTGGAACTTCCTGACTTCAAGTATGACCGCCAAACCTTCCTTCTCTATCTGGGTGTATTTACGCTCTGCAATAGCCAAAGTCCTGGATGCATATGCTATTGGATGTTCCTCTCCATTGGGCCACCTATGAGCTAATACCAATCTGATGCCTTATGGAGATGCCTTATTGCATGTCAATACCAGGTCTTGCTTGGGATCATGGTGTGCTAACGCCTTAGATGATGATAGCTGCTTCTTCACCTTCCTGAAAGTTATGGCTTGGCTACGTGACCATTTCCGAGGCTGACCCTTTTTAAAGAGTTGATGCAAAAGTGCCAGGATGGAGGCCAGGTTACATGTGAACTTTCTGT
>NC_063359.1:31554322-31579322 GCF_021869965.1 Rhincodon typus | reverse complement strand
AATAATTCGCTAACCCAAGGAAAGACCTAAGCTCCGGTACAGACGTAGGAGATGGGGCACCTTTGATTGCCCTCACGTTATCTTCCAACGAGTGTAACACTTGGGGTGCCTGGAAGATACATTTTTCCCTTCTAAGGTGTACGCTTGACTGGGAGAAACGTTTAAGGACTATGTCCAAGTTCTCGAAGTGCTCCTTATTGGTCTTCTCTGTTATTAGCCTGTCATTAACATTAACAACATTTAAAAGGCATTTGGACGAATACATGGATAGGAAAGGTTTAGACGGATCTGGGCCAAGTGCAGGGAAATGGGGTGGGCGTGGATAGACATTTTGGTTGGCATGGACCAATTTGGGCTGAAGAGCCTGTCTCTGTGCTGTAGGACTCTATGATTCAATGACTCTAACTGGATAACTGGTGACCTGGACAGACCTTGTAAAATGTTCTCAATCATCTGCTGAAAAATTGCACAGGCTGACGATACTGCACATGGCAGTCTCGTATATTGGTACAACCCCTTAAGGATATTAATTGTAGCATATTTCTGGGAATCGTTATCTAATTACAATTGCAAGTATTCATGGCTCATGTCCAGCTTTGTGAAGGACAGCAAAGAGGATTGGTTTGATGATTCCTTCACTTTCCAGCCTCCTGATGTTTGCATCAATTTTTGTTCGTAAGGCAAATGGCACTGGGTGGGCCTTGCAGAATCAACACGCAAGGTGGCCTTGGCTGCTTTGATATTTTCTAGACCTTCCTGAAAACGTCCAGGTATTAAAATAGGACTTCACTCAGGCAGCCATTTTCTAACTGAAAAATGTTAATGTAATCTAGGTGAATCTTTCTCAACCAATTTTGCCCCATCAAGCTTGGGCCCGAGCATTTTACTACAATCAGTGGTAACTGAACTAGTTGCTTCTCATAAGAGACCGGAACTGAAGTTGTAACCTTAATCTGTAAAGGCTCCCCAGTATAGGATCTCAGTCTAGCCGAGGTCTTGCGCAAACTTAAGGGTTGGAGTCCAGAGCGAATTTTGTTAAAGACTGGTTTTGTGACCACTGAAACAGCTGCATCAGAATGGACCTCCATTAGAACCAGGTGACCCTTTAACCAGATATTTATTTTGATGGCTATGATTTGGATGTTGCTAAGCAATTTAACTGTTCCAAACCAGATGTAGGTGAACTTTCCAGGATGTGCAGTCTCCTGGATACCAGCCTATGAATTCTCTTATTCAGTTTAGGTCTAGTGGGATGCTTTTGCTGCCTCAAGTCTGCATACTGGCAGCAACTACAATGGCTTTCTGGCCCGGATCGTGAAGAAAATGTTAACTGTTTGGCTGAGGCTTGGCTTTGTTTTGAGGTTTTGCTGCGGGCTGACCTAGAGTCCCTCTGTCTGTTCATGTCCTGAGTGAGGCTGTGCAATTGCCTTCACTCAAGTAGTGATCCCCAAGCTCAGTTGGCCTGGTGAAGGTGTCCACTTCCATCGGCATAACCTGCAACTCATGTGCTCCACTTGCCATATTTTCCAGTGATAAAGCCAGTTGTCGTGCCTGTTTGAAGTCCAGTTGAGCTTCAGCTAGTAGGCGCTTTTGCATGGTTACATCATTAATCCCATATACCAAATGGTCTCTCAGCATCTCATTAAGGGTTAAATCAAAGTCACATGTCTCTGCCAATCATCTTAACCGAGTCAAAAATCCCAATACGGATTTTCCTAGTTCTCGAATCGCCAAGTAAATCCTATAGCATCTCACAAATAGAGGAAGCTTAGGTTCATAATATTCCTTCACTAAATCTAACAACTCTTGAAAGGTTTTAGTATCTGGTGCCTCAGGGAAAGTTAGGATCCTAATATTCAAAAAAAAAATGCAAGTCCACAAGCTGTAAGGAGAATTACTCATTGCTTTTCATTTGCCCCAATGTCATTTGCCCAGAAAAAATATTGCATTATTTCCACATACTGAGCCCAGTCTTTTGACAGCAGAATCGAATTTGTCAAGCTTCCCAAATAATAGCACAATGCCAGAAATACTTACCATAACTCAGAGACAACTGTTGCAAGCGAATTTCTTCAGGAGCGTGCTTTTCTCTAGTCGCCATGGAAATAACTCTACAGAGGCCGGTATCCCGCCATGTCATCCTTTATTTACGCATGGAGAGTCCTTGACACTGATGCAGCTCCCTCAGAGCCAGCTTTCAGAGTGAACAGGATGTCTAACACTCCTGTTCTTATCTGTCAGCCAGGGCTTCCTGCTTAGACCAGATTAACAGCTCCAATTAGGGAACCCATATTCAATGAGGCCCATTTAGCTGACCTTGTTACAAATCATTACACACGTATTCTGACTCCCCTGACTTTAAATGGCCATAAGAGGTTTTTCTTTGTCTCATGCTTCCTGGTTGGCCTCAAAAAATGCGGGTGAGCAAATGTGTTGGAGGTTGGATAGTGGATCATTCATAAGAATTTCTGCTTTGTTGAGCACTAAGTGTTAATTGTTGCCACATTTTATTTTAGGGAAGCAAAGATTACTTTTTGACTAGTGGGGACAAAGTTCGATTCTTTTTTGAAGAAGGAGTGTTTGATAGCAAAGGTAAAGCCTAATGCCACTTGTATTTCACGTTAATTCATAAGAGAAAAATTGCATGTATTTGGTTTTCACATTGAAACAAATCACATAATAATAAACTGCAGTGACTACTATAATATTCCCAGGTGTATTGGCCATCAGTAACATCCTGGAAATAGTCGTGAAACGTGTGGCTGGTTCATCCATCTTTAAGTGCTATCAGCTAAGAGTAAGACATTAACCAAGTGCAACAATGTTTAAATCCTGAGATTCTTTTATCTGTGGACATCAAGATTA
Source organism: Rhincodon typus (assembly GCF_021869965.1). Lineage (NCBI taxonomy): Eukaryota > Metazoa > Chordata > Chondrichthyes > Orectolobiformes > Rhincodontidae > Rhincodon > Rhincodon typus. The sequence continues at coordinate 31,576,457 of NC_063359.1, read as the reverse complement.
TCTGCAGGGGAGAGCTCTCTGTGTTCTGGTCAATATTTATCCATTCATCACCACCACCACTAAACTAGATGATATGATTATTTTTCTCTGTTGTGTCATGTGAAAAGCACCTGCCACAACGTTAAGAGGAGAGAGAGCTGTTCAAGTCATGAATGGCTTTATTAGGGTAAATAAAGAGAGATCCTTTCCATTGGTCAAAGGATTGGTGCTGAGGACACAATCTTAAGCTGCATAGCAAAAGTCCTGGATGCAGCATGAGGAAGCTTATCACTTACACACGCAAACTACTATCATCTGGATTGCTCTGCCTGAAAGGATGCTAGAAGAAGATTCAACAATAACAGTCAGAAAAAAGTTAGTTAAGTATTTGAAAGGGAGAAAAATAAATTACATGGCTATGGGCAAATATTTGGAGAATGGGACCAACTAGATAAGGGGTTGAATGACCTCCTGTGCTATAACATTCTATGATTCTATGGTTTGCTCACAACTGAGACTACACTGTCTGTTTAGTGGTTCAGAACATCGAAGAATTTGAAAGGTGCTATCTAAATGCAAGTTCATGCCTCTAATAATTTATAATGTATCTCAGTATTATAGGGTGAAACTATGTGAAAAGATGTGGTTTTTTTCCCATTTTTATTTCTGCAGATGACTAGTTGGCAGATTTCCACCTTACCTTAACCTGCCATTCTGTAACCAGTGCCTCGATAGCAATGAGGACTGGGAGCTATGGCTCTTTCCCACTCTCCATGGCCTCTACTTGGTAACACTCTGAGATGTCAGGGCTGTGGTTAGGAATACAGTAAACTGTAACTGTCAACTCTTGTCAGTGTACTCTGGTGTATATTGCATCGGACCTCCAATGTGCCAGCATACACATCTGTTCTTTATGTCTCTGGCTTCAGGGAAAGAAAGGAAACTTTTTACACTGATTCCTTTCAGAATATCATTCGAACAACACTGCTGTCCTCCTGTACCGTATGTACAAAGTGATTTTTCATGCCTCTGCTTTGACAGTAAATAATGCCCTGGGGTATAATGGCAAGGATTTAATATGGCTATTTGTCATCTTTTGATTCATCTGTTCACAGTATAATGTCAAATAGGAGTGATCACTTTAAATGGAGACTTAGCACATTTTTTTTCATTCTCTGCCTCCTTAATATGTGGAATGAAGTTATTTGTTAGCCTAGGCTAACAGCACAGGTATCGCCCAAACTTGGGATCTTGTGCATGTCCCAGCAGGAAGAGTCTTTACCAACTGAGAAACTGGCAAGTCAAAAATCCTTCCATAGAAAGATGTTCTTACTCAGCCAGTGGTCACAAATCTACTAATTTTCATTTTTCTCTTCATTTAGGTGACTTTCTTGTACCAAAGGAGAAGTCTTTGAATAAAATTGGCCATGGTAAGGTCACTGCTTTATATTTTTGGGTAATGTAGAGAATAATTCCTTTCTTTTCATTTTGAGTGAAGTGTGCAAGAACATCCTGCTGAGGGGAATAGCAGCATTCACTGAAAGATTTAGTGAAGTTATTAGATTGCAAAGATCCAGCAAAACACTCATAAACCAGATTGAGGTGCTCAGTGAATTGCAAAGCTTTCCTGTCTGCTCAGTCAGGCTGGTTTTTAACTTGCTCACTGGGCTTTCTATTTATCTTTCAGCAATTGTTAGGGAATGGTTGATTGTTTTGCCACTTTTTAACCCAGGCAAACTGAGACCAATTTAAGTAACCATACTGCAGCAAACTTGAAATCAAATGCATTGAGTAGTTTTGTTATTGTAGGAACACACGTTCTTTATTTTGAACGTATGTCTTTCAAACCAGTTAGAAAGATCAGTTAGGAAGCATTTAAATATTTTCCCAAGTAGCAGACTCCTTTACAGTTTTATAATTCTGGCAAGATTCTCTGCTTTCTAGGAAATTTTTACAAATTGGCTTCATATAAAACCTTATGTCAGCTGGGTCTTTGTCCTCTAATGAAATCTAATTGATGGCACAATAGAGTTTAGACTATATTCTAAATTGAATGCTAATGATCCCTAATTCCCATGTTTCACCTTAAGCAAGAGGGCTCACCCAGACACTCACCAATAATGTGATTCTTCTCCACAGCTCTTCATGCCTTGGAGCCTGTATTCAAAAATCTCACCCATTCACTGAAAGTGCAGGTGGGTCTTTCTTGAGTCTACCATCAATGTAGTGTCTTACAGTGGCTGGCAAGCAGAACTTGTGTATCAGTGAAGCTTGATATAGACTATTGTCAAGTCACCTAAATGCTTTCTGTTATTTTTTGTGAGCTAGAAACCAGGTAGAAATAAACACAATGTTTGTTGAATCCAATTTTAGGAACATTTTCCCATCCCCAACCCAATGAATTGTTCTGTTTCAGGTTTAGAAACCTAGGAACCCAAGAAGGCCATTTGACCCTCGAACCTGTTCCGCCATTCAATAAGATCATGGCTGATCATTGAGCTCAAAACCCTAATCCCATCTTCCCCCCATATCCAATGATCCTTCTAGCCACAAGAGCTATATCTACTGCCTTCTTGAAAACGCCTAATGTTTTGGCCACAATCATGTTCTGTGGTAGTGAATTCCATAGGCTCACCACTCACTGGGTGAAGAAATTTCTCCTCATCTCATTCCTAAAAGGTTTACCCCTTATCCTTAAACTATGATCCCTTTAACTAAGACAACCCTGCCATCAGGATCATTCTTCCTGTATCTAACATGTCTAGTCCTGTTGGAACTTTTTGTTTTCTCTGAGATCCCCTCTCATTCTTCTAAACTCCAGTGAATACAATCTTAACTAACTTAATCTCTCTCATAGGTTCTGTCATCCCATGAATCAACTTGGTTAACCTTTGCAGCACTCCCTCAAGAGCAAGAACATCCTTCCTCAGATAAGGAGACCAAAATTACACACGATATTCCAGGTGTGGCCTCACCATGCCTTGTATAATCGCAGAAAGACATCCTTGATCCTGTACTCGAATCCTCTTGTTATGAAGGCCAACATACAGTTTGTGTCCTTGACTGTGTTTTAAGTGTGCAACCCCGTATTCTGCAATTATGCGCTCTAGTCCTAAACTCTCCCAGAAGTGGAAACAAACTTTCTGCTCCTACCTTTTTGAGTCCCCTAAGAATCTTGAATGTAGATTGCCTTTGTTCCTCTGTATCCCAGTGGGTACAGGTGCAATCAACTCAACCTCTTCTCATAAGACAGCCCCTCTATACCCTGTATTAGCTGAGTGGATCTTCACTGGGCTGCCTCCAATGCCAGTATATCTTTCCTTAGATAATGGGCCTAAAATTGCCTACAGTATTCCAGCTGAAGCTTTAGTAGTTCCTTGTAAAGCTTTAACAAGACTTCAGTATTTTTATACTCTATTCCCTTTGAAATAAAGACCAGCATTCCACTCACCCTCCCTATTACCTGCTAAACTTGGATGCTGGTTTTTGTGATTCATCCATTACATTTAAATAATGCAACAGTTTTTGCCTCCTGTACATACTTGTGCTTCAACCTGTGAATTGGTCATTACATCAAAGATTCCTGACTTTGCCAGTTTGAACATGAACCCTTTGGCCTATTGCCAATTTAACTTAATTATCCAGATTTACTTTTTCTATGCCATTTACTATTTGTCTGTCTGTGCAAGAAGGAATTTAAGATTTTCCAAGCCTTTAATCAGTTTTCTGCTCCTGGAGATCAGTCTCAAGTCTTGAAAGTCTTCTTTGTGCCTCAGTTGTATTCCTTTTAACCTCACTTGCTCCTCCATAGGGGAGAAAGGACAAACTAACAAAGACTCCCTGTTGTTCTCACCTGTGAACTCCCTTTTGTGACTCACTCACAGGATGCAGGATCACTGGCTATGCCAGCATTTATTGCTGAGAGGTCAGTTCTGAGTCAGTCACATCACTGTGCATCATCTGTGAAGGTTATTGTGTGAAGACCAGACCAGAAAGGAATGGCAGATTTCCCGTAAAGGGGTCATGAACCAGATGGGTTTTATTCCACCATCTGTCATGGCAGCATTTGAGCCTGGATCCCCAGAACATAACCTGGGTCTTTGGATGAATAGTGAAGCAATAATACCACCAGGCCAAGACCTCCCCAGTTTATTTGAATGTAGATTTAACATACATTTGAGAACAGGTAGCTTGGCTGCCCTCATTGCTCAGGGAATCATTTGGATCTGACAGAATTAAAGAAGGACTAGAACATGTGCATCCATTGAAATGAATCTGTGTCTCTGTGTGACAGGAGATAGCCCAGAAGTTGGATCTAAAGGAGCCGGTCATTGTGCAAAGCATGTATATCTTCAAGGTATGTGAGGACGTTATTTCCCTGCACCAACTATTGGTGAAATGGTACAGTTGGAAGCTGAAATTTTAGACTTTTTGAAAACCACAATAAATCAAGCAGAGTCAACATGGTTTATGAAAGGGAAATTTTGTTTACAAGTTTTATTGGAGTTGTTCGAGGGCAAATTGAGCAGGGTCGATGAAGGAGAATCAACATATATCATGTGCTTGGATTTCAAAAGATGACATTCAAGCATAGGAACAAGGAACAAGAATAGGCCACTCAGCCCTTTGAGCCTGATCCATAATTTAATGAGGTCATGGCCGATCTGATTTTAACCTCAATTCTACATTTCTGATCTATTGTTCCCTGGCTTTTCCTTACCACCTTTCATAAATAGTGGCACCACATTAGCCAACCTCCGGTCTTCCAGCACTGCACCTGTGGCTATCAATGACACAAATATCTCAGCAAACGTCTCATCCTGAGACAAAAAAAATCAATATAATCCCATTTTGAACTTAATACAGCAGGAACAGCAGCAGTTGCTGACTGTGCACATGAAGACCGACTGTCCAGTGCTTAACTATTGTATCGGCTGCTAGACAGAAGCAAAAACATAAGTAGATTGGCATTTTAGTGCTCCCTCATTCTCTCATCAGTGGCTTATTTGATTACTATGGGTCTAATACACAAGTCAATACAAGAGGTCTGAAATTTGATTCTCAGTCACGGTGAGCTGATCTCTGCACGTGGTGGCCATAGGAGAGTTGCAAATGGCTTCAGTTGCCCTGATGCTTCAGCACAATAGGAAATTTGAGACATGGAGACAATAAGCCACAGCTTTGACTCTTGTAATTCTTGCAGCTGAAATGTTATAATTGGTACTAGAGCCAGGCTTCCACCAAGTCCTTGTGGAATGCTATGTACAATTACAACATTTAAAAGGCATCTGGATGGGTATATGAGTAGGAAGTGTTTAGACGGATATGGGCCAAAAGCTGCCAAATGGGACTAGATTTATATAGGATATCTGGTCGGCATGGATGAATTGGACCAAAGGGTCTGTTTCCATGTTGCATATCTCTAAGAATCTATCTACCTCTGCTCTAAAAATATTTAAAGATTCTGCATCCGTTGCCTTTTGAGAAAGGGAATTCCAAACACTTCCAATCCTGAGAGAGAAATAAATGTTACCTCATCTCTGTTTTAGATGGGCGACCCCTTGTTTTTAAATGATGATCTCTAATTCTAGATTTTCCACAAGAATCCTTTAAAATCCTTTTAACATCCACTTGGTCAACTCCTCTCAGGGTCTTACATTTTTCAATCAAGTCATCTTTGACTCTTCTACACTCCAGATGATACAGGCCTAGCTTGTCTAGCCTTTCCACTCATTCCAGGTAAAGGTTTTGATAAAGTGTCACATAAAAAACAATGCAAGATTAAGAGCTTAGAAGAATGAGGGGCGATCTTACTAAAAAGTACAAGATTCAGAGGAGTTTGACAAGGTAGATGGTGAGAGGATGTTTCTCCTTGTGGGAGAATCTGGAACTAGGGGTTTCACAATAAGGGCTGTCCCATTTCAGACATACATGAGAAGGAATTTCTTCGCTATGACGGTCACTAATGTTTTGAATTTTCAACACTGGAGAGCAGTGGAGATTAGACTATTGACAGTACTCAAGGCTGAGTTAAAGAAATATTTGTTCTACAAGGGTTATGGGGTAGGCTACAGACATAAAAACCGTGATCTTCTTGAATGGCAGAGCAGACACTTGGAGCCAAATGGTTTACCTCTGCTTCAATTTCTTATGTTTTTATGAAAGATAGGAGAGGCCCTGATGCAAAACCTTTGCTAGAAATACATCTTTCAATCAATTGTTTCTGTTGTACGTTTTGCTTTTAGAGCAACTCTTAAGTGAGAAAGTATGCAATATTTGCATGCCTTGCTTAAATGTAGTTAAAAAGAAAAAAATGTTTGTTTGGTTTTGTGAGTGTTTTATAGTTTGGAGCTGTGAGCTACAGGCCACCTAGGAGTAGACAATGGACTTGAAATTTTCCTTGATGGCTCTGCTAGTAGCTTATCAATAAGTGACTCTATCAGTAAATGACTGAGTCATACAAACCAGAACAGACTCTGTTCTCCCTGTGACTTGTGTTCATCGTCGGAAATCACACAACACCAGGTTATAGTCCAACAGGTTTATTTGAAAACAAAGGCTTTTTGAGCCTCGCTCCTTCTTCAGGTGTTCATGGAATCATAGGATGGTGGCAGCACAGAAAGAGGTCACTTAGTTCATTGTGTCTGTGTTGGCTGCCCACAAGAGCAACTCACCAAGTTCTACTCACCTGACATTTCTCCATAACTCTCCATTTTTCCCCCTCTTGTGAAAATTGTCCAGTTCTATTTTGAGAGCCACGATTGAACCTGCCTCCACCATACATTCAGGCAGTCAATTTCCAGATCCTAGTCATTCATTGTGTGAAAAGGTTTTTCCCCAATGACCTCTGGTTCAAATGGAAACAGTTTCTCCTATTTGTTCTGTCCAGACTGCTCAGGATTTTGAATACCTCTGATCAGGTCTTAATCTTTGTACCAAGAAAACTGCCCAGCTTCTCTAATATATCCATGTAAATGAAATTTCTTATCCCTGGAATTCTTCTCATGAATATTTTCTGCACTCACTCCAATGCCTCCTGATGCTTCCTGAAGTGTGCCCAAAATTGGACGCAATACTCCAGTTGATACCAAAACATTGTTTGAAAGTATTCTCGACCAGAACATCAATTCCCCTGTGTATCGTGAAGGCTGCCTTGGAGGACACTTACCTAAAAATTGGAAGCTGAATGTCCTTGACCGCCGAAGTCTTTGCAGTCTGGGACGGAACATTCCTGTCTGGCGATTGTTCTGCGGTATCCATTCATCTGTTGCCATCGCGTCTGCATGGTCTTGCCAATATACCGTGCCTCAGGGCATCCTTGCCTGCAGTGTATGATGCAGACAACGTTGGCCGAGACCCATGAGTATCTGCCATGTACGTGGTGGGCGTATGTTCCCGTATGTGATGGTAGTGTCCATGTTGATAATCTGGCGTGTCTTGCAGAGATTGCTCTGGCAGGGTTGTCTGGTGTTGTGGTCAATGTTGTCCTGAAGGCTGGGTACTTTGCTGTAAATGATGGTCTGTTTAAGGTTTGGCAGTTGTTTGAAGGCAAGAAGTGGAGCTGTAAGATGGATGTTTGCTGTCATCAACAATGGATGAATGAACACCGTGCAACAATCGCCAAACAGGAATGTTCCTTCTCAGTCGAGGAACACTTAAGCAGTCAAGACACTTAAGACATTCAGCCTCCGATCTTCGGGAAAGCGTCCTCCAAGGTGGCCTTCAAGATTCACAACAACCCAGAATCGCCGAGCAGAGACTGGTTGCCAAGTTTCGTACCCACAAAGACGGCCTCAACCGTGATCTTGGGTTCATGTCGCACTACATGTAACCCCACCATACTGTTTTGTATTTGTAAAATCTTTGTTACTGACCTGTTTTGACATCATCACCTCGAAAACTTGTTATGATCTCTCTACCTTAATTAGTTTTGTGCAGTTCTGGGTTACTTGTTACCTTGGTTAGACCCTCGGCATGCAACTCTTATACCTATCATGTTATTCCAGCCATTGGTTTGTCTTCAGCACCATCTTATTTTTAACTTTTTGTAATTATCTCTCTGCCTCAATTAATCAGATCATTGGTCATTCCTTCATTTGCTATTCAGCTGTTGACACTTTACTCACACTGTCTGACACTTTTGATCACCTGCAGATACTTGTTATTTCGCCTGTTCGGCACTCCACTGACACTATTTGTACAATCTTTTGATGTCTCTGCCTATAAATTCCTGTGCTTCTCTTCACTTCATGTGATGAAGGAACAGTGCTCTAAAAGTTTGTGATTTCAAATAAACTGTTGGACTATAACCTGGTATCATGTGACTTCTGATCTCGAATCTTCGTGGCTCTTTGACATGGACATTATTTCAACAAGTACTATACTGGTTACGTGACAATGGATAGCATTGTGTTGGGCTGAATGCAAGCTGAATCCTTCTCCTGCCAGCCCTGCATCACCCTACTTAAGGCATCATTGCATATAAAGGAGTATTAAACTTATAGTTCAGGTTTCCCTTTGTAACCTAGGTGGTCTTGAAATAGCTGTGTGCACTGTGGCCAGCAAGTGCCTCCTTTTAATTGTGCTTCATAGAGATGCCTACCTGCAAACTGCAATGAAAGGTGACATAATTGGCATTGCTTGTGACCAGCATTTGCACCCCACATGCATGTCTTTTTTATTATTCATTCGTGGTACCTGGGCATCATTAGTTGGCTAAGATTTATTGCCCATACCTATGATATGATTGTGAATGTTCACACTGCAGCAATTGACCTGAAAGACCTGTGTGTGCACAGATGTAGAGCACACATTTTTGGCTGACATTTCAGATGTGGTTCCAGTTATTTTCCATTCGCTGGTCACTTTTAGGAACCAGGAGACCTTGGAGGCAGTGAGAGGTCACACTGGACACTGTGAGTAGCTGGCTTGGCCTGGATGTCACCCTCTCCCTTCCCCCAAGCCCCAAGTCCCTTTCTACCAGCAATCCCTGGCCAGTCCAACTTGACCGAAGTGCCACATGTTCCCCCCACCCCCACTATAACAAATCAAGACTCCAATATTACCCCCGGATCCATGACCCCAATTTGGGATGTCCACCATCAAGCTGCACAGTCCCCTCCTTGAGGCCATGGTGGTAGTGTCCACCCCACTCCCATAGCCACCAATGTCCTCTCATGGACTACTGCTCACTCCCTTTCTATATCATTTTTCTTACCATCACTGTCATTGTGTCCTCGGCATCCAACAATCCCCTGCGTCTCCTCTGCTGCCTACAATCCCCAGCATTGATTCCCTCCATCTCCCAACCCCTAGAGAGCTCTCTTCTGTCTCGCACCACCATTCCATGCGTGCTCGTTCCACTGATGCCAAGGACTGACTGTCCACTGACAGTCCACTCCCTGGACTGCAGTGATACGGACCCCTGATCCTGACCATCCCAAATGGATAACTGACTGTGCACAAGCTACTGAACTGTAATGGCCCATTACTGATGATACCGGGGCCACAGACTGTCAGCAACCCCCTTGACTCGACTGAAGACTGGACTCCTTATACTTTGAGACATGGCCATTTGACTGAAGCACATGTAGTGTATGTGCTGCATAGGCACTAGGCATGTGCTGTAGGTCTGAGATTCACATATCACTGTGCCATATAGTAACATGTCCACATTAGTGACAGCTGACAACCCAGCTGGCTTTGTCTCTGCTCTGACTAGCTAGGCAAGACAGAGTACTGTGAGCCTTGTCCAGTCTATGAGATGGGTGCCTGTCCCTGCACACAAACTGTCCTTCCAGTTGCATTGCAATGAGAGGTGTCAGTGTACTCCAAAGTGCAGGAGTGTACTGTGAGTGGACCAGAATGTCCCACGATAGTGCAAAGAGGCTGGCATATGTCAGATGTCTGTATGTGTGGATGAGTGTCTGGGTGGCCAATGCCCATGCACCATGTCCTGTGGCGTTCAAACCAGTTGTCCAAGATGGAGGTCTAGAGGAGCATTGGTGAGCTGGAGTCACCAGCCACCCGCTTCAACTTTCATGTCAGGAACTCTCAGTATCTAGCTTCTATCCAATGCATGGCAGAATAGGAATCTGCATGTTAATGAGGTGAGATTAGATAATAATGGTGATAATGATCAATAATCCCCATTAATAGGCCTCTCATCACTCATGAGCAAGAATTTGGACCCTATGTGCAGAGCTCAGTTAGAAAACTGTTACTCCAGACATCGAGAAAGGCCTCACCCAACTTCTCCCATGATTCTTCTGAATTCCTCGCCTGAGCCCAGGTCGTTCCGGATCTGGGGAAATTCTGCGCTAAAAGTTTCTAGTTTTTAATTCTGAGGTCACCTATTATCTTTTTGTAATGTTCTGAAACATTATCTCATGGGTGTACATTAATGTCTTGATCTACTTGATGATGCAGTGCATGAGATGACAGTGTGTCTTTCATGGAAGTCTACAGATTATGTCAGGTGGCTAAAGTTAATCAGTTGAATCCCACCTTAAGTGTCCTGTACTACTAGAGCACTCTACTGTAGTGTAAGCTTGTACAAATGCTAACAATATGTTTCTCTGTTTTTTTTTCCCCTTCTTCAGCAACCACAAATTGGTGGTGAAGGTATGGCAAAACCATCTTCCCTGTAACATCACACACCTGCCGCTCAGTTGTCCTTGTGTTTGCTCTGTCAATCCAACTGGATAACCAAGAAGAGAATAATATTCCCAATGCAATAACTGTGACTGATTTTTTAAGATTATAATTTCCTTTCTTCAACAATCATCACATTACTAGATTGGTTATTTTTCTTCCTCTGTCACTTTTGTTTTAAACAGTGAGAGGGATGTGAGGTACCATTGCTGATGTAGTGAGATAATCTTGCCAGAACTCAAAGAGGAAACGGTATGGTGTCCTCTCTTGATCGACTGAATTCACCTCAACAATGTTTGAATTCAGAAGTAGGAATGTCCCAATACAGTTATATAGAGAATGCACCTGGAGTGCTTTGTGCAATTTTGGTTTCCCTACCTGAGACAGGATATACTTGTCATAGAGGGAATACAGCAGGGATTCACTAAGCTAATACTGAGAATGGCAGGATTGTCATATGAGGACAAATTGGTTTGATTGGGCCAGTACTCACTAGAGTTCAGAACAGTGAGAAGGGATCTGATTGAAATATATACAAAACTAAGAGGGCTAGACAGACTAGATGCAGAGAGAATGCTTGCCCTGGTTGGGGTGTCTGGGACCAAGGGTCACAGGTTCGGGATATGGAGAAATTATTTAGGATTGTTTAGGGCTGAGATGAGGAAACATTTCTGCAATCAGGGGCGGTCAACCTGTGGAATTCACTACCACAGAAGGCTATCGAATTCAGGTTGCTGGGTACATTTAAGAAAGAGATTGATCAATTTTTAGATGGTAAACATATCAAGGAGTGTGGAGAGAAAGTGGCAATATGGAGTTTGGATAGAAGATCAGCTGTAATCATATTAAATGTTGGAGCAGGCTCGAAGGTTGAATGGTCTACTCCTGCTCTTAGTTTCTCAGAGTTTCTTTTGGCTGTAAATTGATGATCTGTTTTTGATGACAATAAATTCATCCCCTATTTCTCTCTGATCAATTTTGTTCTCACTGTCCCCAGTGGCCCCTCATCAGGATGCTTCATTTCTATATACAGAACCTCTCGGACGTGTTATAGGGTTTTGGATTGCACTGGAGGATGCAACTGAGGAGAATAGCTGTCTTTGGTTCATTCCTGGTTCCCACACAGGTAGGAATCTCAGTGACTTGACATCTCTCATATACTTTAGCGATACCTGGATGCTATTTTAAACCACCTTTGTACCTTGACATTATCTGTTAGTTATGAAATGCAATCTCATCCGTGCTGCTGGTAAAATTTTCGTTTTGAATTTGTTCAAGGGATTTGGGCATCACTGGCTGGGCCAGCATTTATTACCTATCTCTGGTTGCATTTTGAGAAGGTGGTAGTGAGCTATCTTCTTGAACTGCTGCAAACCATGTGGTGTGGTATACCCACAGTACTGTTACAAAGAGAGTTCCAAGGTTTTGACTGAGCAACCAGTGAAAGGATAGAGATATATTTCCAATCTGGGATGGTGTGTGACTTGAAGGGGAACTTATAGGTCGTGGTCCCATGCATCTGTTATTCTTGCCCTTCCTGGTGGTGGAGTATATGGGATTGGAAGATGCTGTTGAAGGAATCTTGTTGTTTTGCTGCAGTGCATTTGGTAGATGATACACACTGCTGCTGCTGTGCATTAGCAGTGGAGGGAGTGAATATTTAAGGTGATGTATGGGGTGCCGATCAAGCATGCTGCTTTGTCCTGGACAGAAGTCATTCTATGGGCAGAGTGATGAGAAAGGGAAGATAGGAACCTCAAGTCATTCTTTGTGTTTTTCTCGACACAAGCCTTCCTCAGCTGGGATATAGAAAGTAGATAAAAAAAAAGGTGTAACAGTAAAATTCACATACACAAAAAAATTACTGTTTGAAATATCACAGTATGCTTCATACCCAATATACAATACTTTGTTTCTTTCTGACTTGACAGCTGGTATTACCCGGAGGATGTTACGTGCCCCTAAAGGAGAATATCCTTTGCTCAAATTTGTTGGAAAGCAACCTGATTATCGAGATGATCAATTTATCCCTGTTCCTGTTAAAAAAGGTAGATGCAAATTTGAGATTGTAATGAAGATTGATTGTAATGCTTCGTATTGTATAGTAACTCCCTATTAGGTGGGGAGCAGGACAGAGTTACTGATGCAAACTCTACCATGTAATATCAGGGAACATTACAAGCAATGCATTTGAGTGCCTCTGATGCCAAAAATACTTGTGATCATCTGCATAACTGTGGGGATAAATTACTTCAATAGATTTGCTTCTCTAAATCTTGATATTATTTAGTCAATGAGCGATGGAACTCTGTGTTGATTTTCACAGGAAAACAGAAGAAATTATAGCAGATAATCTTCAAAATACTGGTTAGAAATTCTGTGCAATGACATGAAATTGACTTTAGCTCAGTTGTAAAGCAATGCTCCATCCTATGGTAGGAAATGTTCTGGCATCCCTGATTTCTTGCACAGTGGTTGTGCATACATAGGGATGAGAGGGGAAGCAGCAAGGCTTGACCAACCTGGAAGGAAGCAAAGATGAATTGACACCTGACTCCAGGACACCACCTGAGAGTTGGTGGAATGCATTTTCAGTGTAGATCTCGAAGCAGGCCTGGTGAGCACTTCTGAGCTGGTGTTTGCAAGTAAAGCAAGTGCATTATTAATAACACCGAGTTACTGACTCCAACAGTGGCTGAACCTTCCAATCGGCCTGATGGGAGTGTTGAATTGTGCCCCTTTACTTGACGTTCAGTAGTTTACAAACTAAAATTACCTGGTATTTTCGCAATGTGTGAGCATTGCTGGTGCTTTGAATTTCTCAATTATAGCTGAAGGAAGGTTTTCAAATAGTATCTGTGGCTTTAAATTGCAGGGTTTCTTGCCCTGATGTTGGGAATGAGATAACTACCTGTAATATAGATGCCTGGATTTCTAGCCTGTGCAGGCAGCTGAAGCCTCAGCAAGAACAAATTTGGAGCGTCTGCTGTCCGATACCACCACACCAGCAGCAGAAAATCCTTATGGGTCTCGGTGTTACTGGGACTGTTTTTTATTTAATAGTAACCATGCTGCAATATAAATATATAAAGGCATGTATGTAAAATGTTTTTAACCTGAATGTTAATATGAATAAAATACTGTCTAAACTATCTGATGCTGGATGTTTTGCTGTATGCAGGTGGTCTTATCCTTATTCATGGAGAAGTTGTGCACAAAAGTGCTCGAAACACATCAAATAAATCACGGCATGTTTATACCTTCCACCTGATGGAATCCCAGGATAGTCAATGGAGTGAGGAGAACTGGTGAGTGGAGTTTCATTTACAAGATTCCAATGTTGATTTGATTATTTTAGCTTGGATATTTTCCTGCATTTAATAAAACCCTCCTGCTGAATATTTCTTGCATTGTTAAACAATGGTGGTCTTGTCTGAACGGTGAATTCCACCACAGTCAGTCTGTTACCATCTGCTCAAAGGTCTATTCGTCAAGATGGTATTTGATCAATAGGAAGAGAGTATGCTGCAGTGAAATGTGCCATCTCCTGCCTGGGTTGAGTTAGAAGATTCTTTTAGTGAATATTAAAGGGATGCATTCTCCCTCCTGGACTTCATTTTGATGATCCTAACAAGTGGTGAAGAATCTGGACAATTTACTTCTTTTATTCATTTCAGTTCATCCATCCATTTCATTTCAATCCATTCATTCATTCATTCAGTCAATCTGTGCCACCATGGGAAGGAAAGCCCAGGAGCTGTTTCTGCACATCAGTACTTGAAAGAAAAGTTCAGAAAGCTATTCTTATAAAAAGAAAGTGTACCATTAGCTTAACAGAGGTGGAAATGTTATAAAAATCCTTTACAAAACACTTTGTTACAGCCAACACAGGCTCATTATACCTATGTTACCTCATTGATAATTGTCTCACTACCCCTTTCTTTCCCCACTATTGACCTGTAATTCCTTACCCCTCCAAGTATTTCAATTATCTTTTCAAAGTTAATCTGCTTTCACTCCCATTTCAAGCAGTGCAATCCAGATGACAACAACTTCAAAAAGTCTCCCCTTCGCTAAAATTGTGTTCCAATTCTGGACTGGATATTTTTGCTGATTGGCTGAAGATGTAGAGGCAAAAAGAGGAGACTTTTTGAAGTTGTTGTCACCTGGATTGCCCTGCTTGAAATGGGAGTGAAAGCAGATTAACTTTGAAAAGAGAATTGAAATACTTGGAGGGGTAAGGAGTTACAGGTCAATAGTGGGGAAAGAAAGGGGTAGTGAGACAATTATCAATGAGGTCACATAGGTATAACGAGCCTGTATTCGCCGTAACATTGTATGATTCCTTTATATGAAACAGTGTATGATTGAATAAAACTTGCTGATTGTTGTTGAGATGAATGTGCTGAATATGCTTTTTCTTAATTCCAGGTTGCAGCCAACTCCAGAACTACCATTCCCATTTTTATACTCTTAACCGCCATCATTTTAACCAGAGCCAGTGCAATACAGAAATACATTATGTGTTCAGGTGTAATGTATTCTGCTGTTAGCTGAAATGAATAATACGTTAGATTGTGAGGACAATATATTTACAAAATAAATCTCATTATGATGAACTATTTTTCAGCGGCATGCTCATGGATTTAAGTAAATTGTAACCCTCTGCAACTGTCTTTTTGCACCCTTCCTACTCTTACTGTGATTTGTATTGACCTCACATTTACCTATTCTGGAATAAATTTGCAATTCATCTATCCTATGCTTTGCTTTATTCTCTTTTAAGAATTTGAATGAATTAAAAAAAAACATTTGTTCAGATGGAAATTTGTAATATGCAACCTCTAATAAAAGGTCTTAGTGAACCAGTTCGGAAGAAGAGTTATATCAGACTCAAAACATTTTCCACAAATGCTGCTAGACCTGATGAATTTTTCCAGCACTTTCTGTTTTTATTTCAGATTTTCAGCATCCACAGTATTCTACTTTTCTCATTGGAGCTAATTCTTTCAGTATGCTGGAGTAAACTTGTGAGAAATTGAGTAAAGTTTTTCATCCTGCTTGGATGCCTGGTGATCTTGGCTCAGATACTCAAATATTCATTAGAATTAATAAGTTTTGGGTAACTTGTTTACAACTTTGGTAGTATTTAGTTGATCCCCAAGGTATGGAAATAGTAATGAAAGAGAGCTAATAAGAACGAAAGAAAGAAAACCATTAATGCAGGATGAATGATCGATAGATTCTGATTTTATTCTTGTTTGACATTTTATACTTCCAGTGAATACATTCCAAACCTTCTGTACTTCACTACAATACAGTTCAGCATAAGGATGGTGATTGGTGATCAATATATGATGAAGTGCAACATGTTCAGAAATAGACTTTTGAACTGGGCCATGCTTAAAGATGGGGTGGGAGAGAGAGAAAAAAAAAGGCTGGTGGATGAATTACACTGCAGTCTGTACTGTTAATATATATTGCATCTGCAGAGGTATTGCTCATTGGATGAGCATGCAAATGGAAGCACTGAGAAAGGGTCTGTTTGCATGCTGTATGACTCTATCAGAGTTCAGTAGGCTTTGCTTAACCACTTTATTTGATGTGTGCCCTACAGTAGTTCAAACCTGAATGAAGGGGCTAAAATTATAAATTCTTTAAACTAGGAAGTTTAGGTGTCTGTCTGCATGGGTATTTCTGAAAATTTCTCATAGGATGTAGAAGTCACTGGCTAGACAAGCATTTATTGTCCATCTCTAACTGCCTTCAGAAGATTGAGTAAGTCTGATTTTGATTTTTTCCTGCTGCACTTCTGTTTCCTTTCCTGTTTTCCCACTTCTCCCCTTTTCATTCCAATAGTTCCTTAGAGATGATTTCAGAATCTTGATTCCTCTGTGGAATACAATAACAGTGATCAGCCTCTGATAGCTGATTGTTACTGATTGTGAAAATGCAGATACATAGCATAGGGATCTCTTCTCATCACTGAAATAGATGGAATGGGGGGTACAAGCAAGAGACAGAGTGTAGGAGATGGTGTAGAAGGAAGCAAAGGTGATATTAAAATCGGCTAGAAGAGAGAAAAAGCTATAAAAACAATTACTCACGATTCATTACAACTAGTATCTGAAGACAACAGCCATGTTAAAACAGATCCACTATCTGTGCAACATTGTAAAAAAAATCCTAATTTAGCTGTCAGGCACCATGCAAGTTACGTGAAGGTTCTTTTACGTATCAGAAGTTAACAAAGCATTTATTAAGTAATTGCAGCACATGGAATTTAACTATAGATTCATTTTTACATGGTTTATTAGTGTTTTCTAGCCTCACAGAATCTTCTGTTTGTAAATCTTTTGCCATTATAAACAGTTATGCATGCATCTTATCAAAGATTTACGATCAAGAAATTTAATTTTAGTAAATTTCTTAAAGTCAACAGTGCAGATCACAATTTAAGTCAAAGAAAAAGCAACCATCTTTTGGGAAATATTTAACTTGTGTTCAGTGTACAACAATGCTTGAATTTATCTGTCCTCCAGCAAACTTAAGTAAGAAGAGACAATATCCATTTTGTTGTATTCAATGATGTGTGCTTATTTTTCTTGGAATGAAATACAAGTTTGGGCGACTAACCATAGGGAAAAACTTCAGTATAAAATTATTCGTTTCCTGCCATCTCCACTGCAGATATTCATTCGCTGCTCCTCTGATTCGACAACTATCCAGTGTATGGACCTGTGGTCATTCTTCATTTACAAGCCTACCTCACCAGGAATACATCGCAACCAAGTTTGAACCAACCCTATGTTGATACAAACACTCCCATCTTTCTCAACTAATGTCACTAGGTTGTAACTAGGACCAAGATACCTAGCTTATTCCATGACCTGATAAAATATTTTCTAATATAACTGTTTTAATATTCTCTATTCTTTCATGGGATATGGGTTTTGCTGGCAAGCTCAGCATTTGCCTTGCCCATCCCTAATTGCCCTTGAACTGAGTGGCTTATTTGAGAGGGCAGTTAACAGTCAATCACGTTGTTGTGGGTCTGGGATCACATCTAGGTTAGAGCAGGTAAGAATGGCAGATTTTCTTCCCTGAGGGGCACTTGTGAACCAGATGGGTTTTTACAACAAATTATTGATAGTCTCAGTGATTGTGACCATGAAACTATCTTGATATCGGATTTATTAATTAGTTTAAATTCCGTTATCGACCACAGTGGGATGAACCCATGTCCCCAGATATTAGCCTGGGCCTCTAAATTATTAGTCTAGTGACATTATGAGTAAAACCACTGATTCCCCCATTTATGCATTATTTGAAAATAAGGTGAATAGTAACCATTTAAAGAGATAGTTGATCAGACAGCCCTGGTCATTGAAACGAATGCTTTGCAATAAGCAACAATATTTCACTCCTCACAACCCCACCCCCCAAAAAAAAAGTTTATTAAAAAGTTCACCAGCCAATTATTATGAGTTAGTGATTTCTTTCATCCAGGAGATGGAATTTCTCTGGTGGGTGTTAACTACTGTCCAATTAGAAAAGATGGGATAAACTAACAACCAACCGAGTTGAAATGGTGAAATTTGGAATATGACACTCATATCACATATCAGCAAAAGACAAGCACAAATGTTTAAAAATAAGTTAGTGCAGAATGTGATGTAGTTGTGATTTTGTCCCTGAGCAACTAAAGATCGTTGTAAGCATTTTTTTGTCGTGCATGTGTCTGACACATTGGTCTTTCTCCATTCTTTTTGCAACTTGCATTAAAAACTGATATTTAAATAGTGCATTTGACATAAGAAATGTATCCAAGGTGTTTAATAAGGGCATAATAAGTTAAAAATTTACACCAAACCGAAACCAGAGCTTTTAGATTCATGGACCTGACAGGGTAGACAATGAAGTTGTTTCTCCTGGTTGAGAAATCAAGAACATGGGCACAATCTCAGGTTACGGTGCGGTTGTTTGGGACTGTGATGGGGAGAAATGTATTCACTCAAAGGGTAAAGGTTATGAATGCTCCCTCATTATTTACTTAAAGCTGAGATAGACAGGGAGCATGCAGAAAAATGGCATCGAGTCAGATGATCAGGTGTGATTTTATTGAAGGGCAGGGCAGGTTGAATTACTCTATGACTTAATTCTCTTTCTATTTTTTCTGTAAGATTATGTACTAATCACTGCTGAATGACTGGCAACTGACTTCCAGGTCTCTGTTATTTTCTGGATCAGTACCTGTAAGGTGGACAGAATGACCTCTATTGCCAAATCTTTACCCACCTAACCTTCTCTCTGCTCACACTGAGAAAGATCCTTCACTCCGTTCAGTGCTTCTTTCCCCAATGACAGATCACAATTTCCTTAAATTAATGAAGTATAAGAGGTTAGATATTATTTTGTGAATGTTCTGCATTGCTTCATGTTACTCTAGTAACAAACATACCTCTTTGTACTGTTCCTAGTTGACCTGGTTTCATTAAGAACTAATGTTCACTCCATTTACCGATATGTACACTGTATAGGTGTTAGCCATGATCTTACACTGAATAAAATCTTAAGGTCCATCAGGCATAAGTCACATAATTAAGTTTGAGATGGTTGAGGTGTGATCTATACATCTCAATCACTAATTATCAGCAACGAATCCTAAACACACTATTATCACAAGATTTGCTGGTTGAGAGGACAGATAAAGATGTTTTTTCTCGATCTCCAGCATTTTTTGTTTTCAGTTTTATAATTTGTTCCTCTCTTCTCCATTTGGTAATGCCAGGTTGGGTCAATGAAAGAACATTTTATATTGAGATTATGTCATCCTGGCCGAAAATCCACAAGGACCTTTCATCATCAGGATTTTCTGGATAGTGATCAGGAATGGTAATGAAATACTGGAGATGTTGGAAATCTGGAACAGACACACAACATTTTGGAAGGACTCAGTTAGCCAGACAGAATTTTATCAAAGGTCAAAGGTTAACCCTTCCGCTTTCACTCTCAATCAGAACACTTAAAAGATTAGACCTTAAATATTAACTTTTTCTTTTTGTTATACTTTGCAGGTCAGACATTGAGTGTTTCCAGCAATGTGGATGTTTATCTCAGAATTCAGTAGTTGCACTATTTTGAAGCGAATTGTGACTTCCAACTGTGTGAAAAAATGTATGTCAGAAATATACAGGATTGACATGATTGCATCAATGGTTGGGGTGCACAATATTTGTTTCATTTTTGCTGAACAGAGAAAATACCATTTGACAAGATTTCCCTCTTACTGATGACCTGTGTTGAGGTACATGTGAAAGACAGCAGTTGTGGCCTTTACCATTCTGATGTTTAAGGCACAGTTCTTTGCTCATTGCTATAAATAAAAGGCTACATCTGACGTTTCAAGGTCTTCCTTCTTTATAGATTCTGGATGCTCTGGCTGATTTATTTTAATTAATTTCCCTAGCCAGGATGAGCTGGTTAAATCAATCTAGACGAGAGAACAAATAAGGGACGTTCCTGGAGTGTATGGCTTAATTTCACTTCGGAGAATGAATTTACTGATGGGAAAAGCCTGAACACATTCTTTTGTATTACAGTTATCATTACTTTAAAGTAATAATTTATCAGTTAGATATTAATTTGTTTGGAATCACCTCCAAATATAATGATTTCCTTTTTTTTGGGTAGTATCTGCCCTTGTACCAGCAAAAACAGATAATTTGCTGCAATGTCAGTGTACATCCAACTCTCTCATTCAAACCATTAGCATAAGGAAAAGATACAAGGGCAGTAAAAGATTGTCTATTTGATCAGTGTAAGCTTCTAGTAGGGAGACTATACCAAGAGACCCCACAATCCAGGTGTAGCTGCCATTCAGACTCACTGTTTTATCAAAAATCAGAATCAAAGCAACAGCAATGATTTGGGCAAAGACAGAGGTTGCTGTTCCTTCAAAGGTTTTCCTTGTTGCAGGCCACCTAACTTCTCCCATTGTGCTTCCAATAGCAGAAGCCAAGGCGTCGCCAATGCCCACAGCCAGAACCCCAGCGTATGGAGCCAGTGCTACCTCTCCTGGAAAAGAACTCTGTGGAGCAAACATACCAGGGAAAAGCCATACAGGCAGGGTCAGTCCTAGCAGCAGGTAAATGTGCGTCAGGATCAAAGGACCACTATCACGGTCATCAAGGAACAGGGCTAGCATTGGTCTCAACATCATTCCGAGTGGTTTAATCCTAAAATGCCTTATATATTCCAACATCACAAATGCAGCAAAGCAAACCACAGCAGCAGCATAGAGTAGTGGACGATCATAGATGAGACCCGGGACATAGGTTGCCACTATGATGAAATGAAAGCTTTTCCGCATAGTAGTTGAAGCTTTGTACTCTTTAGACCCAGATGATTGCATACTGTTCTGGTGAAAGACAATGATAGAAGCAAGAAATGCCAATGTGACCCAGTAGCTCAGTAGGTAGATCCTGGTTCTGGTGGATGTAAGGAAGTTGAGAAGCCAAGAAAAAAGATGGTTTCTGGTCAGCCGGTAGAACCAGGGCACCATGATTCCCATTCCAAAAGCCACAGCGGTCACATGGAAAATCAGCGATGAAACCCAGGTTTTAGAGTCCATAAAACAGTATAAGAGAGTAAAAACAAATCCCAGAAGGGCGATTCCAACCACAGTCACCAAGAGGAATGATGCGAGTGGATCACATCTACCGTCTCCGAAAGTTAAAGACCGTTTGATGAGCTGGTTGGTGACTATACTCAAACCTGACAGAAACAGCATAACTTCTCCTGGGGTGAAGCTCCGTGGCATAATATAAAGGACAATGAGAGAAAGATAGACAAAAATTAATAATATCTCCAGGATTTCAATGACCTCAGACACTGAAAGAGCATGCTTAAGGGCATATATTATGGCACTGGTTGCAAAACCATACAGAATGCTGGTATTCGTGGGCCGAGGCTTTGTGAGGCCCAAACCCAGTAATGAGATGAACAGAGCAATGGCCATTCCTGCAGCTGAACACACGATGCAGAACCGCTCGAACTGTACATTTCCAACAGTTTCCCACTGCTCCTTTAACACAATTCCTAGCAGAGGCAATACCACGCTGGCTGGTAGCAGGCCACTACTAAAGGCCGACCTATATTGAAAAACAGCATTTCCGGACTTTAGTAACCTGTCCCACTTATGCTGAACATAATAAGCCTGAATCGCCAAGGCAAGTGTGCACCAGGTAAAGATGTTCCAGATCACAGCGTGGACAGACAACACGATGACGAAAACAATGAATGACTCCACAAAGACAGGATTTTTCAACATTGCTGCAAGACTTTTCTTATGGTGTACACCGTACTGAGGAAAGTTTTAATTATTGTAGAATCCTGAAAAGCGTTTGGGGTTCCATTTCATCTGGCAGAAATTATGTTGTTGAATGTTCCCTTTCATTGAATTTTCTTCCAACTTTTGCAAATGGGTAGATCTAACTGACTG
>NC_063359.1:31503822-31553822 GCF_021869965.1 Rhincodon typus | reverse complement strand
GTTTTGTGAGGACTTTCCTGTACTTGAAAACTTTGACTTTCATTCAGATGATTGAACAATGAAAGTGAGTTTATGTTTGAAATGCTAGATGTTGGTTTTGTGCAAGAATAATTTTTCTTGACATGCTGAGAGTATGCCTTAATGGAACATGTGCGTATTTTAAAAAATATTTTAAAGTAGTTGATGTGATTGTGAAGATAACTGTGAAATTATCAATTAGATTTTCCAATGCATTTGTCTAAAGCTGACCAAGCAGTATTAGAACTCATTATTTTTAAAACATTTAAAACATTTAGTTTTAAAAATAGGTTTGCTGACGGACCATTTTGGTTGCAAATGATCTGTGGAAAATCATCTAAATCGGAATCGAACATTTTGCCAGAGATATAAAATCTATCTGTTCATTTGTTCCAAAATCATTTGATTTCTTTATTTCTTTTTTTAATGATAGTTATATGATGACAGAGGAATAGCTTTTTTGGAAGATGTGAAGAGCCTAATGTAATCAATCTCCCATGTTTTGTAATAGTTGAAAATTGTTTTTCAGTGGATTGATTTTCAATTTTCTAACATTGACCTGATTTATATGCTGTAAATTGCATCTCATAATCACATGACAAATTCTGTATTTTGCTGCTGTTTTCAGTTTTGTGACACCCAGTGATAATCCCCTTATTCATAATTAGTGTGATACAAATTTTATTGTGCAACTTATTTCTTATTAAAGGAAATGGACAAGTTGCTGCTGACATTAGGGGACATACCACATCATGCACCAGTGCTGCTGTCTTGGGCTTTGTTGCGCCATACGCTGAACCTGGATGAATCAACTCCTGTAATCAGGCACTTGGGAAGCACTGCTATTCAGCAGAATGTGTTCCAGTTTATGACACAGATGCTTAAGGCACTTGGCAGTGGGGGAAACAATGTGAGTATGGTAGTGTGGGAAAGTAATCTAATACTATGTTTAACAAAGCTTGTGTGACCACTGTTTAAAACTGAGGCCGTGATCAGTTTAGAGAATTGGTCCAGAGTTTGTGGATTAATTTACTACCTGCCTTATCCTATTCAGCCAAAGAATCATCATTTTTGCATCATTCCTATCTCAGCCATGTAGATATGGGGCATATCCAATGAAAGTAAGATTGCAGTACCAATCTGTGGAAAGAATGATGAATTGGAAAAACTAGTCACTTGTGGTCTGAGTAGTCAGATAAAAGAAATCAAGGACATATTAAGAATTGGAGAAACCCGAATAGTGTAGGTGTTTTTCTGAACATGGTGCAAAGAAATAAGGATGATACAGTGAGAGAGATTTGTTTGGGAATGGACATTTTATTGTCTCTAAAAATAACCATGTTCGATGTTAAATAAGGTAATTTAAGAAATATAGTTAACCAAGTACAATGCTGCAGATTATGTTTTGTTATGTAAAGATGCTTGTTCTCTAGCAGGAGAGGTATTTACATGCATTATTTTAATTCTCGTAGAAGTTGGATATTTAGTAAATTTTAACAACAGAATGAAACTGCCATTATTTTCAAGATCTTTTATTCTACTTTTTACCAGCTGGATTGTAGGATACTTGTGTCTGGCTCAGTTTTCATGCTTTAAAGATGCAGTGAGAGAACTCATGTGTTTTTCAGTGTACTGCCAGTACTGCACGGATGTGTTTCTATGGACTGCTGTCATTTGTCTTGACATCGTTTGAAGAAGAAACTTTGGGAGATCAGCAGGTAGAAAATATGACATTTGTGTTGACTGTTAGCATATACCTGTAATAGCCTGGTGGAAAACTATCCATAAAAATATTACCAGAAATGTTAAATTAATTTTAATATTAAAACAAAGGCCTGTACAACTTTAAATTTAGTAAAAGCAAAATACTGCAGATGTGGAAAATCTGAAACAAGCATAGAAGATGCTTGAGAAACTCCGTAGGTTGGGCAGCACCTACAGCAAAACAGTTAATGTTTGAAGTCCTGTATGGTTCCTGTTCTGAAGAAGTCATATGAGACTCAACATTCCCTCCCTCTCTCGCTCCCTCCCTGTCTCGGCACAGTATTGTTGGTGTGCCTATACCAGATAGATTAGGATGGTTCACTACCACCACCTTTAGGACCATTAATGGGCAATTATTCCTGGCCTTGCTCACATCAAGTGCCATGAGTAAAAATAAAAGAAAGCATATTGACTAATGTCTAGTAACTCTGTTAAATGTTGAACTTCATAGTATGCAAATATGCTCTCTAGTACTTGCAGGTCTGACTCATAATTAAGGAACAATTTTCCTATACACGAGTATTTTATCTAAAAATTCTAGCAAGTTTATAAAGAAACTTATTACTGGCATTAGCAAAGGGATTTCTTACTAAGCATACAAAGTTTAGCTGAGATTTCTTTTAAGATTCAGTTCCTTTAGACTAACTTTATGCAGTCCTGTCCAGTGTTGTTGCTCATTAATGGCAAGATTATTTGAAACATTTATTTCTAAATGAAAGGAAAGCAATCCAATTTCTATGTTGCAATTGTAACAAATGGTGATTTGTTCCTGGCACCTGCTTTTTTGGGCATGATTGGGAACTGGCACAATTTTCCATTCAGTTTATACTAATTCATAGTAGTTGTGTTTTGATTTAACCTTGTATATTGGGTGCAGAGCTATTCTTTATTTTCAGAAGTACACTGATTTCATCCAGTTTTTCTTCTCTTCTAGCACTTGATTGATGTTGCCTGTGAGGTATTCACAGCCCCTAATCTGGCAGAACTTTTTTGGGATACTGTAAGTACATCAGGTTGTATTTATCTGAAGATTGTAAAGATGATATGATATTGAGACCCCAGACCATTTCAAAAAACTTCATTCGAGATGTCAAATTCCTGCCAGCTGAATTGCTATAATGGTCATCTTGGGAATAGCATCCCAAATTTAATTACAAATTCCGCAGATGTTGAAGCAATTTTTCTTCCTCTGCCCATCCATTGGGAAATGAAAATTATTATTCCTGACTCACTAATGAAGAGCTTTCTCTTACTGCCATTGTGAAAGATGTTGGTCCAAGATGTCAGATGTATCTTCTACTGTCTTAACTTTTTTCTCATTTATTTAGCTGCATGACGTAACAGTGAGGCACAACTGATGAAGCATGGTTCTCATGAGGGTTCTAAAAAAAACTGAAACATTTTGGTTTCTGAAAATGGTTTAAATTGGCATCAGACATTCAGTACAATATTGTTTTAGGCTTCATTTTGTTTTAGTATAGTTGTACATTTTACAGTAACTGCATTTTTCTAGTTTTGCCTGATATAGGTGGTCTGGAAAAGCTTCTACTGAAAATAAAGCATTAATCACTAGAAAAATAGTGTCTAATAGAGGAACTGGATTAATTGTGGTGACTGTCATTTTATCATGCAGCTACCTATTTTGCATGGGAATGTAGATAAACTTATGTTTTTGCCAAGTTCCTGCGGTCCTCGGGGGTCAGGTGAGGGGTGGTTCTGATTATTAAACCAACTGAGTGTATTTTGGGCATTCCATATCTTTTTCAAAATAAAACTTGAGTAAGGAGTTTGTTAATCTTATTGCACCCTATTTCCTTCACTCTTTGTACTTAAGTTTTATAGCATTACGTGCTACAATCATAAATATGAGGAATGGGAAAAGTCCAGGAATTTTAATTGTTTCATTTGACGAAATTAAAATTGTGATGAGTTTTACCTTCCTGACATTGTGTGAACTCTGATTCCCTTTTGCATTGTTTTCTTTTTTGATATCAAGGAGCCCACAGCAGGTATTGCTATTTTGTTGGACAATAATTGTGGAATGTTCCCGCAGTCAATGGCACCACTGTTACAACTACTATCTGCACTGATATCCGATAAATCCACTGCTAAAAAGGTATGTGTAGGCTTACTGATAAGTTTTTAATGAGATTCAAGAAGGAAACTACTTTAAATTTATACTTTTTATTTAAAATGGGTCTTAAATCAATGAATTTTCATAATTTTACTGTATTTGGGAATTACACAGTATTATTGACTGCAATGTAAAGGAACTGGAACTAAGAGAAGCAAAAGTCTTAGTCACATTATAATTATGTCTGTAGAATATTACCACAATTCTTTATTTTCTTTTTGCTGGCATGAGTGGGTTTGTGTCCTGTTGGTGATATTTTTCTTTGTTTTGTAGGTTTACAGTTTTTTGGATAAAATGACATGTTACACAGAGCCATATAAGCATAAACCACACGATGTACTTTCCCATGAGGATGGGACCCGGTGGAGGAGGCAAATGCCAAAGCTGCTTTATCCTCTTGGTAAGGTGTTTTGTACTTCATTCAAATCTTGTACTTTTATTCTTAAAAATAGAAATTACAGCATTTAAAAAACACTTGGACAGGCACATGAATAGGAAAGGTTTAGAGGGATATGGGCCAAATGCAGACAAATTGGTCTAGTTTAGTTTGGGAAACTTGATCAGCATAGACAAGTGGACCGAAGGGTCTGCTTCTGTACTGTATGACTCTGATATGGATCATGGAACTGAGATCTAAAGTTTGTTGAATGAAGAAGCAAGCCTGAAGAACTGAACAGTCTAATTCTGTGATTGATGTTGTCAACTTCTTTTCCTCAATGTTTGTGGCTGGATAATTGTTAGAGCTGTGAATATAAACATTTAAGCACCTTTTGCGTATAATTGATGTTCTTTAGAATTGGAAGTGACGTTTGTAAAATTAGTTTATGTACTCGGCTAAATACTTTGATATAGCATCTTCAAGGAGGAGGGAGAGGGAATTGTAATAGAAAGGAGATCACTAGCTTGAGAATAATTTGTGATCTGAGAAGGAAGCAGAAATAAGTGAACAGCGCTGAAACCTGATGCTTCTAAATGTTGAAGTGTCCTTTTTTTCCTAAATTTAATATTTTCACTCTGGGATCCTGTTTCTCAGATAAATGATCCAGTAATACTGGATTAACCAGGTCGAGTTCATAAACGAGTAATGGCGTTATTATCCTTGATGTGCTGAGTACATTATTTCACTAATGAACTGAAATATCAGACTTTCTGAAATTTGTTTTCAAATATAGCATAAATAATGGAACTAGAATATAAGTTACAAGGAAAGCATTGGGGAAAATTTTGCCATCATTGAGCTTACGTCAGTTAAAATTGATATATGTGGAACTATATTCTAAAAGTAGACGTAACCTTTATAAACCATTATTAAAAGTAGTAACTCCCACATATAATTTGCATTTTTATCTAATCCTAGGTTCTGGTCAGGCTAATATACGCATGTCGCAGGGTACGTATGGACATGTAATTCCTGCAGGGCAGGGTTTTCTGGTACGTTGGGATTTCTCATATAGCTCCTGGACAGTGTTCACTTGTGAGATTGAGATGCTGTTACATGTCGTTTCAACAGCAGGTGAGTTTGATAGCATTTGCCTTGTGTGTGAAATATAACAACTTATTGCTGTTATACCCTGTAATTAATTTTGGAAGTAGTTAAATATTGGTGAACATCTGTGTTCAAAAGGAATAAAAAAAATCACATTCTGACATAAAATTGGAATTAATGGCCTGGATTTTGCAGTTAGTGCTAAAGCAGTGGTGTTCACTGCTGGTCTAGAAGAAAGCTGTGTGCTAAGGATCTAACGATCTCTGTGACATGGATTTCCTCTTTCTCCAGTGTTAGTTTGAATTGAATCTGGAGCCAAGTTAAGGGGATCTCCAGGTGCCCAGTATCAGTGATGTCATCAAACAGTTAAGCGGCCATTCACCTTGAGAGATTCTCTCCGCCTACAAACCAGGAAGGGAAAATGCAGTGATTGACTTCACTTCTAATTAATGTTTAGAAAGCAAGGTAAACTATTGGGTCATACTTGGGATTAAAGTAAAAGCTGAAACATGGAAAATATAGGTACATTTGGTATTCCACAAATAGAAGTTAATTTTTAGGACCAGTGAGACTGTTCAGTAATTTTGAACTTAAGTTAGTTTAATTAACTAAAAGTTCAATTACACTTTAATGTATAACTTTTAAGGGTTTTTAGAACATGACTAATAATCTAAAGGCCAAGTACTTGTCAATTCATTATTCTGGGATCTTCCAACGATGCATCCTTTAGGAAAGTGTAGCGTTATTGATTTGATACTTCTAGATTTGTGTTTAGCTGTGTGTGTGCACATACCAGAGGTTGCTATTAGTTTTAGAGGAGTGATGATCATGAAGGCTGACAACTATGGTGTAATTACTTTTGCAAAATCTGGGCCAAAATGGTTTTCAATTTCTGCCTGTTTATTACTGGTGTATAGACTGTCCTCAAGTCACGTTTCTTGATGAATTCTGTTTTCTTTAAGCATTAAATGCTCACTTTCCTGTGTTAATTGTGTAATTATAATACTGATATTTCAAATTATTTAACCATTATTGGCAGTAGTATTCAAAGCAAATTTGAAGGTGTTTTCAGGTGAAAAAACTGTAATGTTCTGTATATGTCTTCATCAAAAATTTTAACAGCTCAGTTAGATTATGTAACCATTGTACTGATTTCGCAAATCTAGACTGTTGAACCAACAAAAGCATTTGGAACTCACCTGATATCAGTTGACTTTTTGCCAATTAAATCAAATTTAGTTAATACCTTGCAAAACATAATTTATGAAACCAGATCCATGAAAATATCAATAACAAATTGTTAATTTTACCTATAGTATTATTTGACAACAGGCATTTTGTTTCTTTAACATTACATTAATTCTTAAATGGTTAACTTACAGGTGTACTTTGACAGATTTTATATATAGTGTTGTCTTATTGTACCAGATGTTCTTCTTCACTGCCAGAAGGTCAAACCGATTATTGATTTAGTACACAAAATAATCAGCACGGATTGGTCTATTACGGATTATCTGCTGCCAATCACTTCTCGTCTGTACATGTTAATCCAAAGGTAAAATATTTTTATCAGTATTTTTATGAAACTAAAAGAGTAAAATATACAATATTGTGTTTGTATGCATTTGTCAGTAAAACTGATATTGTACCACCGTACTGTTGCCTGTACATGACTGGACTTTGGGATAGGTAAACAGAAATGATTACTAAATTGGTGCAGCGTTGATGTGTTTTTCATTTTACCTAAAAACATCTTTATTCCTGAATCAAGTTTCCCATTTTGCAAAAGATGTTAACACTTTGTCATTTAGTAGCAGAGTTATTCATGCAGCACAATCATGTAGTGCTAGATTAATTACTTGTCAATTTTAATCTTTAGATTTATAATAGCAAGTGTGAATTGGTTTATGCTAATAGTTTTTCTGTTTGTTGCAGGCTTAGTTCTGTGCTAAATCCTCCAACGGATGTGATTGCTTCTTGTGTAAATACCCTAACTGTTCTGGCCACACGGATGCCAGCCAAGGTAAACTGCTGTGGACATAATGGGCAACAGTTTTGTGTTAGAGTACATACTTAAGGTCATATGGAAGCCACGGAATTTTTATTTTCTCCCATCTTTTTAGGTTTTCTCTGTGCTAATCAACTCCTGCTGGTTGAGAGAGTGGGCAGGCTAACTGTTCCCAATCCTCTGCAGTTCCAATCTTAAGATAGCTGCTCAGAAGGGCATGGATTCAGCGGAGGTTGACTCGCTCTTTTTCTTTTTACCTTCTCCTGTTCTCTTTGAGGGAAAGCTCTAAACTTCTATTTGGCAACCTCTTCCCGATACCACAGGTGAGATTAGCAACTCGCCATGTGAAGAACTGTGGGTGTGACCTCATCTCCTATGTTACAGTTTTGGTTCTTTTGCATTATTTTGTCATTCCATGACCTGATTTGTTTCTGATGCGGACACTGTCCCTTCTGATCTGAAATCTACGCCTTTTTACTTTGGCCACTGCAGTACAAGAACCTGCAAATTAACAAAAATCTCAGTTGCAATTTGGCCACTGATTTAAGGATGCCCTCATGCTATATTTCATATCATTTTAAGATGAATAGAAATTATGAAAATATAGGTCAGAGATTCAGTAAAGTGAAAATTAATTTAATCTTGACCTACAAAATACACAAAAACTAATTTATGTGCAAAACACCTATGCTTTATTGCAGCATTTCATCTGAGCTCTCTAACATTTTTTTTTCAAGATTCAGACATCATATAAGAATAAAAATGAACCAAATGTTGAAAATTAATCAGCTGAGCCTTCTTGTTTCACCAGTGTGTTATCTTGAGCTGTAACCTTCAGAAAGGGAATTTCAATGAAAAATGAGCCACACATTGAAAGCTGCTTTATAAAAGCTTTGTCAGAATCCAGCAAGAACAAAAGAATCTGCAGAAACACCTTGCTTTTATCCACTTAATTTTTGACAGAATACAGACAAATTTTGAAGATAATACCAAAAAGTGAAAATAAATCGCAGCCAATGAGACCAAATATTCGGATTTTTCACATAAGCATAACAAAGCCATACTTGAGTCAGAATTATACAATAGAAGAAAGTACTTCATAAAGCAATTTATTTGAAGTATTAATCTGTAGGTATTGTACTATTAATTAATGACTTAGATTTTAAGAAATACGGTTTTTAAATTGTATTGCAGTCTTAAAACACTTTGCTTCGTTTGAGTGCATTCTTTGGTTAAATGCAGTTTATCTATTACATTGTATACCTAACAAATGAACTGTATTAACTTCTGTTCTCTACTTAGGTATGGGCAGATCTACAGCATACAGGCTTTTTACCATACTCTGTGACACAAGTCACTGGGATTGCTCAATCCCTCAGGTATTGGATTATAAATTCTGCTACAAAGTCTAAGTGTAGGATCCAGATTACTTCAGAGTAATGACTGAATTAATTTTTGTAACTGTTAATTTCTTTGAATAAGGAAGGAAAGTAAGGAAATTCAAGCTTCCAGTTAAAACTGAAAGGATGACACGAGATTTCATGTTTTATGCCTTTTTATTGCAGTAATCAAACTAAAAACACTATTCACTTAATAATAATTCTGAAGGCAGCTAATACTTTAAATTACAGACCAAACGGCTACCTTTGCACAACTCAAGAAACCCCTTCATAGGTAAACTTCGCACTATCTCTAAGTAGTCTTTTGATTTTTCCCAGATCTAATGAAATGATTTTTAGTTCGATTCCTTATGACCTCAACCTTGTAACTTTTAACCCTACCACTGATCTTTATGGTGAGTATTTTCCATGCAGCTTCACTCCATGGGTAAGGTTAGATGAATCTTCCCATATTGTTCCAAATGTTCGTGATTTTGATCTTGTCAATTATAGTGTGAGTTACCATTACATTCTTGCACAGTGAACAGAAACTTTTAGCCTTTTCAGTTACTCCACCTGAATTCGGGCACACAGATCTCCTGAAGTTCAAAGCTATCTTTTAGAAACTGTTTTGTTTTTTAACCAAATGGATTTGTCAGTCCTTTGAAAGCCCATCTTAATGGCAACATGAATCATGTGCGCCTTGAATCCAGGCAGAAATACTGATTAGCTATTTTTCAGCTGAACTGTCTTGGGACTAAATGGACAGTTTAAAGCATAAATATTTAAAACCCGACACTCTCAACATCTTGCTGGGAATATAGAGACTACCATTCTGACCACAGTAGGCATGGATGGTGCTGTTGTTGTCATCAAGTGTGAACACTACGTGCCTGCTTTCCAACAAAACAATCTGGGTCCTCAATCTTTAACAGCTATATCACTTAGACCTGTTGGCAGGGCAACATTCAGGATAAGGCACATAACTCCTTTTTGTTTTTTACTTAATTATTTGCAGTGCACAGTCGTCTTCTCCATCCTTGCAGCTAACAAATTCTCTTACGATCAGTAATGTCATCTTTGCATGCCGATCTTGTATAGTTTTAAACTGAAATTTACTGCTGACTGGGAAAAATGTTTCATTAGTTCCAGTATTTACAAAATATTTAAAAATAACTTAAAAACCCTCATTATTTCCATGTTAGATCAATTGTTTGTTTTAAATTTAAGGTTGGTAACTTTTTATTAGCTAAAGCTATTAAATGTTGCAAGCAGATCCTGGGCGAACTTCCTCAATTCATTGTGGTTCCAGACACGATCCCCCAAAATGTTAAGTTCCTGGATGAGGATGGAATAACTGGCTCCCTTTTTTTTAGTTCACCCTAACTCTTAGATTAGTTGAAACAAGATTAATTTTGAAACAATCCCTTCCCTTTCTACCACTCTCCCAGAACCAAATGGCCCTTTGTTTTATATGAAGCCAATATAACTAGGTGTTTATTAATTACTACACGCAAAAAGAAATACTAAAGCAGCATTTATACATGTGGATTAGAAGTGAGATGAACCCAAAGAGTTACAAATAAAAGTTAACATGGATTAGTGTAAATATTTTGTGAAGAGCACATTGGGTTGCACTGGTAGTGTTGCTTTTAGCAGTTGAACAGGTGATTTTCGAGATTCTTGGTTTTGTAGCCTGATGGAAAGTCCTTTGTCCTGATTGCTTTTTTAAATCTGCATTGCAGCATTCTTAGTGAAAGGTCTTTGCTTGCTTCACAGGTATAACTAGGGGGTAGTTCTTTTGACTATGACAGTTACAGCAAACTAACGCATAAATCCAGGCTGGTACTCATTAGAGCATTCAATTCCACTAGGTTCGTTTCAAAGTAATGTTGGTGTATGAGAGGATCAAGTCGCAACTATCATTGGCTGGAGATTGTCTTGGATAATGTAGACACCATTAGAGATGTGTACAAGCTTGATTTCTTAAAGCACTGAACTAATTGTGCATGAAGGAAGAAACTTCAGAAATAAAGGTTACATGGAAACCCCTTTGTTTTACTACAGTTGTTCTCTTGGAGCCATCTATCCTTTTCCCCCCACCCCCAAAAAAAATTGAACAAACTTTATTTGTAGTCCATTGAAATATGTTGAATTATCATGTGCAGCTTAGTTTCATTTTTGTTGAAAATTTCTTCTAGTATGGGTGATGGCTGTGTGCTGGCTTTGGAGATTTGCACCAAACTTTGCATTGTCTCTCCTCTGACTTTTGTCTTGATTCTAAATGCCCCTTTCTTTCACCTCATTCTAATGGGGTTTTAAAATGTTTTCTGTCCCTCATTCGTTTTGCTTTTCTACTGTCCTCATGGGGGCAACTGATAAATTTTACATTCAGCAGGGCATGTCAAATGGAATTGGTTCCTACTAGCACATTGACTGTTGACACTGCAGCTTTCTCTAAATTATTTCCGAGAAAGATTGCTTCGCTGAATTGAATTTTGTTGTAATATTTTTTGGGGAAACTGGACATACAACAATCAACATTTATTTCTTGAAGGGCTGAAGGAATGCAAGCTGGTAGTTATGGTAACCTGCTGCTGAGCATTGAGAGACCTCAGGGCGAGTATAGTGTCACAATGGCCTTTCTCCGACTGGTCACAACGCTTGTCAAGGTAAAGCTTCTGCTTGGATGCCTGTGTTTAAATTGTTTTGTTTTTTTGTCATGGCAATTAAGTAATCTCTATAAACCAAGCTGTATTGGAGATATCAAGAAGACTTTTTATTAGTTTATGATAAGTTAGAATGTTTTTCACTGTTGCCCCGAACCACGACTCGGATGATCACTTTAAATTATTTCAAAATCATTGTGATTTATTTCCCGGGTCTGTCATCTTTTCAATCTGAATCCCAGAATTCAATCCATGCACTCAAGGGAAGATGGAGAGAATTGAAAACTTAAAACAGTGTTTCATGCAAAATATACTGCTGCAATTGGTTCACATAACCTTATTGTATGTAATCTGACGCAAGTTTTTGTTTTAATCACCATTACTGTTCTTTGCTCCTTTTTCACTTGGATAGTGAAAATTGTTTTTGACATAACCAAAAACATCCAGTAATTCAGAAGGCAGCATGTGCATAGAGCAATGTTTGAAGCATTTGCGATGTCTTAAGTCTCTGAATACTGCAGTCTGTTGGATCAAAAATTAGGATATTTAATAGATCAGTGGATCGATTGATTCTATAGGTTCCTGTTAGAGAGCTTGGAACTCAAGTGCAGTATTTTTATTACTAGTGTTAATAGGCGAAGTACACTTAAGTGATGGTATCGGTTATTTTTGACTGGATCGTGAGTTGTCCAAACTAAAGTTTAAATAGTTCAAAACTGAAATTTTGCTTGCTGTCTGATTGGAAATTGGTAAGTTGCGTACAGTAATGGTAATTACCTGAATCAGGTATCTAAGATTGCCCTTGCAGCTTTTGAATTTAGTTTGATTCTCAGTTCTATAGCTCGACTTTTGGCTGAGCACATGCAGTTCTATTGCTGTGTTCAGACATGACCCGTGTGTGCTTGAGTGGA
Source organism: Rhincodon typus (assembly GCF_021869965.1). Classification (NCBI taxonomy): domain Eukaryota; kingdom Metazoa; phylum Chordata; class Chondrichthyes; order Orectolobiformes; family Rhincodontidae; genus Rhincodon; species Rhincodon typus. The sequence continues at coordinate 31,541,453 of NC_063359.1, read as the reverse complement.
AATTTCATGAAGCAAGCAAATATATTATTAAAATTCAAGTTGAAAAGTATTGGTGAGAAACTCATGGTGTTTATACTTGGATCTGCTGAATTATTCTCTTGCATAATCCTTCTCACAGTAAACTGAAGTAATTATTGACGTGAATCATTCGTTTGTCAGTAGTTTACAAGATCAGGGCTATGTGATGATATCTCCAGTCGTTTTCAGTGCATACTGCAATTGGTACAAGGGTTGGTGCTGTTGCTCAGCATGCTATTCCATATATCTGATTAATCCAGTCAAAATAGGGGATTGTAGAAAAGTGAGTTGGGTAATGCATCAACAAATGAAAATTAGAACTGCTTTGCATGTTATAAAAAACACAGCAAAATTAATGCCACTGCTGGAACTACTAGGATAATCTGCAGTACCCTCCATTCTTCTTAACTAACTTTATGGGTTGTACATATTAAATATCACTTTTTTTTAAAAAGTGGCATGCTATTGGAAAAATGTTGCTTAAAATCATAAGGTAGCATTCATGGTCTTAGCCTTTTTCTTGGTTCTATGTTATTAGTATCTTGTTTTGCATTTGGCAGTACTGTAGTACAGTTAAATCTAGACAATCAATTTAATGTGTGCTTTTCACATGCCATTTTGTTTTTGTACTTTCTAACAGGGGCAGCTGGGGAGTACTCAGAGTCGAGGTCTTCTGCCTTGTGTGGTCTTTGTCTTAAAAGAGTTACTGCCAACTTACCATAAATGGCGCTACAATATCTATGGCATACGAGAGGAAATTGGTAAAGATTCTTGCACAAATGATGTAAACCTAATCTTCAATTAGAGTCATAAACATACAGCATGAAAACAGACCCTCTGTTTAATCAGTCCAAGCCAACCATATTCTCAAACTAAACTAGTCCCACTTGCCTGTGTGTACTGATCTGAATGTCTTTTAAAGGTTGTAACTGTACCTGCATCCACCACTTCCTCTGGTAATTTATTCCACATGCTAACCATTGAGTTTTTACAAAAAAAAGTTGCCCCTCATCCTTTTTAAATCTTTCTGTCACCTTGAAAAGTGCCCACTAGGTTTGAACTCCCCCAACTTAGGGAAAAGACCTTTGCTATTCACCTTATCTATGACAGTCATGAGTTTATAAACCTCAGTAAGGTCATCACTCAACCTCCTACGCTCCAGGGAATATAGCCCCAGCCTATTTTTATAACTCAAATCCTCCTTTCCTGGCAAAGTCCTGATAAATCTTTTCTTAACCCTAGCCAATTTAATAATATCCTGCCTAGAACAGGGCGACCAGAACTGGACAAAGTACTCCAGAAGAGGCCTAGTTAACGTCATGTTGGCGATATACAAGATGTCTCAACTCTGATACTTAAAGGTCTGAGCAATGAAGGCAAGCATGTTAAATGCCTTCTTAATGGCCCTGTCTACCTGTGACTCAAATTAACAAAGAATTATGTACCATCACCCCTCAGTCTCTGTTTGACAACACTGCTCAGGGCCCTCCCCTTAATTGTGTAAGTCCTGTCCTAGTTTGTATTGCCAAAATGCATACCATTGTATTTATCCAAATTAAACTCCATCTGCCACTCCTGAGCCCATTGACCCAATTGATCAAGATCTGTTGGTAATTTTAGATAACTTTCTTACTGTCCACTATACCACCAATTTTGGTGTCATCTGCAAACTTACAAACCATGCTTCCATTCTCATTGATGTCATTTATATAACTGACAAACAAAAGTGGATCCAGGTGGTCACAGGCCTCCAGTCCAAAAAACAACACTCTACCACAACCTGAGATAGTAGGAACTGCCGATGCTGGAGAATGAGATAACCAGGTGTAGAGCTGGCTGAATACAGCAGGTCAAGCAGCATCAGAGGAACAGGACCCGACATTTCGGGTCTGGACCCTTCAGAAATGGTCTTTCTTCAGAAATTTCTGAAGAAGGGTCCAGACCCGAAACGTCAGCTTTCCTGTTCCTCTGCTGCTTGGCCTGCTGTGTTCATCCAGCTCTACACCTTGTTACCTCTACCACCACCTTCTGTCTCCTACCACACAGTCAATTTGGTATCCACTTGGTGAGCTCTCCTTGAATCCCATGTGATCTAACTTTATTAATTAATCTACCATGCAAAACCTTGTTAAAGACCATGTACGCAACATCTACCACTCTGCCCTCATCAATCTTTTTGGTTACTTTCTCAACAACAATCAACTTTGTAAGATTTGCTTTCCTTTGCACAAAATCATGCTGACTATCCCTAATCGTTCCTTGCCTCTCCAAATGCATGTAAATCCTATCTTTCAGAATCACCTCCACCATTATACCCAACATTGATGTCAGATTCAGGTCTATAGATCCCAGGCTTCTCCTTACAGCCTTTCTTAAATGCATAAACATTAGCCACCCTCTAGTCCTCCAGCAACTCACCTGTGGTTATGGATGGTACAAATTAGGACAAAAGATTTGTATAACACCTTCATGTGTTGCTTAAACTTTCAATACACTTCGTATACAAAGAATTCAATTCTGTAATTATTGTTTAAGTAAACACAATTGCCATTTTGGTACTCAACAAGCTTCCATTTAATGATTGTGATATGTTTTTGGCAGTGGTAAATTGGGCAGGAATGTCAATCAGAAAACCAGGAGAACAATTACATATAATGACATGAATGTTTCAATGATGTCTTGAGCCAGTTGAGCAGTCAAGCAAAGCCGCTTTCCAGTATCTCTGGTTTCTTTGTATGAAGGCATTACATTGTCAATGTTGTCAGATTAAAGCATAACATTTTTGATGAGTGTAAATACTGCTATTTGAGAATACTTTTTATTACCTATTTAATCGACTAGTACCTAAAAGTATTTGTGTATGCATTACCATAGCTACAACAGTATTCAAGCTGTCCAAATAGCAAGCATTATTGGATAAGAGAGATTTGCGATGTTAGTGCTTTTTCAGGGAATAGTCTCCAAGTTTGTAAAACCCTGGAGTTGGAAATGATTTGGTTGTCAAGAGACTTGCATAAATTGTTCGCAGCAAACAACTGTGCTCTAATATAATTTTAATGATATGTAAGTTGTATTCAAAAAAACTACTTTAAGACCTAATTTCACAATTGTGTCTTCTGATGTTTCATATCAATAATTTTTAACTGCAGCATATTATAGCCCTGTAATGAGGCTTGCTTGCAATTCCATGCTTTGGCTCCTGTATGGAAACACCCATTAAGAGAATCGCTTCCATTGGTGAACCTTTCAAATTTTCATTTCTTCAGGCAACAGTGTGTTTGGAACAATTGTCCAATACTTTCACTATCTGAAATGGCATCACATTGTTCAATTAGCTAATTTAGTTCAGGCAAAATGTACAAATGGGCTTGATACTAACAATATGAGAATAGGCAATATTAAATTTGAGCACAGCTTGTGCCACTTCTTTGAATTTTTTTAAAAATTTGAGTCTGCTTCCAAACCCTTTGGCCAGAATCTTGCCCGGAGTCCGAAAGTTTGTGTTTCCAGGAGCAAAACCATGGTTTACTAAGGTGAGAGAGCCTGCCAAATCTTTCAGCAATCAGGCAGCTAATTGGCTGTTGGCAGACTTCCTGCTGAACTTAGGACCCCAGACCAGAAAGTCCTGGCTGCTAACAGTAGTCAGCCAGTCAGACTGGTACATTGTAACACTGCCAGCAGAATACCCTCTGAGCCTTAAGGGCATGTAATTACCTACTGGAAAGGTAACTGTGTCTTTGGGGTGTTGGTCAGTGGGAGAAGGAAGCAGTGGCAGAAGGATGGCTCTCAGCCAAACCGTAGCCCTCAGTCCAGTTCCTTGATCCTGTGTAGATTAGTGCAAATTGAAGACTCTGTCCCACTGACTCTCGGCCTGCCAATATCTGATAACAAATAGAGTAGGCTGACTTTGCTTCTTAAAAAAAAAAATAAACTATGGATACTGGAAATCCTAAACAAAGACATAAATTGCTGGAGAACTAGCAGCATCTGCGAATAGAAAACAGTTACGTTTTGGGAACCAAAAACAGAAATTGCTGGAAAAGCTCAGCAGGTCTGGCAGCATCTATGGAGAAGAATCAGAGTTAATGTTTCAAGTCGAGTGACCCTTCATCAGAACTGGTTTTCAACATTTCGGGTCCAGTTTCTCCAGCAGTTAGTTTTTGTTCAGTAGTTTGTCCTTCTCTTCCTCCCACCTGGAGCTGAAATAGTTGCATCCCAGATGGGATGAGCCCTTAAGTGGTCATTAATTTTGGTCTACCACTGTTCTCCTTGATTGAAACCACTTCATGCCTGCCACTTCTGTGTCTGGTAGTTTGCACTGTCTCAATGAGGTTCATTGAGACTTGTTAATACACTCCTTACTCCCAGGCACTGTTCTAGTTCAAAATGTACCTCACGTTGCTTTATATTGAAAGTGCACTAAGTTGATCTTTCAGAAATGCAAGGGTTTGAGAAAATTCCAAAATCTTTGTCTCGTCGAAATCTATTGTAATTGTGCACCCAAAGTGAGGAAATACATATGGGACTCCCAGTCTCCAGTCGAGCATGGCAACTCTTTGCAGCTGCAAACCTCTGTGAACCTTCTTATTTTTTTGTCATAGGTGGAGGCTGTTTTGTTGTAGACAAGTTAAGTATTAGAAATTATGAATGAAATGATATTAATTTCTAGTTCTTTCTATTTTTAAAATTTGTCATTATTTAAGATGAGCAACATATGTGTAAGTACAAACCTGCATGATGCAATTTTATTGTGTTTGTAATTTCATGTTTTTCGATTGATATCGTAGGTTGCCTAATTTTTGAACTTATTTATACCATCCTGCATCTGAATCCAGCAGAGGAATCACAAGGCAGGTATGTTGCAAGGATGCAATTTTGTAATCTTGTGTTTTTGAGGTAAGCTGATGAGAAGAAGGCAATTCTATTACACAAAGCTTAACTTTTTCCTTTCCTCCATTTAGTAGCTCACTCAGTCTTCAGTCTTTGTGCACGCATTGTTTGGCAAACACAGAAGCAGGGCAAGCCATCATAAATATTATGGCTGTTGGGGTGGACACCATTGATGCAGTAATGGCAGCACAGCCTAACAGGTAAGTTGTAACACAGAATTTGGTTAGGCAAGGTGTAGTTTATATCAAACTACTGTAGACTTTTAACAGTGACAAAACTGTCTTGATTGTAACTAGATAACTTCATACTGCTTAATACAAAATACATGTGTTTACAAAACTTTGTTTAAAAAAAAACTTTTGTATATGAAGGGTATTGTACAATTAATTGATATAGAAAAACATGCTAAACTTCGAATCTGCTATAAGCAGATAATTATTTAAATTTGTTTTTGTGCCTAAATTTTAATATGCCATGTATTTATAGAATAAATAATCTTGTCAAAGGTTATGGGGACAAAGCAGGATTAGGCTATTGAGTTGGACGATCAGCCATGATCATAAAGAATGGTGGAGCAGGCTCAAAGGGCCGAATGGCTGCTTCCTCTTCCTATCTTCTATGTTTTTATGTTTTACCTATTCCAATTTCTAATAGCCTCATGTACCATAAATGACACACGAATATCTCTGCAGAGAAATATATTTTCTCTTTTTCCCTCAGCAGTGATTAGTATCTATTTTGCCAAGATACAATGTTTAGTTGTACAGTTCTGTCTTTTGCAGTTATTTTTGTTTCACTGAATGAAGTTACAATATTTTAGTGCTAAATGAGAGACCTTTTTGTGTTATGAAGTGATGCTCGCTGGCACCTTTGTTGAAACTACCCAAACTTGTTTCACATGAGTCTTATTTTTGACCAAGGGGAGAAATGTGTATTACAGCTATTGCTGTGTCTTTGGTTACTAAAAAGGAACGCATGAGATCAAAACATTACAAATAATGTAAAAAGCAGGACTTTGTGCGCGTGTTGGAAGAGGTTTTATAGTGGGGAAGCTGTTCTTACTGGAAGTGCTTCACCAAATGCTAGATATAGAGGATTTAGGTTGGGCGAGGAAAAGATTTTTTTTAAAAAGAGGAAAACGGCAAAAACCTATAAATGCATTTGAGCAAAACCAAGGTATTCATCATTAATAACTTCCATTTAACAAGAGCATTGACAGCATGGGAGATGTCAAAGCACTTTAGAGCCATGATAGTGTTTTGATTGTAGTAATGGTTCTGACCTAGGAAATGCAGTGGCTAATTTGCATGCAGTAAGTTCTGACAGACAGCAAATTGTAAATGTCCAGATAATCTTTTTAGTGTGATGTTAAATGAGGGTTAGCCAAGTGTCTGGAGACAACTCTCCTCTAATTTGAGATACTGCCATGGGCTATTTTATTTTGGGCAGAAGGCAGAGGGATCCTCTGATTAATGTCTGATCTGAAAAATAGCATCTCGGACAGAGCAACATTTCCTCAATAGACCAGTGAAGTGTCAGCTTTGATAACTTTAAATGGTGTGAGAGTAATTATATTTTATGAATTGAAAAATAGACGCCGCTTATGCTATAATGTTATTTGGTCAAACTGATTTGCCTTTGCTGCTGAAATAAGACAGGATTTGGCCAAAGTAAACTGGGAACAGTTGCCTCTGGGTAAATCCGCAGTGGCAGGGGTGATCAAAACAGAATTGCTGAGAATGCAGGCCAACATGGTCCCTTTAGGATAGGATGTGGGAACAACAAGCCCAAAGAACCATGGATTCCTAGCAATATTTAAGACTAGATAAGGAAAAGAGAGGCTTTCAATTGATACAAAAGGAGCAAATCCATGGAGTCCCTAAAGTACAGAAAGGGCAAGGGTGAACTTGGGAATGTAATTAAGAAAGCAGAGGCGGCATGAAAAATGCTGATGGTTAAGATTAGGGGGAAAAGCCTAGTATGTTCTAAGTGTATTAAAGGGAAAAAGATAACCAGAGAAAGAGTAGGGCCCATGAGGAACTAAGAGGCATTCTGTATGGAGCTGGAGAATATTAGTAGGGTGCTAAACAAGTACTTCATATTTATCTTCACTTCGAAAGAGAAGGATGTAAGCACAGAATTCAAGAGGAGATACCGTGAGGTTCTTGAGCAGTTTGACATTAGAGAATGAGGAGGTATTGGAGGTTTTAGTGGACACATCCCCAGGTCTGGATGAGTTTATCCCAGATTGCTGTGATGGATGAGGGAAGAAATTACAGGGACTTTGACCCAAAATTTTAATTCCTCCTACAAGAGAGGTGCCAGAAGACTGGAGGGCAACTAAGATGGTTCCAATTTTCAAGAAACGTGGTAACAATTATACCAGAGAATTAAAGACCAGTGAGTCTCACATTGTAGGTTAACTCCTGGAGAAAATTCTGAGGGAGAGAAATGATCTCCACTTGGAGAGACAAGGTTTGTTCAGAATAGTCAGCATAGCTTTGTCAGAGGATAATTATGCCTAACAAATCTGATTGAATGTTTCAAGTAGCTGACCAGTTATGTAGATGAGGGTGGTGCACTTGAGCTATTTTCGATGGATTTCAGCAAAGCCTTTGACAAGGTCTCACGTGGGACGCTGATAAAGAAAGTAAAAGCACTTGGGATTCAGGGTAACTTGGCAAGTTGGCTTAGTAGCAGGAGATGGAAGGTGGTGGTAGAAGCTGTTTGAGAGACTAGAGTCCAGTGGCCGTAGCACAGGGATCAATGCTGGATCCCTTCATTGTTCATGATGTATAGAAGAAAATGTTGGCTGGAGATAGTAAGTATTTAGGTAGTTGACAGTGAGGAAGAAGGTCTTGGATTATACAAGAATATAGATGGGATTGGTTTGGTAGGCAGATCAGGGCAGGTGAAATTTAACCCTGATAAGTGTGAGGTGATGGACTTTGGAAGAAGTAACAAGACCAGAGAGTACTCGGAATGGCAGAACTAGGATGCTCAGAGGAAAAGAGGGATCTTAGGGTCCTGAAGTCAGCAGGACAGATTATTAGTGTGGTTAAGATGGAATATGGGACACTTGCCTTTATCATTTACGGCATAGATTATAAGAGCTGGGAGGTTATGTTGGAACTGTACAGGACTCTGGGTAGGCCACAGCTGGAGTACTGTGTGCAGTTCTAGTTACCACATTGTAAGAAAGACATGATTGCACTGGAGGGGTACAGAGGAGATTCACCAGGATAATGCCTAGGATGGAGTAGTTTAGCTATGAAGAGAATCTGGATAAGCTTGGGTTGTTTTCTTTAGAGCTGAGAAAACTGAGGGACCTGATTGAGGATCATTGACAGGGTGGATGGTAAGTAGTTGTTCCCCTTAGTTGAAATTGAACAGAGGTCATAGTCTTAAAATGAAAAGCCGAAGGTTTAATGAGGATTTGAAGAATATTTTTAAGTTGAGAGGGTGGTGAGAATCTGGAATGCAGTGCCTTGGGGAGGTAGTTGAATTGGGAAACCTCCAGTATCTGGATAAACACGATTAATATCATGTTCAAATCTAATGGCCCAAGTGTTAGCAAGTGAGACTAGTATAAGTTTAAGATTACAGACTTGTGTGTACAGACTTTAGTGCAGACTTGATGGGTTTAAGGACCTTTTCTGTGCTGTATATTTTTCTGATGCAATTAGATAAATTCTGAGGATTTTGTAAATATGAAACTTGCCTTATCTATCATGTTGAGTACTTGTGCACCTACCTGTTTTGATAATTTAGAAATACAAATTTTATCCAGTTTTCTTTTTTTTTTTTCTTTTTCTCCTCAATGCAGCTGTGGATCTGAAGGATCAGGCCAGACACTCATTCAGACTATCAAGTTAGCATTTTCTATAACTAACAATGTCATCAAACTGAAACCATCATCAGAAGTAGTTTCGCCATTGGAGCAGGCCCTAACACAACATGGTATGTAGTAACTGGGATGCAATGAATAATTAGAGATAGCATTTGAGAACAGGATGGAATAGTTACTACTGTAAATGTTATGCAGTGAATTTTAACTGGTAGTGTATTATTACAACATAACGGGTATCATTTACTGAAGTAATAATTCCAAGGAGGTGTTAAATGACACATATAGCGATAACATGGAGTAGAGCTGGAGGAACACAGCAGGTCAGGCAGCATCAGAGGAGCAGGAAATCTGATGTTTCGGGTCGGGACCCTTCTTCAGAACTACCACCTCCTGAAGAATGGTCCCGACCGAAACATCAGCTTTCCCGCTCTTCTGATGCTGCCTGGCCTGCTGTGTTCCTCCAGCTCCACATTGTGTTATCTCTGACTCCAGCATTGGCAGTTCTTACTATCTCTGATTAAATGACACATTTTGGGTTTACAGAAAGAAAGACTGAAGTTAGCCACTTGCAAACTAGAAAAAACCAGAAATGAAGTTTATCTGGCTGTGTATGTGTTAATTGTACCTCAACTTTGTTCAATTCTTTAGAGTTGGAGGGCATTAACTGAGCACATAGAGGCACTTACTGAAACAGTGGTATAGCTCAGTTAAGGGGTGTACACTTGTAATGTTTTGCTTTGTGAATAAAAGTTAAACTGAGTAAAGATTGCCTTTAGAATTATTCTTCAACTGTCTGTCCAGATTAAAACAGTATGTATTCCTCTGGTCATAGTCACTCTGATTTGAAATGCACAAACTACTTCTGAATCTGGTGGGATTATTGAATATAGTTTGTCCAGACAAATGTTATCTATGTTCTGAAGAAGAGTGCTATTAGACCTGAAACGTTAACTCTGTTTCTCTCTGCAGATATTGTCAGACTGCTGAGTTTCTCCAATTGTTTGTTCTTGATTTTGATTTCTGTTAACCCTACACTGCCTCCATTGAATGTGGTCTCTGCTTTGGAGCAATGAGTGTAAATCAGTTTATATTAATTATATGTTCTGTTACTTCAGTTAGATAGTTTTGCCATTTTCCATGCTATTTTTCAAGCTGGGTGAGGAACATTGCTTTTTCAAGTAGAGATAGACAAGTTTAAGTTTGTAAAAACAAATCTGGAAGGCAAAGACAAATGATAAAGACTCTGTCCGTTCCTTTGGGCAGACTGTGATGATGTAGAGGGAAATAGAAGGATTGTCCACAAAGTGGACATGAATAGACTTGGTCTCAGTAGTGACACGTCACTTATCACTTGCTCTTCACTCCCACCTAATCATCACTGACTTCTGAAAAATTAACAAATAGCAAAACTTTTGCTGTATCTTCTGTTAAGTCTGGTGGTATCAAATTGATATTTGGAAATAAGTTCTTGCAGCCCGGATAATACTAAACTTGTTTTGCTTTGGTTTTGGTTTAATTTTACACTTGTGTTAACTATTTCAGGTACCCATGGCAATAACTTAATAGCAGTTTTGGCAAAGTACATATACCACAGGCATGATCCTGCATTGCCGCGCCTTGCTATCCAGCTCCTGAAGAGACTTGCAATGGTAGGTTATGTTTTAAAGTTCCTGCGTCCTATAACATGTAGGAGTAGAAGTCAGTCGTATGGCCCATCTGGTCTGTTCTGTTACTGTGTGATCATGGCTGATCTGATAATCCTCAAGTCTGCTTTCTTGCCTTATCACATACCTCTTGATTCCCTTACTGATTAAAAATGTGTCTATCTCAGCCTTGAATATACCCAATGACTCAGCCTTGCCAGCTGTCTGTGGTTAAGGAGTCTACAGGTTGATTACCCTTGGAGAATATGGGGAAGGGGTTAAGTACCATTATTATCACTGTAGAAGTGATTTTCGACAAACTAATGGGGCTAAAGACAGAAGTCCCCTGGCCCTGATAGCTAGTATCCTAGGATCCTAAAAAAAAAACAGCAAGAGATAGTGGATGTAATGGTTGTAATTTTCCAAAAATAGTCAGCTGCTGGCGAAGTACTAGAGGATTGGAAAACTGTTAATGTCATCGCTCTTCAAACAGGAAGGGATGCAAAAAGCAGGTCGATTAGCCGAATATCTGCTTGTTGGAAAAGTACAGGAATCAATCATTAAGGAAGTAATAGCAGAATATTTGGAAAATCATAGTATCTGACTCGAGTTTTTTGTGCAAGTCTCAATTTGATTAGATAGAGGGGAGCCAGTAGATGTGTTGTACTTGGACTTCCAGAAGACATTTGACCAGATACCCCTCAAAATGTAAAGTCATAAGATTAGAGCCCGTTATATTGGAGATAGTGTGCTGATGTGGATAGAGAATTGGCTCGTAGGGATACAGGATTCTTTTTTAGGTTGGCAACCTGTGACCAGTGGGATTCCACAGGGATCAGTGCTGGGCCCACAACTGTTCACCATATATTTTAATACATTGGAAGAAAGCGAATGTACTGTAGTCAAGTTTGCACATGATACTAAAATAGATGGAAAGATGGGTTGTCTGAAGGATACAAACAGTTTACAGAGCGATATTGATAGGCTAAGTAAGTGGACAAAAAGTTGGTAAATGGAGTATAATGCAGGAAAATGTGAAGTTCTTCATTTTGGAAGGGAGAAGAAAAGAACGGTATTAAATTGAGAGAAACTGCAAAAAGCTACCTCTCAAAGGGACATGGGGAGCTTGTGTATGAAACACAAAGCAAGCACACAAGTGCAGCATGTAATCAGGGAAGCTAAGGAGTATTGGGCCTTATTTCAAGGGGCTTGAGAGTATGAGAGTAGGGAAAACTGTACAAGATGCTGGTGAGACCACAACTGGAGTACTGAGAGCAGTTGTAATCTCTTCGTTTTAAGGAAGCTTATTGTTTCCTTGGAGGCAATTCAGAGAAGGTTGACTAGGATGATCACTGGTATGGAAAGTGTGTCTTATTAGCAAGGGCTAAACAGGTTAGGACTCTACTCGCTGGAGTTTTGAAGAATGAGGTGATATCATTGAAATAGGATTCTTAAGGGGCTTGACAGTGTAAATGCTGAGAGGATGCTTCCCCTTATGGGTGAGTCTAGGGCCAGAAGGCACAGTCTCAGAATAAAAGGATGCCAATATAAGACTGAGAAGCGGAGGAATTTCTTCTGAGGGGTGAGTGTCTTTGGTATTCCCTGCAACAGAGTTGTGGGGGCAGAGTCCTTGTAATATATTAATGGCTGAGATACGTTCTTGAACAGAGAATCAAGAGTTATAACCAACAGGCTAGAAAGTGGATGCAAGGAATGTTGGATCAACTGTGATCCTATTGAATGGAGGAGCAGGCTTGAGGGGCCGAATGCCTTACTGTAATGGTTTTATGGTGTAGACAGTTGCTTCAAGCTGTGTTCAAATTATGTGATTGAGATTTGGCATTTCTGAAAGGCTAGATAATGTTTCATCATCACTCCCCAACATCCTCCATTCTGCTTTCGACCAGTTGATAACTAATTTCTGAACATTGAGAGGATTGAAGGAATGAGTGGGGAGCTAGATATGATGAAAAGGGGAGGAATGCATGAATAGTGTGGAAGGTCTGTTTACAGTTCCTTTGTCTGCTTCTATTACCCCAGTGTGTTTGATTAGATGTTATCTTGCGAACCACTCCAAGTTGTTTTAGTCCTCTTTAACAAAGTGTTGAGAGTTTAGATTTTGAGACTGAAGGAGAATAGGTGGCGACAAAACAATTTGGAGGCAGGTAAGTTAAAACAAGTACTCCACAAAAGGAATGTGAATTTTTGCATTGAAACATTTCTTAATTATTTTCCAGGTGGCCCCGATGTCAGTGTATGCCTGCCTTGGAAGTGATGCTGCAGCAATACGTGATGCATTTCTTAATAGACTGCAGAGCAAGACAGAGGTTCCTGCTTTATTTCACAAGATGTTAATGCTAGTGTTTTATGCTACTGACTCTGATACAAGCAAATATATGATGCACATGGCGCAGTTAGCATTCTGAAAGGAAGCTTAACGATGAGAACTGTGCGAGCGTGTTCTTCCAGGTGTTTAAACAGTTTTTTAAAAATAAATTTCTGTGATTTAGGACATGCGGATTAAGGTGATGATCCTGGAGTTTTTAACAGTTGCTGTGGAGACGCAGCCTGGTTTGATTGAGCTCTTCCTCAACTTGGAAGTGAAAGATAATGCAGTTGGGTCAAAGGTGAGAAATAAAGACCAGTCTGTCTGTTGAGGGCTAATCTCCCAGTTGAACAAAAAGCTGAACAGTGTCCGTTTCTAATTTTCAGTTAAGTCAGTTTTATGGCATATGTTCACAGGAGTTTATCCTGGGGGAGTGGAGCTGTCTGCAAGTGATACTGGAATTCATCGACTCCAAGCAACAAGGAAAATATTGGTGTCCTCCTCTAATCCATCGTGCTGCCATTGCTTTTTTGCATGCACTGTGGCAGGATCGTAGGGACAGTGCGATGACCGTTTTGAGAGCCAAGTATGTTTGTTTTTTTTTCTATAATTGCAAAGTATTTATTGCTTTATTCACAGCCTTGTATCCATATTTTTGTCCCCACAGCAGCTGTTTCTTAAAATTATCCATGGCTAGAATCCAGATAATATCTAGAATTAGTTGCGTTAATCAGAAAGCTGTTGGATTGTGATACAACTTGTTTTCTTGGGAACGAACAAAATAGTCCTTGTAACTGAGATTTGCATTCTAGCTGGCTATAAGTAAGCTCTTGTCAAACAGGAAAGGTGTTTTGCTGTAATAGGGTTAATAGTCATGAGTTATACTGTGATAATTTTTTCTGCTAGGAAAGTAGAATTGTCTGCACTTTACTGCAGATTAATCTAATCTACTCTAGATTGGATTTTTTACTTAATGGGCTGATAGAACTGCTGGCAAGGCCAGAATTTATTGCCCATTTTCAATTACAATTGAGAAGTTGGAGGAAAAGTTGCACTCTTGATGGTGCTCCCACAATCCTGTTAGGGAAGGAGGTCAGGACTTTGTACTAGCGATGATGAAGGAACGGTGATCTATTTCTGATGGGTGGTGTTATGCCCATGTACTTGCTTCCCCAGTGTTGGTATTTACCATTTGTTATGCAATGAGAAAAGGCTAATTTCTTTTGGTTTAAAAAAAAATTCTTTATGGAAGAGTGACCATATTATGATGGGCTTTTCTATTAAGATTGAATGTAATGAATTTCGATCTAAATCAGAGGTAACTAACTATGAGGGGAAATTTGATTGATTGGGGTAATACCTTTTGAAGATCTGATGGTATACAGGTGATGGCTAATAATTCAAAAGGTAATGAGTGGTTTACAACAAGCATGCGTTCCTTAAAGGCACAAAACCCAACAGGAGTTGAGGCAACAGTAACAAACAAAGAATATTAAAACTGGTGTTAGGTCAAAGGAGAAGACTTGTTTGCTTGTTGTATAATGATCCCAACTGATGGCCGTACTGGACAAACCAGACCCCAGAGTGAAACTTGGCTTGATAGAAGATAAGGTTTATTGTTGCAACTTGGTTACTGTGGTCATTGATAGCCTCTTTTAAATATGTCAATGTACTTTTAACAAAAGAGCACCAAAATTTTATACATGTAAGAAAATTACGACATATTTTGAAGCAGTTGTTACAAATATCAGGGATTCAACCCTATTACCCTCATCAACCTTATGGATACTTGGACTTTAGTGAACGGTCATCCTGTTTCCACTTCACAGTTTCTTAAGTTGACATAGCTGTTCTTGATTTATTTCTGGCAGACTTCTGCATTTACTCAATGCTGGTTTCTTTAGGTCATGTCTCTTCATGAGACCTTTAAACAGCTAATGTGGCTGACATACTACTTAGCGTGGATTCCTTAAACATATTTTCCACAGCCTTCATTTTTTGAGCTTTGTCTTACTGGCATTAAATCACTTGAGACCTTTTTCTTTAACCTGTTCTGATTGCTTTAAAAGCTGCTAAGCTTGAATAGGCCTGCTGTCTCAGAGAAACTTGCACAATCACTGACTACATGGTTTTTTTTTTTAAAGAGCAGATTTCAGTCTCTTTCTCCCTGTGCCATAGAACACATTGCACGTCAGCAGCCTAATTGTTTGCTCTCTTCTACTCTATTTCATAAAGCATTGATCTACTCACCTCGAGGTTTTTTAAAATGTATCATTTAAATAGATGTAAGCATATTTCCAGATACAGTTGTATCACTCAGTTAAAAGAAAAATGAAGCCAAGTCCTTCCCTTCTCAACTTACAGAAGGTAGAAATACAAATCAAGCTTAAAGCTATACATGGGTGTGTCCACTTTAGAATCCATGTTTACATTAGTATAATACTGTATATCATATACCTTCATCAAAGTTGCCAAAGAAGAACCTTCTTGAGGGTTAGGAGGGCTTTAGAATTCAGCATTGAAGGTCTTTGAAGCTGTTAAGAGAGAACAGAATGTGAATATAATCTAAGAAACAGCATCAAATTGCACTGTTAAAAAGCTTCTGTAGTTATCTAAATAGAATAGGTTAGTAAAGACAAATATGGATCCGTTACAGGCAAAGATAGGAGAATTTATAATGGGGAAATAGGGAAATGACAGATGGCTAAATAATTATCTGTCTTTATGGAGGAAGATAAAAGTAATCTCTGAAATAATAGAGCTCCAAGGGACTAGTGAGAATGAGAAACTATTAGAAATTGATATTATTAAAAGTAAAAGTGGAATTGGATAAATTAGTGGGAATGAAAGTTGACAAATCTGTTCAGCCTGATGAACTCCTTCGCAGAATATTGAAGGAGGTGGCTGTAGAAATGGGGTAATGTGGTGTTAAGACAGTTGTAGTAGTAAAAATAAACCATTCAGCTCATCAAATCTGCTGTGCCATTCAGTGAGATCATGACTGATCTGATAATTCTTAACTTCACATTCCTTCCTTTTCCTCAACCCTTGATTCCCTTCATGATTAAAAATCTCCATCTCAGCTTTGAATATATTTAATAATCTAACCTCGCCAGCCATCTGTAGTAAAGAATTGCATAGATTCACTATCCTCAGAAGAAGTTCCTCCTTTATCTGTTTTAAATGTGCGATCCCTTATTCTGAGATTATGTCCTTTGGTCCTAGACCCTTCCTAAGAATCTTGAATGTTTCAATAAGGTCTCCTCTCCTGTTTTTATATCCAAAACAATGACAGACCCAATCGACCCAACCTCCCCTTGTAAATCAGTCTTCAGCCTAGTGAACCTTCTCTGGACTTCATTGCCAGTGTTATGACATGGAGACAGATGGCCAAATCCAATCAGCCTCTCTATTCTCTGTATTTGCAACATAGTGAAATTCAAATATTCATTGCTCCTCAAAATTGACCCCACACGTTCCTGAAAGGCATTTCGAATAACCGGTACCAGATTTTGTGGTAAAACAAGAAACTTTGGATGCTGGAGATCGGCAACAAACAAAACTTGATTGTTGGAGAAAGTCTGACTTTGTAAATAACTGATACCAGACAGTAGGTTTATAGCGTCAACAAAAGGTTTAACAATTTATTCATAATAACGTAGCTTTGGTTGAACATAGATAAGGTGAGTAGCAAAGGTCTTTTCCCTAGGGTAGGGGAGTTCAAAACTAGAGGGCATAGGTTTAAGGTGAGACTGGAAAGATTTAAAAGGGCCCTGAGAGACAATTTTTTTTTTAATGCAGAGGGTGGTGTGTATATGCAATGAACAGTCAGAGGAAGTGGTAGATGCTGGTACAGTTATAACATTTAATAGATATTTGGACATGTATGTGAATAGGAAAGATTTAGAGGGATATGGGCCAAAAGCAGGCAAATGGGCCTAGTTTAATTTGGGAAACTTGATTGGCATGGGTGAGTTGGACCAAAGGATCTGTTTCCATGCTGCATGACTCCGTCACGCATGTTAATTTAATTAACGTCTAAAATTTAAACGCAATCCTATTTAGTTATAGCCCCCATTCTCTTAAAGATCAACAAACCGACACAATTGAGGGATAAATCAAAAGAGAAAAATAAATGAATGTGACTGGCCAGTTCACTTGAGCAGACTGCGTGATCTGTAACATCAACAGCCTGTGGGATTATATCTTGCTTGGTTTCTGACACAGATCCATGCAGATTATTTGCAGTAGCGTCTGAGGAATATTCATTTAATTCTTGTAACTATTCTCTGAACTTTGATAGGACATCTAGAGCGCGATCAAACCTGTGTCCTGTAGCTTTTGCAGGCACAATTGTTCTGACCCAAACACAGTCCAGAAACCAGTTCAAACTCTGGCCTGTCCCTTACAGACTAATCGTCTGCCCAAGAGGTCCCAGTTAACATTCAACATGTGCCATCTGTTTGGGGCATAAGACCTGTCTGGGCTCAAAGCATCTATGGAGCACTTTCTAAATAGGAAGCAATCTGCAATTAACTTTCAAGGCTGGCCTCAAAAGCAAATAACTTGTTTGTTCTCACTTGAAACCAGGCTGCTGTCTTCAGTATGAAGATCATACTTCAGCACTCGGCTCAAAATTCATAGCTCCAAACCAAAAATGATAAAAAGGATAACATAAGATGAAAAATTAGCAAGGCTTCTAACACTAGTATATCTTTTTATCTGTCAAAATTCTATTGATTCTTGAACAATTTCTGCAAATTGGAAGGCTGCAGATGGCTTCCCTTCTGTTTAAGAAAGGTAGGAGAGCAAATACAAGAACGGTTAGCCTGATGTCTGTAGTAAGGAATATCCTAGACATAGAAAAAAATGTAATAACTGGACACTTGGAAAATAATTTGGGCAGAGTCAATATGCATTTATGAAAGGGAAATCATGTTTGACAAACCTGTTGCGTGTTTTTGAGAATATACGTAATAGGGTAGATAAGGAAGAACATGTCGGTCTGTATTTGGATTTTGAGGCTTTTGGTAAAGTTACATAACATAAAGGTGGTTAATGATCAAAATGAGAGAGCACAAAGGGCAGGGGTTAACATGTTGGCATGGATTGAGAATTGTTTAACAGAAAACAGTAGGAATAAATGGGCAATTTCAGGTGGCTGTTGGAATACTGTAATGATCAGTGCTTGGGCCTGAGCTTTTTGCAATCAATATGAATGATTTGAATGTAGAGATAAAATGTAGTATTTCCAAGTTTGTAGATGACACAAAACTAGATGGTGATGTGAATTGTGAGGGTGATATAAAGAGCCTTCACAGGGATTTAGACAGGCTGAATGAGTGAGCAAGAACATACGAGAGAGAGAGAGAGATAATGTGGAAAAATGAGAGTTTATCCCCTTTGGCAGGAGGAATGAAGGTGCAGAGTATAATTAAATGATGGATTGGGAAGTGTTTTTGTCCTGAATTGAGAATGCAAATGGTATGTTATTCATGTCAAGAGGATTTGAGTACAGGAGTAAAAATGTCTTGCTTCACTTGTATAGAATGTTGATGAGACCACGCTTGGAGTATTGTGAATAATATTGGTCCCTTTACCTGAAGAAGAATATGCTTTATAGCAGCACTCAAAATATATAGGTCACGAGCAAATCTGACACAAAATCTCTAGGGAAAACCATTCGTGAAGGTGACCGATCACCAGACAAATCTCACCTGCAATAGAATGGAAGGGAATTGTGAGGAATTGCTCCCCAGTCACATGCTGGTTTGCTGTATCAGTTGCCGATAGGTTTGCAACAAATGCAGGAGGGAAACAGCCTGTTGTTGGAGGAGCAGTGAGGGAGTCTCTGTTGGATGGGAGTCTGGGAACTAGGATCTAGAAGCAAGGTGGGGTTGTGTGGTTGTGAGGTGCAGTTAAAGAAGCCTTGGTAAGTTGTTGCTGTGTGAAACAGCAAAGGATGAACAGAAAGGCTTGGAAAGTAGTGAATATAGTCAATGATGTGATCCACTATTAAGGGAAATCTTAGTTGCTAAGAGTCATTTCAGAGGCTTTGGAGAAAATGTTTACAACAGAGTTCCAACAAAGATTGAAAAATTGAAAGAGATTTGATTTATTGTCACATGAATCTTGTTACAAAATAGTGAAAAGTGTTGATAGTGTTGCCACTGCTAAGTGCTATTTTAAAATGTTGAAAAATAAACCAAAACACACAATGTAAAGGCGGAAAAATGAAGAAGTGAAGTAAGTGTCCTCTTATGTCCTGACAATTGTTGTCAAGTGCTCCGTTATGAGTCCCCTTTGCTGCGCTGCCGCTGCAGGAATGAAAGTTGCCACACTTCAACGTCATCTTGCCTCCACTAGTACCTTCACCACTGTGCCCTTGTTGTACCTAGCCAATACTATCACCACTGATGTTGCTGGGTACTGCACCAGCCCAAACTTGCCACTGCCATGAGTCTGCTTCGGGCCTAACTCGCTGATGCAGCCACTGCTGATGCTGCCAGGTCTCGTACTGGGCCCAAACTCACCACCTCCGCCTCCACAAATCTGTACTGGACTTGGACACTGCTGGGAACACAAACTCACCTGTGCAGTAGCAGCCATGAATCGGCGCTAGGGACTCCTCAATGATTCCGAAGCTGCCGGGAGCCCAAACTTGCTTCACCTGCCACCGCCACAATTCTGCACTGCTGGGCCCTCTTGCCACTGCCGCCATCGCCGTGACCGAGCTCTTCACCAAGAGCGAGGTAAAATCAAATAGAAGAGGGGAATAAAAGCAAGAGAAGAGAGTAAGCGAAGAAATGAAACAAAAAGAAAAGCCATTGAAGTGTGGATGAGCCCCGGGCTCAGGAGCCCTACTCCACTGCCAATGGAGTCTTTAAGATAAGTGGGCAAGAACAAGATCCAAATATGGAGTGGATGTTCACTAAAAGTCCATTTCCAAAGAGGGCAAGATGGGTGATCAGAAACTGCTGGGAATTAAGATGGGTTACATTTGGGTAATAGATGGTTTAAAACCTGAAATTCTCAGCAAAACAAACAATATCAATGCAGTTATCATTGGAATAGAGGAAAGAGTTAGGGAGGGGACCTGAGTAGGGTTAGAACAAAGCTTTTTCCTTGTGTCTTACAATACATGGAAGTGCGTAACTGTGCTGAAGATAAAAATAATAAAGTAATTTGGAGTAATTCCTGTTTTATTTGCCTCTGCAGTAAAGACATGGCGTCAGTGGGCGCAAAGGAAAAATAAACAATTTGAAAGAAAGTTTGTAGATAGCTGGTCTGTATTTAGCATTTCTGTTAAGCTAAATTATAAAGAAATAATTTTGAAGTTATATTGAGATCACTTTCATATTGTAGGGTCCTAACATGTCCCATTGCAAAATCCTGTGTTGGGAGCTCAAAAAAAGGAAAGTGGCATTTAAATTCAGGCAAGCACTAAGCTCCTGACACTGAATTGGAGCTTCCCTTCATTGGTGAATCAGTAGGCGTTTTTAGATTGGTACAGTGCTTAATTTTATCCTGTTAGAAAACTTGAGAATTGAGGCAAGTTGATGAAACTAAAACACTAAATTGCTCTCTTAGTTGAAGCAAACAACAACACAGCAGTACTTGAAAATCCTGGAATTTACTGGTCGATGTGCTTAAGTAGCATTTCTATTATCAAAGCATTATTGTGGATGCAGTATTTTGTTTGAGACTACTATTGCATGGAATGGATTTTGTTTTTCAGAGATCAATTCTGGGAAAATTTGACGTCTGTGCTTTTTGGAGAACTGCCAGCACCCTGTAACATTACAGAGGTATAACTTGGAACCATTTTTTAATAGCCTGATTTTCAGTAAGTTACTGCTACTTTCTCCAGGGAGCACCATTTGACTCTATTCCGATTGTCTGCATTTCAATAGGAAGCTTTGGTTGCCAATTTCTGTATCGATATCACAGAGACATGGTTGAGGGAGGGTCAGGACTGACAATTCAGCATTCTGGGGTATAGAATCTTTAGGTGAGACCTGGTGGAGTTTGGTGTAAAAGAGGAGGTGGTTTTGCAATATTGATGGAGGAGTCAATTACTGCAATAAGGAAGGATGATATCTCAGAAGGATCTTCAATTGAGGCCAAGTGGGTAGAACTTAAAGGGGACAAACACTTCTTAGGGCTGAACTACAAACCCCTAAACAGTTAGGATGAGATAGAAAGATAGATGTGTAGGCAAATCTCAAGTGTAAAACTAATGAGATTTCAACATCCACTATCTTAACTGGCTTACATAATGTCTAAGACTTAGAAGGGTGGAATTCTTAACATTTGTTCAGGAGAGTTTTTTAAGCTAGCATATGGAAAGCCCAGCAAGTGAATTGCCTAATTTTAGGGAATGATAGATGTGGTAATAGGAGAACATTTCAGTGATAGTGACCATAATTCAGTTAGATTTAAAGTAATTTTATGGATGGGGACAAAGATGGACTGGAAATAAAGGTTGTAAATTGGAGGTGGGATTGATTGGGGTGGGGTGAAGCCAGGGGGCCGCGGTTGTTGATCTTAATAAGACAGGATCTGGGTACAGATAAATCCGCAGCATAGCAGTGGGTGACATTCAGAAAGTTTTGGAAAGTGTGTGGCAAAATATGTTCTCATAAAAGTGAAAAGGTGGGACCCAACAAGTGCAGAGAATCCAGGATGTCAAGGATTGATAAAACCAAAGAAAGCTTGTGTTAAATACCAAAGGCTCCAAACAGCGAATGTCCTAGTGGAGTACAGAAAGTGCGGGGATTTGCTTTAAATGAGAAATTAAGAGAGTGAAGAGGGATGTGAAAAAAATACCAGCAGGTAGCAGTTAAGGAAAGTTGGCATTTTATATATTTATTAGGAGTGAGAGAAGAGCCAGATAAAGAAGAGGGCTCATTAGGGAGCCAGAAAACACAGCTGAGGTTTTAAATGAATACTTTGCACCTGTGTTCACAATACAGAAGGATAACATTGGTTGAGAAATCAGGAGTCTGTGATATACTTGACCAAATTGGCATTGAGAGGGAGAAGGTTTTATTTGTTTCAGCAGGCTTGAAAGTGGATAAATCCTTAGGCTCGGATGAGGTGTATCCAAGACTGCTGAGAGAGGTAGGGAGGATGCTGACGTTAATTTATGTCCTTGCTGGCCACAGGAGGGGTGCCCTTGGACTGGAGGACAGCTAATGTGATAGTTCTTAAAGAAGGATGGTGGGCATAAACGAGGCAACTATAGCTAGTGAGTCTAACATCTGTGGTAGGGAAATCCTTGGAAAAACTTCTGGGGAGTGGAATTAATCTTCACTTGGAGAGGTAAGAATTAATTTTATGGAGGTGGCTAGATGTATAGATGAGGGTAATGCAGTTGATGTCCATGTGGACTTCATAAGACTTTTGATAAGGTCTCACATGGTGGACTAATTAAGAAAGCAAGGGCCCAAGGGATCCAGAGTAGGATGGCAAACTGGATCCAAAATTGGCTTGCTGGCAGGAAGCAGAGGGTGATGATTGAAGGGTGTTTTTGTGACTGGAAACCTTTGAGCAGTGGCATACCACAGGGTTCATTGCTGGATCCCATGCTGTTTGTTGTGTAGATTAATGTTCTGGATGTGAGTATAGGAGAAGTAAATGCACAGATGACACAAAATTTCGTGAGGTAAATACTGAAGAGGAAAGCCTTAGACTACAGAATGATGTAGATGGGCTTAACAGTGGCAGATGGAATTTAATCCTGAAAAGTACAAGGTGATCCATTTTGGAAAGACTAACAAGGCAAGGGAGTATACTTCAAAAAAAACCTAGGACATAGAGGATCAGAGAACCTGGTGTGCATGTACAGAAAGCCTTGACAGCAGGAGGCCAGGTAGATAAAGTGGTCAGGGCATGTGGGATACATGTCTTTATTAGTCAAGGCATTGAATACGAGAGCAAGGAGGTTATGATGGAGCTGTATATACCATTAGTTAGAGCGCAGCTGTGGTCACCACACTATAGGAAAGATGTGATTGCACTAGGGAAGGTGCAGATGTGATGTACCAGGATGGGGGTGGGGTGCGGGGAGAAGCAGATTTAAGGCAAGGAGCAGGAGGTTTAGATGGCATTTGAGGAAATTGTTTTTCACCCAGAGGGTTGTGCGTGTCTGGAACTCGCTGCTTAAAAGGATGGTGGATTAAGTCAAAAATCACACAACACTAGGTTATAGTCCAACAGGTTTATTTGAAATCACCAGCTTTTGGAGCGCAGCCCCTTCATCAGGTGTGGTGAGAGGAGAGCACGCAAACAGTTCATAGGCAGAGAGATCAAAGGATCATACAACTGGTGTGAGTGGAGTGAAGAAACCTAAATTGGCTGGCTGACTGCCTCCTGTTGAATCTTTAATCATTCATACATTCCTGCATTCTAGAAATTGCACAAATAGGAAATGGAGAACTGTTAGTTTCAATTGATTAATCTGTTTTAAGTCTGCCCCAAGATAAAAGTTTCATCAGTATCTGCCTAATTTTCCAAACTTCAAACAGGCAGAGTGATAAGAATATACAACAGGTGACATCTCAACTCAGGCACTGAATTTTAGGTATGAGGCCTTGTCCAGAGTCTGTCTCAGAGTTTTAACCTGGAATCAGGCTGGTTTTGTTCCTAAAGCAGGAATTTATAAAATGCCACACTGACTGTGACTACAAATTGTGCGTTTCTTGAACAAAATAGAATGTATCTGCAAATAAACAAACATCTTTGAAATGATTCACCCATAGGTTTATAGTATGTAGGTATGTGCATGTGCGCTCGCTCGCTTGAGAGAGAGAGAGTGTGTGTCAGTGTCCAAAACTGTGCAAACTACTTAAGGTAGAGAGATCAAAACAAGTTATCAAGGTGATAGTGTCAATACAGGACAGTAAGGAAGATTTTACAGATATAAAACATTGTGGTTGGGTCACCTGTAGTGTGACATTATCCCAAGATCACAGTTGAGGCTATTTTCGTGGGTATGGAACCTTGGCTATCAGTCTCTGCTTTGTTATCATTCTGCATCTTGGAGGACACTTACCTGAATATCTGATGCTGAATGCCCTTGACTACAGAAGTGGCGATTGTGTAGTATTCATTCATCTGGTGTCGTAGCACTATCTTGCCAATAAACCATGGCTTGGGGCATCCTTGCCTGCATTGTATGAGTTGGACAACATTGGCCAAGTCCATTGATTGTCTCATTGGACTCGCTGTTGACATCTTGGGGATTGTTGAATTCCCGGAGCCTCATTTGCCTGATACATTCCTCTGTCTGCCGCGAGACCCATGGGGTCCGTTTTGGTAGTGGGGCAGAAATTGAGCCCTCGGCTGAGAACTTTGATTTCGTCCAGTTGGAGGGTTTGGTCAGATAAGTTGATGTGTTTCCCTGTGCTAGTGCCGCTTTCAACTGTGGTACCAGGGGAAGCTTGGTTACTCCTGGTGGTGATGCCAATGTTCTCCAGTTCCTTGTTCTTGGTGTGCATGTAGGTGGTGTAGTTCCATTGGCTCGTCTGCTTGGCAGTGTCTTGGCAGTTCTTCTGTATCTTGAGCGCAAGCTGAGAATGTAGGCTCTGTCTTGATTTCAAGGTTGTGGCGCCTGCTGTAGTGTTGGTGAACGTGATGATTAAGGAGTTTGTGAGTCGTGCGATGGCAGAGTCTCAGTGTAGTGTGTTGTACGTCAACTTGGGTGGGTTTCTGATCTGTAGTCCTTAGATCTTCTCTGCTTTCTTGCATTTCTGCAGAAATTTGTCTTGTCGACATGTGCGATCTTGGAGATCCTCTTCTTTTTGAGCCGGCGGCTTGTGGTATTGATAGTAGCCATGATGTGGAGGTGCTGGTGTTGGACTGATTCCAAGTTAAAACTCTGAGACAGACTCTGGACAAGACTTCACACCTACAATTCAGTGTGCGACCTGAGATGTCACCTATTGCATATTCTTATCGCTCTGCCTGTTTGAAGTTTGGAAAATTAGGCAGACACTGATGAAACTTTAATTATCTTGGGGCAGTGACTTGAATCAGATTCTGGAATTTGCAGCTTAATGAATTGAAACTAGCCGAGTTCTCCATTTCCTGCTTCTGCAATTTCTAGAATGCAGGAATGTATGAATGATTAAAGATTCAACAGGAGGCAGTCAGCCAGCCAGCCACTCTACGTTTCACCAATGTCCTGTACAGCTGCAACATAACTTCCCATCTTCTAAACTCAATGCTCTGATTGTTAAAGCCAGTGCGCCAAAAGCTGCCTTCACTGCGCTGTCTACCTGTGACTCCACTTTCAGAGAATTGTGCACCTAAACTCCAAGGTCCCTCTGTTCCGCTATGCTCATTAAGGCCCTACCATTCACCATGAAATTCCTACCTTGATTTGCCTTTCCAAAATGCAACATCTCACACTTATCTGCATTAAACTCCATTTGCCATTTCCAGGTCTTCTGCTCCAGCTGATAAGATCCTGCTGCAATTTCTGATAACCTTCCTCACTTTCCACGATACCACCTATTTTAGTGTCATCTGCAAACTTACTAATCATGCCTTGTACATTCTCATCCAAATCATTGATATAGATAACAAACAACAATGGGCCCAGTACCGACCCCAGAGGCACACCACTATTCACAGGCCACCTATCCATCAAGTATCTTTCCACTATTACCCTCTGCTTCCTACCATCAAGCCAATTTTGTAAACAATTTGCCAGCTCTCCCTAGATTCCATGGGATTTAACTGTCCAGAGCAACCTACCATGTGGAACCTTACCAAAGGCCTTACTGAAATCCATGTAGACTATGTCTACTGCCCTGCCCTCAGCAACCTTTCTGGTCACTTCATCAAAGAACTGTAACAAATTTGTGAGGCATGATCTCTCATGCACGAAGACATGCTGACTACCCCTAATCAAATCCTGTCTTTCCAAATGCATGTGTATCTTATCCCTCAATCTTCTCAAGTAACTTACCTACCAGGGATGTTAGGCTTACTGATCTATAATTCTCACCTGTGGCTAGTGATGATGCACATGTATCAGCCAGGGCTCCCGCAATCTCTTCTGTAGCCTCTTGCAGGGTTCTTGGATATGTTTGGACAGGACCAGGACATTTATCCACCTTCATACATTCTAATTCTTCCAACAGCACCTCTACTGTGATAGGGACTGTCCCCAAGACATCTCTACTAACTTCCCCAAGTTCCCAAATCTTCGTGTCTTTCTCCATGGTAAGCACAGAGGAGAAATATTCATTGAGAACCTCCCCCATCTCCTAGGGTTCCACATATACATGTCTACTTTGGTCCTTGAGGGGTGCTATTCTCTCTCTAGTTATTCTTATTCCTTTAATATACTTAAAGAATCTCTTTGAATTCACCCTAATCTTCTCAGCCAAAGCTATCATGTGCCCCCCTTTCACCCTCCTGGTTTCCTTCTTCAGTAAATACCCCCATGTACCTCCAAAGATTGCCTTGATCCCAGCTGCCTGTACCTGAGCCATGCCTCCTCCTTTTTTCTGGTCAAAGCCTCATTATCTCTTGTCATCCACGGTTTCCTACTCTTGCTAACCTTGTCCTTCATCCTCACAGAAATGTATAGACCTTGAACTCTAGCTATCACACTTTTAAAGGCCTCCCACTTGCCAGAGGTCTCTTTGCCTGCAAACAAACTACTCCAATCAACCCCTGCAGGCTCCTGTCTAATTCCATTAAGATTCACCTTGCTCCAGTTTAAGACTTGAACCTGTGGACCAGTTTTGTTCTTCTCCATAACTATTTTAAAATTAATAGAACTGTGGTCACTGGTCCCAAAGTGCTCCCCCACTATCACCTCAGTCACCTGCCCTGCCCTATTTCCCAAGAGTTGTTGAGTTTTGCCCCTTCTCAAGTAGGATCCTCCATAATACTGCTTGAGGAAACTTTCCTGAACACACCTAACAAATTCCTCCCCATCTAAGCCCTTAACACTGACAGTCTCAGTCTATGTTAGGAAAAATAAAACTCCCCCACTATGACAACTCTATTTCTCCTGCAGGTTTCCACAATCTCCCTACATATTTGTTCCTCTAATTCCTGTTGACTATTTGAGGGCTTATAGTACGACCCCAAAAATGTCACCATCCTGTTCTTATTTCTTAGCTCCATCCACAGTCTCACTGGATGATCTGTCAGTTATTTCATCTCTGACTACTGCTGTGATACTCCTCCTGCTTAGCAAAAATGCAACTCCTCCTTCCTTTCCTCCACCTCTGCCTGTCTAAATCACCTGTGCCCCGGAACATTAAGCTGCCAGTCCTGTCCCTACCTTAGCCATGTCTCTGTAATAGCTATGATATCCCAGCCCCACGTACCTCTCCATGCGCTGAGTTCATTGGCCTTACCCGTCAGCTGTCTTGTATTGAAATTGACGCAATTTAATCCAACGGGCATTCCTTGCTCTCTGTCATGTTCCAGCTTGACCTGTCTCCTCAACTTGCTATTTCTGATTACTGTATCTCCTTCTAGCCTCTCACTTGCCTCCCTACCAATCTAGTTTAAACCTGTTGGACTATAACCTGGTGTCTTGTGAACTTTGACTTTATCCAACCCAACACCAGCACCTACACGTTAAAAGACGGTGGAAGCAGAAGCAGTCGACATTGAAGATCTATGTAGATTAGCACTTGAAATGCCATTAGCATATAAGGCTACAGAGCAAGATCTAGAAAACGGGATTAGAGTAAATGAATGTTTGACTGAGACAACAAGATGGGCTGAAAGGCCTCTTTCCATTTCGTAAAAATTCTGGCAATGAATAACACTGCTGAGGTATTGTGTAGCTTCCTAATTATTTTTATCAACACCTTTCTTAAAGCTGCTGTCTATTGTCAGAACTGTACTGAGTTGGACGTGCTTTCCTTATAATACAAGTACTGTTGAGATCTATTTGCCAACCTTTTAAGCTCTTGCCATCACCTACCAAAATGATGACTGGTCCTTTGTTTCATTTCCCCCTTGCCTCCAAAATGCGTGGCAGTAAACTTCATAGTACCTTAAAGCAGATGAATATCTATAAGCGGATGTGAAGTTAATTCAACCTGCTCCGTATTAATGAATTTTGTAATAATAATTATTCTGATACAGAAGAGCGTACTGGACACTTGTGCCTTCACCCTGAAGATCATCTGCCTGGAAATTTACTATGTTGTCAGGTACAATTTTTTTTTCTTTTGCTTCTTACTTCCAGGAGACGTGGGCCTTGCTGCTACAGTCAGAATACCCTTGATCTGATTGGCTCGTAAGGCAATTTCAGAGGCCAGTTAAGAGTCAACAGCATTATTGTGGGTCTGGAATCACATGTAGGCTGTTGCAGATAAGGATGACAGATATCCTTCCTTCAAGGATGTTAGCAAACCAAATCGGTTTTTACAACAATCGATGATAGTTGTCATGATAATTCAATTTATTGCCACTAGCTGTTGTGGTGGAGTTGAACCCATGACCCATCAGCCCACGTCTTTGCATTGCTAGCTCAGTTACATTATTATGCCACCACTTCCCTGATTCAGAAACAGTAACAGTTTTTTCAGCAGGGTTATTTATTAAATAACAATCTGTTCCTGTGTTGAGATACAGGTAGATTACATCATGATGCTGAAACATCCATGACCGAGAAATTCCACTGGCTTAAGTGAATTAGAGACTGAAAGTAATCCTATCTGGTGTTCCTCTGCCGCCTTCTGAGTTAGGAATTTTGCACACACCTGCGCTTGAGACACAAATACTGCTTAATTAGATCATATTCACTGACCTATGTTGACTCCTGATCTTAAAACTCATCCTTGTTTTCAAATTCCTCCATAGCCTGGCCTTTACTCTCCCTAAATCCTGCAGTCCTACTGTCCTTCAATTCTGGTCTTCTGACCATCTTCTATTTTAATTATTGTACCATTGCAACTGTGTTTCCAACTGTCAAGTCCTAAGCTCTGGCATTCACTCCTTCAATCACTGCATCTTGTATTCCTCTTACGTTTTTGGTTATGTGCTGTAAAAACTTTTATGTGGCAATGATGTGAAAATTGTTTTGCTCCTTGAAGAAACTTTGGACATCTTCCTATGCTTCATAAATACCCAGCTATTGTTAGACTGCAGCAGCAACTTCACTGAGGTCTACTAGTTCTTTTTAATTTGTTCAAGTCAATTGCAGCAATGTCTGGAAAGTAAATAAACCAGTCGTCACCTGATGGGATTCCTCTTTGATTAGTCGGAACAAAATTTGGAGATTTAGGATTAATGTTGCAAGCTGTGCCAACATATGAAATAAGAGCTGATGTAGACCATTTGGCGCCCGCTCTACCAGTCAGTAATAATGTGGTTGATAGTTTGTTTTGAATTCCACATTCCCACCTGCACCTGAACCTTTGATTCCTTTCTAACAATAATCTGTCCACCATGCTTTAAAAAATATTCACACTAGCCCCAATTCCACTGTCTTCTGAGGCAGAGGATTCCAAAGTGTGTCAACCCTTAGGGAGGAAAAGATATCTTTACCTCAGTCCTAAAGGGAAACTTCTAACTTTAAAACAGTGGTTCTGAACATACCTAAGAGCAAACATGCTTTCCATGTGTACCTTGTCAAGACCTTTCTGGATCTTACACATTTCAATTGAGTCACCTGTCGCTCTTCTAAACACTTGTGGAAACAATCCTAGTCTTTGCAATCTTTCCTGATTAGGCAGCTTGCTCACTCCAGGTATCAATCTAGTAAACCTCTCCAACACATTTGTAATCTTCCTTAAGTAAAACCAAAACTGCACACAGTATTTAAGATGTGATCCCACCTGTGCCCTGTATAACTGGAGCACAACAACCTTACTTTAATGTTCAATTCCTTTCAAAGAATAGCATTCCATTAGCTGCATTAACTACTTGCTGTACCTGCATGTTAATGTTTTAAGACTCATGCGCGAGAACACCTAGATCCCTTGGAATTCTGCTGTCATTCTCTGCTAAAGTAATACTTTGCATTTTTTATTTTTCCTGCGAGAGTGAATAGCTTCACGTGTACTTTGCCAATTTTTTGCCCACACACTTAAGCTGTACTTATTTTTCTGTAAACTCTCTTGTCTTCACAGCATTACTTTCTGTCTATCTTTGTCATCTACAAATTTAGCTACCATGCTTTCGCTCACCACCTCGTTGATGTAGCTTCTAAAATGTTGAGGCCCCAGTACAGACCCCTCCCACACTCAGCTCCTGCCAGTCAGATGCAGACCCATTTATGTGCACTTTTGTTAGTCAGCCAAACTTCTATTCCTGCTAATATGTTACCTTCTACACCATGAGCTTTTATTTTCTGCAATAACTATTGTGGCATCCTATCAAATGCCTTCTGGAAACCCAAGTACATCTACAGTATCCCTCTTACCCACACTGTTTCTTCAGTGAGCCCTAATGAATTGGCTCGACGTGTTTCCCTTTCATGAAACTGTGCTGAGTCTTCCCAGTTCCCTTGAATTTTTCGAAGTGGCCAGTTACAACCTCTTTACTCAATTCCATCACCTTCTCCATGATGGATTTTGAATTAACTGACATACAGATTCCTGTTTTTTGCATCCCTCCCTTCTTGAATGAAGCGGTTATTTTTTGCTATTTTCTAATCTGATGGAGCTTCTTTTGAATCTAGGAAATTTTTGAAAGCTTAATCTCGTGCATCTATTACTTCATTAATCACCTTTTTGAAAACTATAGGATTAATCACATCTAGACAGAGCCTTCTCTGCCTGCAGCTACATCAATTTGCTTAGCACTCCTTACCTCGTGATTGTAGTTTTACTATGTTCATCTCTTCCCTCTTCCCCCCCCCCCCCCCCCCCCCCCCCCCCCAAATACAGCTGTTACTAGAAATTCTTTTGTTCTCTACAATGAAGACAAAAGCAAAATATTTGTTCCTTTCACCCAATTATTTCTTTATTTACTGCTAATGCCCATTCTCCAATTGTAGAGCACCAGCAATCATGTTGCTTGCTGTTTTCCTTTTTAAATACCTGCAGAAACTCTTGTTATCTGCTTCATATTTCTAACTAGCTTCCTCATACTCCAATGTCTTCCTTCGGACAAAATGATTTTTAGTCGTTCTCTGCTGTACTTTTTTTGCTGTGACCAATTATTTAACCTGCCACACACCTTTTGTGCTTTTCCCTTAAGTTTGATGCTTTTCCTAATTGCATAAGTTGACCATGGATGTGGATCCTCCCTTCGCAATTTTTCATGGTAGTAATATACTTATTCTGAGCATTCTGAAATATTCCCTTAAACATCTGCCACTGCATCTGTATGGATCCATCCTCTAACCTATTATACAAGTTCACTTCAGCTAGCTCTGATTTCTCCCAAATCAATCTTTGAGCCGTGTCCTTCATCTCTCTAACTTTATATGCTCTATGCGAATTAGCACATGGTTGAAGTAATCAGACATTATAATCTTTGAAGTTTTGCTGTAAAATTAGTGCCTAGTTCCTCAACTCTATACAGAACTCCTTTCCTAACTCTACCTATATTATTAGCATCTACATGGACCATGATAACTGCTTTTTCCCTACTTGCAACAGTAGGTCAAAAGTAAGGTGAATTTTGGTTAAACATAAATATTTTTCATAATTCATACAACATATGTTAATGTACTAATAAGTTGCTATTAATTTTAATGTATTAGATGTGTTGGAATAACTATATCAATGCTGTGTTTTTTTAATCCTTCACCCAGTTAGTTTTTTGAAACTTATTCTTCATTTTGCAGTTGAGAAAACAGTGTATGCTGTATAAATCTGTATTTCGGGAATTTTGGTTTATGGATTTTCTTTTTGTCATTACATTGGGAGGTTCTTAGAGAAGCTTACGCTTTCTGTGTAAAAGGAAAGACACAAGTTTTCTATTTTGGTGAATGTTTCTTCTGTTTTTAATAGATGGACTGAATGAGGAATTTTGTTTTCTTCTGATCTCCTTTCTGTGCAGTTGTAGATTTATTCTTAGGTTAGTTGTTGCACAAAATAATTCAAGTTTGTTTTAAAAACCATTCTTGATAACTATCCCTTCTCTGGTGTTTGTAGTGCGTTTGCAATACCAACTCTCTCAAGTTATTTTGTCATTTTTCTCTTTAATTGACAAATCCTTTACAGTCACAAAGGTGTCAAAGTTGTGGTCCAGTCGTCTGAGTTGACTCAAGCCAAGTATGAATTAGCAGTTGATGACCTATGTTTAAATAGTCATTGATTTGTATTTTTTTTTCTGTCAGGGGTTCTCTGGACCAATCTTTAAAGCACACACTGAAGATGTTCTTTGAGAAGAAGCGGTATGAATATTGGTCTGAGTACATAAAATCTCTTGTTACGCATATGATGGAGACAGAAACTGAGGGGGTTGCTCCATTTCTGGAGTTCCATATGATAATCTCTGCATGGAGAATGGTGCTCGTACTGGCTACCAACTACGTAAGGAAAATATACTATTTATTTTGAGGATTAATAGGAAATTTGTCACCATTATATAGTAGTGACGTGCAATTTTCTAATTTTTCACTTGGATTGTCTCCAGGACCTGACATGGACTTCAAGTTATAGCCCTTTGGTTTTCTTTATATATTCTTTCATGGGATGTGAATGTCACTGGACAGGCTACTATTTATTGCCCATCTCCAATTGCCCAGAGGGCAGTTGAATGTCAATCACGTTGCTTTGGATATAAATTCACATCGGCCAGACTGGTTAAGGATGGCAGATTTCCTTCTCTAAAGGACATTAGTGAACAGATGGGTTTTTCCTGACAATTGGCAATGGTTCATGGTCATCATTAGACTCATAATCCCAGATTTTTATTGCATTCAACTTCCTGCCATGGTGGGACTTGAACCTGGGTCCCCAGGGCATTTACCTGAGTCTCTAGATTAATAGTGGAGTAATAATACCATTAGGTCTTCACCTCCCCAATATTCTGAAGCAGTG
Organism: Rhincodon typus; assembly: GCF_021869965.1. Classification (NCBI taxonomy): domain Eukaryota; kingdom Metazoa; phylum Chordata; class Chondrichthyes; order Orectolobiformes; family Rhincodontidae; genus Rhincodon; species Rhincodon typus. The sequence continues at coordinate 31,508,744 of NC_063359.1, read as the reverse complement.
TCAACCAAATTAATGAAGTAGCCAATGAGGCAGTAGTCAGGGAGCACTTAATGAAAACAGGATTCTCATAGTGCTTGATGCGCAGCTGACATTTTAAAAATGTTTCTTAGACGTATGCAAAATGTGTAGAATGTATACATTGCTCTGAGAACATTGAGTTAACCATGTAGTGTGGAACAGGAGCACATAAGTTTGCCAGACTATGCATCACCCCATTTGGTTTTTAACTGTAATCTCACACAATTAAAATTTTCTGGTATTTGCCAAATAATCACCAATTTTTTTTTAATGCAATTCAATATTTGAATCCAGTTGGTTTGGATCACTGCCTAGTTACATAACTATTATTCTACTGCCCCCGTGTGCTCAGTTATGCAAAATGCAATATGCTCTGGTGACCATGACTAAACTTCCCATTTTCAGTGAAAAGTTTGAACAATTTCTGTGCCAGTCTTTTTGTTACTCTTTTCTTCGGGCATGTAAAAATGGTGGTAGGTGCATATGTAGCAGATTGAAGGCCATCTTCCCCTTTCTTTAAATTTCATACCCAATCTAGGATATTAATACTGCTGCAGATTAACCGTTGCATTGAACCACTTACATTGTGAAATAGCATGCAGATAGCCAAGAATAAAGCTCAATTTTTTTGGCTATTTTCTTCCCCAGGTGGAGGTGATGCATCTATGTGATAATTCACTACGGCTACAGTTATTACAAGATGTTCTAGAGGGAACCAAAGTTTTGGTAAGTTCTTTTGTAATTTCAATCAAATTCACAATCTTAGTATTGCTGAAAAAGACACATTTTTTGAAACTTTGTTTTGTACTCATCAGCACAATTTGTAAGCAGTACTGTTCTAAAAGGAAAACCACATATGTACTGAATGAGAGGAGAGCCCTGATTGATTGACCGGTGGATTCTGGTCAAGACATTGCTATGGATCTTAATTCACAGTTTTAAATTGGGCTTTGAGAACATGTTCAGCACACACAAACCCCTCTTACACATTTTCTGATAAGCAGTTTTAGATTTATATTTGTTGAAAGTGTGCAAGTTAGCTTCAAGTCCACCCTTTTACACTGGACTCTTGCTTCAAAAGAAAACTTTCTTTTTGATAGCTTCTGGTGCCTTCATCTGCTTCATGTTTGCGAATGGGATCTATGTTGGCAACACTCCTCCTAATCTTGTTGAAACAGTGGAAAAGGTAGGAAGCAAAAATATGCAGTTGAAGATAGTTATCTGTTCAGGTTTTGAGTAACATCTTTTGCATTTTCTTTCAGTGTGCATTGTGCATTTCTGTTGGAATTTATGCAAAATTCCACCTGTTTTATTGCCTGTTATTTACTAGAAATTGCTAAAAATTGCAAGAAAATACTGTGCTTCATGTATATTAAATTCGCTCAAAACGGCAATATTATTTTCACTTTCCAATTCCAGATCTGAGAGTATACGGACAGCATGTCTCTGGATGTTGCTTTGTTTCTTCTATTAATCTTATTTAAGGAAAGGTGTATAATGCAGATCGTTGTCCCATAATGATGTAATGGTGCAGAACCCTGGTTTTTCAATTTTCTTTCCCTTTTCAGCATCATTGTTCAAGTGTCTAAAATTCTGGACCCACTGGACCAAATTCTAGAGAGTCTGTCACAGAGTAACCAGTACTTTATGGAGAAGACAAAGGCAAAAATATTTTCAGCTATCATAACTACTCTTCAGATCAAACGGCTACGAGGTGAGAATATCATTTCTTTTCTCAGTACTTCCAGAGATTGTACCCTGTTACCTTAAATCAGTGTTCAAGGTATTGATTGCCATGAAAAATAAGTGTATGCCCAGTGGCTAAAGGTTAGCATCTTTAAAAGAAAATGGAATGGGCTCCACTTGGAAGAGGATGATGTACATCTAAAGCTGAGATGCAGGGAGCATGGGAAGACATGTAATTTGTTCTTGTAAAATTGAGAATGATAATCTGCTTTAGAAAATGGCCATGGTTAGTTTAATATGCTTTTTGTCTATTACTCCAATATTGGTGCCATAGTTGATAAACCAGCAAAAATTATATATCTCAGATATCGGAAGCTTGCTGTTTTATCATGGCCTCCACAATGTCCACGTAGTCAGTTGAGGGTGTGAGTAAGAAAGTTTGCTACCAGTAAGTTTTATTTAAGGCAATAATGCATTATTATTTTATGCTGGAAATAAAATATGACAGAGCCCGTGCATTACATTTCTATTACTTAGTGTGTTGTTTTACATTGATTATGTAGACCTCTTGATCAACCAGTATACTCCTGGTCTTGTAGGTGCCGCTTAATAAAAGGTTTGCTGTACTTATAATCTCATAGCCCCTACTGTAGTACACTCCACATTCTAAAACTGACACCAGGCACACATCTGTTTGACTGCAAACATCACCAACTGCAGCCTGGTAATTCCAGGTGTTAACCTTCCATGAAAAATCTGAGTAACCCCCAAACAGGATGGGCCAGGGAAGATGTGGCCACTTGCTGTGCAAGTTGAAATGAGGAATAGTTTAAATTGTCACACTTAAGAGTATCGCCACACATACTGAACTCTTCCCTGACCAATTCATTCCCAGTGGCATCACAGCTGACAATTGAATTGATCGTTAATCTCCCCATTGAATGTAACTGCTTCCCCAACTCTGTGGATTTTAAAAAAGTGGCATTGATAACATTGAATTATAATACTAAAAAAAGTTTGTGAAATAAATACTTTTCAAGGTTTCACTGATTTTATAAAAGCAAAATATTGTAGATAGTAAAATTCTGAAACTTAAAGCAGAAAATGCTGCCAATCTTTCAGATTTGGCAGTATCTATGGAAATAAACGGTTAATGTGTCAGGACTGTAACCCTATATCTGAGCTTCTGAACAATTGTTGCTTGCCAGGGAGTTGGTATTGGTCTAGAATCTGAGAGGTGATAGTTGAATGAGATTTGTTGTGGGCAGAGGCACGCTGGATGACCTCAAGTTTACATTGCTTAGCATGTGGGATGGTAAGTAGTTGTATATTGGAATAGTCAAGTTTAGAGAGGGAAAAAAAGAAATGGAATGGAGATTTCCACAACAGAAGAGCTGAGGCAGGGTGGTGTTGGGTGTTGAAACAGATTGGAAGTAGATGGTCTTAATGATGGCACAGGTGTGTGTTTGGAAGCTCATCTCAGGATTGGGTGTGGCACCAAGTTTGTGAGCAGTCTCTTCGCCCTTAGACTGTTGCCAGGCAGAGGGGTAGAGTCAGTAAAGAAACAGTTTGTAATTGGGTGGAAACAATGGCATCAGTAGTACCAATTTTTAATTAGAAATTTCAGTTCATCTAGTGTTTGATGTCAGCCTTACAATTTAGAGACTAAGATAGGTCTGAGGGAAGTGGAGTGCTAGTGGATATTGTCAGTGCACATGTGGAACTTGATGTGCTTTTGGATGTTGTTGCTGAGGGGTAACCTGCAGATGAGGAAAAGCAGGCCAAGGATAGATCCTTGGGGGAAACGAGAAGGAGCTTTGTAGCAATGGAAAGAGCCAGTGATTCTCTGGCTACAATTAGACATGAATGGAACTGAGTGCAGTCCCATCAAGCTGGGTGATGGTGAGAAGTTTGAAGAGATGGTGTGACTAACTGTCAAAAACTGGAAAAGGAGAAGGAATAGCTTACCTTCACATCCATTTGTGGCTAACAGCCCTTTTTGTTCTATGGGAGAGACATAAGCAAGTATTTGTTAAGTACAAAATATGTTAAATTGTTTTGTATATTAAAGATACTCTGAGCTGATTTTGAGTTCTGGGAAACATGATCATGACAGTATATTTGCAGAATTTTCAGAGGTAAGGATGGTTGAAATAATATAATAGATTGCAAGAGCATTAAGGTCAATTGCCTTTTGAGGAGAGAGGTGATGGTTGCTGCGTTTTTTGGACAGAACCTGAGGAGAGATCAATTAATATCTGCTGACGTGGGATCCAGGAGGTGAGGTTTGATCAGAAAGCTGTTGGGAAAGCAGAAGATGAGTCTCAGGCAAGATGAGTTTGGAGAAAGAATGAGTGAAAATAGGAGAAACACTAGAGAAAGAAGCAACTGTAAAGTTAAGAGCAGTGGGAAGCCTTGGCAGTGTTTTAGCCTGGTGGATCGGGGTAGAGAAGGAAGTGAGAGACAGCAGATCGATCAATCTCAATCATAGACATCCATGGCCCTTTATGCTTGCTGGAGGTGGGTGAAAGAGACATGAGAAGAATTTAATACACTGGCTTGCGATTGAGAAAAGAAGCAGAGGAAGATAGGGAATGATGATGGTTACCTTTGTATTCCAACATGATTATGGAATAAGGAGCTATTTTCACAGATGAGAACATAAGCTGGTGCTGCTTTCAGCAATTTGCCCAGATCTGGCATGGAATGTCCTAAACCGTTTTTTCTTAAACCATATACATTAAAGGCTCCAACTCTGAATTTAAGAGCATGGAAACGAGGTTTAAGGCTGAGCAATGGCAAGGTGAGAGATAGAAATGTTTTTTTCTGGTGTGAGAGCATTGAAAGTGGAGGTGAGAGTGTAATCGAGCAGACAGTAGTTGAAGAAACGAGTTTTAAATGACATTTTCACTTGTGATGGGCACGTTATTTAGAGGAAGGGTCACCGGACCTGGAACGTTAACTCTGATTTTTCTTCACAAATGCGGCCAGATCTGCTGAGCTTTTTCAGCAACTTCTGTTTTGTTCCTGACTTGCAGCATCCACAGTTCTTTCGGTTTTTATGTCATTTAGAGGGGTGGATTTGCTAGAAGCAAGTATTTATGTTGAACACAAAATTTGTAAAATTGTTTTGTATTTTATAATTTACATGAGTTACACACACTTCAGATTTAAAACTTAGTCATCTTTCCTGTTTTTCAGTTTATTTGCAGTTATCT
>NC_063359.1:31482946-31503322 GCF_021869965.1 Rhincodon typus | reverse complement strand
TCAGGATGCACTCCTGAAAATTGCAACCTTAAGTGAAGCACTGATTCCTGCAGGAATCAGTATTAGTACTGGAGTTGGGTTTCTTGGCAGAAAGAAAAATGCAAACATTAAACTTTCACCCTTTAACTCAACTTGGTAAGTGAAATACTTAAAATAAAAATTTAACAATATAGAAGCACGTAACATTCTTCTCACACAATCGTCTGCAGCAAAACCAACAGTACATTCAAGGCACTGTTCTCTGGGTCTAAGCTAGGAGACAGTTGCTCACTGAGCTCCGGGTCACCTACTGAGGCCATTGCTTGATTCTGGTGAGGATCTGAGCCCTCCTCTTGCTGGCTACCACCACCTTCAGTGTCTGGTTGGGCCACAGTTTGGTGGGGCTGCTCCTCTTGGCCGCCAGCAGGACTTTGGCCTTTCTCCCCAATAGGTACATGGCCAGCACTTTGTCAGTCGGGAGGTACTGACCGCAAGTTGGAGGCTGGGCACCGAGTGCAGCGAATGCAGTTAAAATTATTCTTACAATGCTAAATGAGACTCCAGGTCCTAATAATGCCAAACTAAAGCAGGCAACATTAATCACAGACTCCATGTACAACTGTATTAAAATATTAGACTGTAATCTGCAAGCAATTACATCATTCAATGCCACAATGAGCCTCAATCAACTTAAAATTAACCATTCTGACAACAGATAATTTTGCTGCTCTATTCTATTTCTCTTCCATTACACTGCACTCAACATGTAACCTCTCAGTCAGAAAGGAAGAAAAGATTACCTGGCAAATTTCCCGAGCATTAGCAAACTGATGTTGTTCTACTCGCTCCTCTAGAGCACATTTATGTAGGAAATCTATATCCATTCCTTCCACAAGGATCAATGTGCTGAAATACCTGAAGAAGAAAGCATATATGCTTGTATGTCATGAAGAATGGATAAAGCATTTACATATGAAGAAGTTATACATTTTATTAGACAGAAACTATCCCTACAATGTTTAAACTTTTCAAATTTCCTCATTAAAATTTCCAGAAGCAACAAGTAACAAATATTCAAAGAAGTTCTTTGAGACTGTTTAATTTTTAAAAGATCACACATTTTTTTCCTCTGCTTAGCTTTCTGCCTCCTCCTGAAAGCATCAAAAACCAGCTTAAGTACAGCATTATGAGCACCAATCACCCTGCTCTGCATGTGAACTGGACACTGTTTATACAGACCATTGCTTATGCAAAACGCATAAAATCTGAGCCAGTACAAGAAATTGGTGAGGACAGAGAGGTCACGATGCTAAATGACAAACCCTGGAGATGTAGCACATTTGCAACTAACCCATCATAAATCACAAGCCGGACATTATAATTGTTCAATCACCAGAGATTTCTCATGTATTTGGTACTAAGGACTACCCTGATTAGCCCTTGCATCCTGTAAACCAAAGTGTGGCCTAATATGCACAATACCTGCATCAAACTACAAAGAAAGCTTTAACTGTTTTAAAAACATGGCCAAGATACAGAAATTGCTTATATGCCAGAGGACAGGATTGCAACTGGAAAAAATTAAAGAATAAAAACCGGAAGAACTGCAGATGCAAATCAGGAACAAAAACAGAAGTTGCTGGAAAAGCTCAGCAGGTCTGGCTGCATCTGTGAAGAAAAAGAAATCAGAATTAATGTTTCGGGTCCAGTGATCCTTCCTCAGAACTGAGCATTCTGTGGCAGGATCAACACACCCAAAATATTACCTCTGATTTTTTTTTTCTTTACAGGTGCTGCCAGACCTGCTGAGCTTTTCCAGTAAAAATTAGAGAATGTTCCTTACAGCACAGCATTTGAGATCTTAGGATTTATTAAATAGAAGCACCAAGAATGATTAAAAAGCAACGACCAAGGTATAAATTAAAGGAAGTGCACAATGTTCACAACCTTACATATCTGACAAGAAATCACAGGCAGTGAATGTCAAAAATAATCTTGCAAATCACATGTTACAGGTCAAATGAAGAGGAGAGGCATTAGACTCTCTCTCAGTGGGCACAGGACGCAAACATGAACTAAAAATCCACAATGTGCAATGATGCCAGAATCATCTCTGCAGCACCAGAGCCTGGAAAAGATTGGTCTAAATCCTTCTGAAGCACAAGTCATGAAGGCCATAACTTCTTGTGGGAAGTTGCTGGGGGCTGACAGTATCCCATCTGAAGCATTTAAAATATGGAGGGATTCACATGGTTAGGAAACTCACCAGTTTCTTCAGTCTAATTTTAAAACAGGATGCTGTCTCCCAAGATTATAAAGGTTCCTCAATAACGCAACTTTATAAATGGAAAGGGAGAAAGTCCATTTGTGGCCATCATGGAATCGTTCAACAGCAGGAAAAATCATTGCATGGGATAATTTATAATTGGATTGTCACTCGCCTTTCTCAGAATGTGCTTTGCCAGAATCAGTGTGGCTTCAGTAAAGATTACAAAACAGTAGACATGACTTTTTGCAGCACACCAAATTCAAGAACAGTCTTGCAAATAAAATAAGGACCTATAGACGGTGCAATTGACCTTACCAAGGCTTTTGAAACGGCGAACTGGAAAGGTCCAAGGACAGTTCTTTGTAAACTGCTCCTCCACCACCAATGTTCAGTAGTAGCAGTGTGTACTACCTACAAGATGGACTGCAGAAATTCAAAGATCCTCAAACACCACCTTCCAAACCATGATCACTTCCATCTCGAAGGACAAGGGCAGCACCATCTCCAAGTTTCCCTCCAAGCCACTCACTATCCTGACTTGGAAATATTTTGCCCTTCCTTCACTACTGTTGGGTCAAGATACTGGAATTCCCTCCCAAATGGCATCGTGGTCCACCTGCTGTGGTTGACCGCAGCAGTTCAAGAAGGCAGCTCACCACCACCTTCTCAAGGGCAACTAGGGACAAGCAATACATGCTGGCCAGGTGGCGACATCCACATCCCACAAATGAATACACTTTAAAAACTAAATAAATAACTATGGCTGCCCTGAAAAGATGATCAGTGTAATTTGCTAGTTTTATAATGGCACAATAGCAAATGAGAGGATGAAATTCCCATAACCGAAGAAGTTCTTGTGCAGTGCTGTGTACCTAGCATCAACATCATGCTCAGAGCTCAGCTTGCATGGAAGATTTCAGGATACCAAAGGCAATACTCAACAATGAGCTGAGTAGTGCAACCGGCACAACAGGTTACACTCAAGTGAGATGTAAAAACACCATCTGAAAGTCAACCCCAAACCTTGCAAATTTAGATCCCAATACATGGGAAGAAGAACTATGACAGACCCAAATGGAGGATCTCGGTCATCAAATAATTTTGACGTTTGAAAGACAACAGAGTCAAATGTCTTCACAACAAGGGGGAGATAGGCAGAGTAGCAATACCACTGGTTTCCTAATCCAGAGATTGGGGATAGTGCCTTGGGACTTATCGGATGGTATTATTTGAATTTAGTTAATAAATCTGGTACAAAGCTGGTTTCAGTAATGGTGACAATGTCAACTATCAGCAATTGTTGTAAAATGCTATTTGTTCATGAATGTCCTCAAGGGAAAGAAATTTGTCATTTTATCAAGTCTATACATGACTCCAGATCCAGAGCAATGTGGTTGACTTTAAAATGTCCTCTGAACAGCTTAGCAAGCTGCTCAATTCAAGGTCAATTAGGGATGAAAATAAATGCTGGCCATGTCAGCAGTATCCACATTCATAGAATAAATAAGTAAGCACAGCACAGAGCTAATGCCTCCATTCAGCACTCTAATATTGGTTTCCTATGTAATATTTGAAATCTGTCCCGAGACTTGATTTCTAGACTTGTCCAATGTAACGTGACAACATCAATTACACAAAAACCAACCTTTTCTCATGCCCTTTATTTGCTGAATACTCATCCAGCAAAGCAACAGGAGAATATATCATTTACAAAAGTAACATTGCCCAGTAAGGAAGAGGATTAGCTTGGTGCTTTCACTAAAAATGAAGCCTCCTTGTGCCCACCTAGTCATCACATATTGGGATTATCACAACCTTGGTCAATAATTTAGGAAATATATTTATTTAAAAGTAAAATTTAAATAGTAGCAACATTAACAAATACAACATTAAGCTTCTGCGTTTACAAGGTAAGAAAAATTAGACCAGCATCCGATACAAAACTTGTCTCATCATGCACATATTTCAGCACAGAGGAGTACATGAAGTGCTCAAAAGCTGAATATATTAGCTGCCTGGATATGAGCTGTCAATTAATTCCTCACCCTAGAGACAGTAAATGGAATATAATTTGCCATGAGAACCAAAACTACTCAACCAAGTCAGACTTCTCAACCATCAATGCTTCCTGATCTCATCTGCAAAACAAAGCCAATTCTGATAATCCTACCAATCAGGAATCTTTTCAGAACAGGCCTTACGAATATGTGTGGGTGTTTGAGCATGGTGCTTTACAGTATGCACGCTACACATTCAAAAGAACTTGCTCAGCTGTCAACATGACTCATCCATAAACATGTAGGTATGGTTTTGTACAAAACCATGGGATTTACTGTGCACAGAATTTGAGGGAATGCAGCTGAATGAACAAAAGAAACTTTTAAAGGTAAAGCCATGCATACCTGAATATACATGTCTGTTTCATTTATTTCTGGTCTAGCAGTTCTTGCGTTTTACATTTATCTCAATGGAAGTCCACTTCATTGTTTATATGAAGTTTAAAATCAATTTATTGCTAACTTAAAAAAAGTGGTGTTTAATCCGATATACTGTAAGCACACTGAAAAGCACTATTCTGCATCGCATCAGCGGAATCAAGAAAGATTCTAACTTTTCTTGGGTAACTGTTAAGTTTAAGTGAGTCAGAGCCCTCGGAATTCTCAGACTTTAAAAGGGACTTTTTAAGCAGGGTTTCATACGTAGAAAAATTGTCCATTAGGATCTTCAGTTGTCAAGGCAACTCGTACAAAGTCATCTGCATTAAAAGGTTCAGCATGGTGTCAATACACAACTCCAGTCTGCACTGTTCCAGCAAAAATCTGGCCATCGGAATACCCACATCATTAAAAACCTACATTAAGTCTTGAGTAAATATTAAACTGGACATTCAACTCATCACTGACACGTTTCGCCCCACGCCCACAAAAAACAATGTTTTGTGTTATTACAACATAGTAATGTTACACGGATAGATTTAGAAAGATTCAATGACAAACTGCTGAATAAGATGTAAATTTTATTATTTGCCAAATGATGCATTCTGCAATTTTAATAAGAGAGCATTCAGAAACACACAATGTAATAAAGCAGAATCAGCATAGCTTTATGAAGGAGAAACTATGCCTAACAAATTACTTAGAGGTCCTTGAGATTAACAAGCAGGATAGATTCGGATTTCCAAAATGTGTTCAATAAGTTACCATACATAGGTTACTTAAGAGGATAAAAACCTTGATGTTCAGGGTAGTGTATTAGCGAGGATAGAGAATCAACTAACTAGAAGACAGAGTTGGATAAAGAGGGCATTTTTAGGATGGCAACCTATAATTAGTAGAGTGGCACAGGGATCAGCACAGGAGCCACAAATATTTACAATATATATCAATAACTTGAACAAGGAAAGTGAACATACTATAGCCAAGTCCGTGCATGACTGAAGTCGGTGGGAAGGTAAGCAGTGATGTTGACAGACAAAATACAGAGGCATAGACAGGTTAAGTGAGTAAGCAAAATTTTGGCAGTTAGAAAATAATGCAGGAAAATGTGAAGTTATGGACCTTAGAAAGATGAATACAAGAGTAGAAAATTATTTAAATGGGGAAAGACTAGAGAAAACCACAGTATGGTTACAAATCACCAAAATCTAACATCCAAGTTCAGTGACTAATGAAGGTGAATGGACTAATGGCCGTCATTTCAAAGGAACTGGAGTATAAAAATAGGAAGGTCTTGTTAAAACTATAAGGCACTAGTTAGGCCACACATAGAATACTATGAACAGTTCTGGTCCCCTTATCGAAGGAAAGATTTACAGGTATTCGTGACAGTCAAGAGTAGGCTCACCATGCTGATTCTAGGTTGGAGGAATTTTCTTATGTTGAAACTCAAAATAAGCAATCACACATTTATGAGAGAGATCAGGAGGAATTTCTTTTTTTAAAAAATCATTTATGGGATGTGGGCGTCACAGACTGGCCAGCATTTATTACCTATCCCTAGCTGCCCAAGAGAAGGTGGCGGTAAGCTGCCTTCTTCAACTGCTGAAATCCACCTGCTGTGTGCTGACCCACAATGCCTTTAGGGAAGAAATTCCAGGATTTTGACCCAGCGACAGTGAAGGAACTGCAATACATTTCCAAGTCAGGATGGTGAGTGGCTTGGAGTGGAACCTACAAGGAGTGGTGTTCCCATTTATCTACTGCCCTTGTCCTTCTAGATGGAAGTGATCATGGGTTTGGAAGGTCCTGGCTAAGGATCTTCGGTAAATTTTTGCAGTACATCTGGTAGATAGTAGCAGCAGTGTGTACTGAGTGTCGGTGGTAGAGGGAGTGGATGCTTGTGAATGCAGTGCAAATCAAGCGGGCTGCTTTGTCCTGGATGGTGTCAAGCTTCTTGAATGCTGTTGGAGCTGCATCCATCCAGGCAAGTGGGGCATGTTCCATCACGGTCCTGACTTGCACCTTGTAGATGGTGGACAGGCTTTGGGGAGTCAGAAGGTGAGTTACTCGCCGCAGTATTCCTAGACTCTGACCCGCTCTTATCGTCAGTGTTTATGTGGAGAGTCCACCGAGTTTCTGGTCAAGGATAACCCCAAGGATGTTGATTGTGCAGGATTCAGTGCTGGTAATACCATTAAATGTCAGTGGTTGGTGGTTATATTGCCTCTTACTGGTGAAGATCACAGCCTGGCATTTGAGAGATGCAAATGTTACTTTCCAGTTGTCAGCCAAGCCTAGATATTGTCCAGATCTTGTTGCATTCGAAAATGGACAGCTTCAACATCTGAGGAGTCACAAAAGGTGCTGAACATTGCTCAGTCAGCAAACATCCCTTCTTCTGACCTTATGACGGAGAAGTCATTGATGAAGCAGCTGATGATGGTTGGGCCTAGGACACTACCCTGAAGAGCTCCTGCAGGGATGCCCTGGAGCTGAGATGACTGACCTCCAGCACCCATAGCCATCTTCCTTTGTGCTAGGTATAACTCCAGACAGTAGAGAGTTTCCTCTGATACCCACTGATGCCAGTTTTGCTTCGGTTCCGTGATGCCACACAGTCAAACGTAACCTTGATTAAAGGGCTGTCACTCTCACCTTCACAGGGTAGCGAATCTGTGAAGTTCCTTACTGAACAGGGCTTTAAGCAAATGCAAGCTGAAATAGACACATTTTTAAACAGCAAATGAATCAGGGGTTATGGGGAAAGTCAGGCAAGTGGAGTGGGGGAATCATCAGATCAGCCACAATCTTATTGAACAGCAAAGACGTCAACAGACTGAATGGCCTGCTTCTGCTCCTACTTCTTATAATCGTATTTCAACATATCACATTTAACTATTTAATCAATCGTATACCGATCTTTACATCCAACATGTACTCACCCAATACGATCAACCAATCCATCCATGCTTTCATCCACAAGATGCCTGTTTGTTTGCCTTCTTCCAAAACCTTGCTCTTTAAATATTCGTGCAAAAGCTAGCAGGTCTTCTGGTCCCATCTCAAAATAGGCATAATATAGGAAGATTATCTCCAAAATTAGTGCCTGCTCCTTTAGACACTGTACAAACCATCGAGACACTTGGCGCTCTGTCTACAGAAAACACCAAAAAGGGGGTATTACAACGTGGTCTGGTCCACTTGACAGCAGCTTGATCAGGAAACAGGAGCATTGGCACACGTGACTGAATTTTAATTGTGAGGGTTCACAAGACTACTATTTAGGATTCTCTAACAAAAGGTTAAAATTGGGGATTGAAGGGAGATCATTGGGCCCATTGTGAATTCGGTTGGCAGTAAATCTGGTTGGGTTGATAATGGTTAAAATAGGGCCCAGATCGTTTTATTGGGAAGAAGGTACAACGCGTCTTTTGGGTGAACAGATGTCAGGCTAGGAAAGTATGAGTACAGAAGTAAACCCTAGGGAGTTTAAAAAAAAAAATCACTTTAGAGAAGTACCAAAAGAATTGACTGAACACTTCAGACAATATATGTAAAACTGTGAAGCAAAAAAACATTTGGATCATTTGAAACAGTAAAAGGCAAGTTCTGTTCTGCAGTTTATAGCATGGGCTTCCTACAAAAATAGTGTTTAGTCAATGTGGCTTTTAACTTATTTTGTTATGATCTTAATAAATGACCTAATATTTACATTTAAAGAGAAATACAAAAACTCATTTTAACTATTAGAATTACACAAGATTTCTTTGTTGCAGATATTATTTTCATAGAGCAAAATAGACAAATGTGATAAAACAAGCACTATATATTAGAATTACATTCAGTTTTCCAATTTCAATGAGTTTCAAAGTATGAGAAGAAAAACAGCAGAAGCAACGCGGTCCCTGTTAACTGATAACAATGGCCAAATTAAAGACACAATTATGATGTTTCTGACTTCTTGTGTCATGTAAAGTGTAAAGCAACAGGAAATAACAGTTTGGGGAAAGTGGAGGTAAACAGCATACAAACATTAAAATACAAGACTGGGGGATTTACATACCATAAGATTCCCATGTGTTTCCCAAGTTGGAGCTTCAGTTCTGAACAATTCTTCAAACTGTTTCCGATAATTCACAACCAGTTCCTTCTCCAGCTTATCCACACATTTTGAATACTCTACCTGAGGAATAAAATCAATAGAAATAGCTCATCAGCAGTCATTAATATATACCCAATACCTTCACACAGTTCTGTTACAATTATTGATTTTCTGTGTACAATGAAAATTATGCAGTGATTTCTTACACACTCATCAGAACTACAACACAGATTATCAAAACTTTTAACTCTAAATCTACAGTAGGTTCTGTAACATCACCCAATAACCTTTCACCGAGTTAGGGCAGTTCAAATTTCACAGGAACAGTCCATTTCTGGATTAATTCAACTCACTCTGTAAGGGTGTCTTTCATCCTGAAAATATGTAAGTAGGTACAGAACACAGCGTAGCGTGTACAATCTTTCTTCATAATAGTATTCTGCAATCTAAGTAAAGGAAGGCAAGAAATACAAAATTAAGAAAAACAATGAAAATAGAAATTGCAAGAAATATTGGTCAATTTCAAGCTGATCAAAAATAATCAGGTTTTATTTTTCTAAAACAAGTATTTCTGTATTGCTATTTCACTGCTGACCTACTCAAATTCATGAAAGACTAAAAGATTCAAGCCACCTATTTTGCAATCAGCAGGCAGAAAAATTAAGTTCAATATTTTTAAACATAGTTAAGAGAAATGATTTCCCTTGCAAATGTCCAGTGGCTTGGCTTTTGTAATTCTGACCACAAAGAATTATCAGAAGTCATCATGCCCAAAGCAGATCAATTAAAGTAATTGTAATCAAGAGACCTACAACTGCCCAGAGCTTTCATCAAAAAAATACATCCAGAACTAAAGAAGGTTATTACAAAGAAAACCAACACAACATTTTTTTCCTCATGTCTCTTGGTTTCTGAGCTGAAACGAATTATTGATTTCAGACAACTTCGTATCAGACCACAGTGACCATACACTATCTATACATTCATTTCTACTTTGCTGTATGCCATTGGAAACAATTTCTCCTATTTCAGTACTTCAATTAGGCAAGACAGAATATCCAGATATCAGTCAGTGCTCCAGATTTAGAAAACAATTGTAATTAAATACCTGAGAAATGAACATTTAAAAACCAAATAAGATGTTAAGTCTATTTTTTAATGTAAGTACACAGGTTAAGGGAAAATAGAACATGAAGAATAACTTACAAACTGGGAACATATTTCTTTTAAATATTTTGATTTTTTTTTAAAAAAAAAAGTCTTTCAAGTGAAGGTATTAAATACTGCCTTTATCTTTTCCATTTCAGGACATACTGCATGCAGTAAGGACATGTGAACATTTGATGCAAGAGCACTGATCCTCTTTTACCTCCCTTTGTGTGGAATAACGACTTCCACTTAATACTTCACAGCAGTACAAGTTTGAGAACTCACTGGGGTTTGTAAATGAGATCAAATTCACATATTCATTATCATAGCCTTGTCATTGACTGCAGATAAATGTTTTATTTTTAAGTTTAAACATAACATACCTTCAGCTGCAGGGCCTGGCTCTGTCTCTCATCCCGCAATACTGCCTGAAAAACACAAGAAAGAAATGAAGCAAATATGGAATAAATCCCATGTCAACTTCCCAATAAGTTTTTTTTTGTGAAACAATGCAGCTGTGAATTTAAGGCTGTATTTCTATCAGAAATTCAAGGCTGAATCAAACACTAATTCTAACCTTCAACTATCGGTCTACGGTCTACACAGCAAAACAGTTAATGATAGAAAATATATTGTCAATGGGGTTGTTTCAAGTCTAGACCAAATGTTATGGTGCGAGACCAAACCCACTGCAAACGTACCAAGGAGATAGCCCAGACCCTAACTTTTAACCTATTTTAATGACAAGTGTAAGGTGCTATATTCCAGATGTTATTTGACTGGTCAGGCTACTCAGCTTTAAGCAAAACATACATTATTTTTACCCCCAGAAAAATACAAACAAAAGAAAGAAGCATTGATACAATTTTTACTCTATTGGAAACTAAACAGAAATGATAGATTATTTAACTACTAAACAAGAACTATTCCAAAAAAGGTATCATCTCAAACACACCCTTGGCAAAAGCAAATCCAGTAACACAGATTGTCTCTCATGCGATTCTCACAGAAAGAGAAGAGAACCCAAGTTTTTAGCTGTAACAGAGAGAATGATGTAGCAAGTTCCACAACCAGCTTCCAAAACCCCAGCAAATGCTGAAAACTAAACTAAAACCAAGGTTCTGTAGGAGCCTGGCTCCACCCATTCATGCTGCTTCTATCATTCCAACTTCTTAAAAAACCCCCAAGGCCTCACAAGCTGTTTAGTTTATTGGATAGGAACAGACCACTCAGCACCTCTTAATTTAAAAAACCTCCTAAAGCCACAGTATCATCACATAAATTAAAGTTACAAGAAATAGCTAGTTGATAATTCATCTACTTTCTACAGCAATGCTAAGAGAAAATGTCTCACTGTAGTTAAGGAAGCCTCTCTCATAAGATACCATATTCTTCATGAAGTTTTACTTTACTGCAAAGTATTGATGTTGCTGTGCTATTGCACATCATACAGCAATTGGAAGCATACAGTCTGCTCACCAGCTGTCCACACATGCACAGCCACAAATTGTAATAAACAGGGTGAGGACAAAATAAAGGATTATCGACCTATGCTTAATCTATTAGCCATCCCCATCAAAACTGCTGTACCTTTATCGAGCTCTGTGTGCCTCTGTAATCCTCTTGTAGATACGACTGTAATATTTGAACACTTTGCTGCTCGTCCAAACTCTGTCCAACAAGATTAAACCAAGAATCAGAACAACTGAATGTTGGAGAAATAAAAAAGCTGTGCATTTTTCACACTTTTCTTTAAAGCATCACATTCTCTGATAAAACAAATGTGATGGAATTTAACTACAAAACTGCTGGTTTAAAGTAGACTAGCAGTGCTGCATGAATGGAGTACAAGAGATAGAAAACAATCAAAATATGTTGAACCAAATTGCTGGCTTTATAAAAATGAATGACGATAAAAGCTTTGCAATAAAAATATATACTAAAGCTAAAGTCCCCCACTAATAAAAAAATGACCTTATTTTAGGTCATTGTGGAATGTGAGTTTCCAAGCTCTTGAAAATGGGTTCAAATATCTGTAACTTCATTTTATTTTGGACAATTACACCTGATGGAGATTTCCATTTCTTCTCAGTCAGAAACACATTCCTTTGTAGGACTGCATTCACGCTCACTGATAGCCAAAATATGACAGTAGTACACACCAGGAATTTGCTGATCCGTAGCCCAAGTTCCTTCAGAGGTGCTACAACTTCTTTATCAGTTTTTAGCTTCTCTCCAGAGGATATACTGTAAGAGAATTAAACAGTTTTTCCTTCAGTTTGACTCCCTTTATTTACATTATGCAATACCTGTAGATAAGCTTAATGGTATTAGCTATTGAGCAGAAGGATATCCTATCTGAAAAGCAATTGTTAGATCCAATTTATTAATTTTCACAAATAAAATCAGATGTATTCCCAGCTCTTGACTATATCCCCATGGTTTTTTAAATCCATTGATGATCCTCATTCGGTTGATTTATGACCAATAACGGTTATGCCATATGTTTTATTTTCATCCAAAATACCTACCCTTGAAGTCATTTACATTTATTGATGAAACCTATCTGCTTATGCAGGAAGATACAGGGGCATTGGAGAGTCCAGGGAAGGTTCACTAGGCTGACACGAAATATGGAAGGACATGCCTTCTGAGGAGAGGTTACATAAATTGGACCTTTACTCATTGGAAAGCAAAAGAATGAGAGGTCACCTTATTGAAACAAGATTCTTACAGAACTTGACAGTGGATGCTTAAAGGTTGTTTCCCTTTGTGGGAGACTCTCACATAAGAGGGCATAATCTCAGAAAAAGGGGTCACATATTTAAAAGGCGAAGAATTTTTTGTCTCAGAGGGTAGTAATTCTTTACCACAAAGGGTTGTAAAGGCTGGGTCGTGAATTATATGCAATACTGAGAGACAGATTTTTAATCAGTAAAGGAATCAAGGTTATGGGGAAAAGGCAGGAAAGTGGACTCAGGATCATCAGATCATCCAGATCTCATTGAACGATGGTGCAGGTTCTATAGAGTGAGTGGCATACTTCTGGCTTCTACATTTTATGTTCTTATTCTCTGTGATCATTAATCTCTACACACAATACATTATCAAAGGACAGACAGTACTCCAAAATGTGGGGAAAATAAATAAGTCAATCTTACAACAAAAGAAAAGTCTTATTGTGATGTTATAAAAATACAAGTTGTCATTACCTAGGAGGTTTGTAATACGACAGGCCAGCTAGTAACCGCTCACAATGCCGATCCAACTCGGCTTCAATCTGATCCTGAAAGAAAACAATGTGATTCAAATTTAATTTTATAACTGTTTATCGTCACATTTTACGTCAATCTCACTGATCCTTCCTACGAACCATAAATCAATACTGATTGATTGATTTTTGGAGGTGTTTCTTCCATATTTGTTGTATCATTCCATTTTCCCCTATTGATGGTGTCAATTTACAATAACCTACTACCAGCCTTGATACTAAATCAACAGCTAGGCTTTAATAGGTTACACTGATTTACCCATTGATATTCCTAAATGTAAAGGATCATTTTGCTTTTGAATACCCCAAAGATCTGCAAATTGCATAGAGAACTGTTGCCACAAACAGGGCAACATATTAGTATCTATAACTACAAAGTACACTCCATTAGAATCTTTCAAATTCTTTTAACCCAATGGTGCCACATGACAAAGGGTTATTTACATCATTGAATCATAGTGTTACCTCTACTGGTAACTATGGGAAATTACCAAACCACAAAAAGCTGAGTACCCAACTTTAAATAATGAAGTGACTGAGTTGAACTTACATTCTCTCTTAGTGCTGACCTCCCCAGTAAAATTGTCCACAGTTCTCGACTGCTTCTGTGAACAAATTGACACTTGTTAAACATAAGCCAGAGTACAAATGGTGTTTGCTAAGAGAAGGTTTACATATCACATTGTTAAAGGTTAACACTAACATCACTCTTACCTGAATACTCACCCAATTACCAGAGAATCGCTTAATCTCAACTTTACCAAAATCTTAATGATAAAATAATATTTCTAGCATAGAACCATTGAAAACTGTCAACACAGAAGAGACTATTCAGCCCATCATATCCGCATTATGCACAACATGAACTGAAACGATAAATTAAGTTCAGATAGGGCTTTCATGTTGTCAGAGAAAGGAGTTTTCACCTTCATAGTCAGACTATTACAATGAACACTGATGCTATTGTTTTTCATTATTGCAAGATCTTTATGTTTCTACATTATTTTGATGTACTTTAAATGTTTTAATTTCAGATTAATTTTAAGTAAGTCATTTAGATAAGTCAGAACTTTTGCAACTTAGAATCCCAACAAAAGCTTGAGAAAATGTTCTTCATTGATTTGATTAAGCACACAATGAAATACCGTTAGAAACAGTAATATCAGGTTGGGCTCATTCTGAATTAGATCAGATTTCAAACTCTAATATGCTTTCAAATGTATAATCCTTACTGTTGTATCAAGGGAGAGCTCCATTGTCAAATGGAGCACCAGCCACCAAAAGATTCTGTGTCACTATTTAAGAGACAAGGGGTTCCAACAGTCAACATTGCCCACTAAGCCAGTACTCCAACAGCAGACAATAAGATCATCCCTCTTTATTAAATGAATTCTGAACTCAAATGGAAAAAACAAACTGTTCCTTGAAAACTACATTGCTCACCCTACACCTTTGCCCAAAACTTCGGTCAAACATTTTCAAGTGTGGTCCTGATTGACTGTAGATTAAAGACAAAAATGAAATTGCTGGAAAAGCTCAGTAGGTCTGGCAGCATCTGTGGAGAGAAATCAGAGTTAACTTTTCAGGCTGTGTGACCCTTCCTCAGAACTGATGGTAGCCAGGAAAATGATAGACAAACAGGAGGCTGGAAGAACACAGCAAGCCAGGCAACACGTGGAGGAAAGGAGCAGTCAATGTTTCGGGTATTACCCTTCTTCAGGACTCTTGGGCTGAAGAGGTTACAGCAGTGTGGCAGTGAGAAAGGGACTCACTGAGTTCACATCTGAGGGAGGCAGAAAACTTCTTCAAAGCGGACATCCTTTGAAGAGACTTTGCAGTGATGAAACCTGGTTAGAGACAAAAAACTGCAGATGCTGGAATCCAAGGTAGACAAACAGGAGGCTGGAAGAACATAGCAAGCCAGGCAGCATCTGCAGAAAAGGAGCAGTCAATGTTTCGGGATAGAAAAATGCTAGTTTACATGCAGAAGTTAGGGTTGGGAGGAGGAGGTAAGGAATAAACAATAGGCGGGAATACAGCCCAAAGAGAGAGAAGAGCAGTTAGACAAAGAATTGGATAACAACCTGGCTAGGAGGATGAATAGCTATTAATGGGGACTGTTAGTGGCTAACAATGAGTTGTGTGTAATAGCAGACTGTGTGATAACAAGGCCTGGTGTGGATGGTTGGAGTAAGGACATGGGAGAGATCAAGCCGCAAGCTCCATATCGAGTCAGAGGGCTGCAGGGACCCCAAGCGTAAAATGAGGTGCTGCTCTTCCAGCTTGCTCTGAGCTTCGGTGCAGCAATGCAGCAAACCTGAGGGGGGCGTTTGGGTATTCCCCTAACAAACAACAATAAATTTCAGCACTGTAGTCATCCTGATGCACATATTGCCAATTTAGGCTTCAGTCCTAAATAAGTTTAATTTTACCCTGGTTACTTTTATTTCATGTATATTTGATAATGTTACAAATGTTTGTTACTTCTACCAGAAAAGCAACTTTTATTCACTCATTAGACACAGGTATCACTGGATGGCCAGCATTTATTGCCGTCCCTATTTGCCATTGAGAAGGTGATGAGGTGCCTTCTTGAACTGCTGCAGTCCACATATTATAGATTGACCCACAACACCCTTAGGGAGGAAATTCCAGGATTTCAACAGGGACAGTGAAAGAACAGCGATATACTTCCAAGTCAAGATGGTGAATACCTTGGACGGGAACTGGCACGTGGCGGTGTTCTCATGTATTTGCTGCCCTTTTCCTTCTAGATGATAGCAGTCGTGGTTTTCGAAGTGCTGTCTAAGCACCTTTAGTGAATTTCTGCAGTGCATCTTGTAAATAGTACATAGTGTTGCTACTGAGCATCAGTGGTGGGAGTGGAAGATTGTGGATATGGTGCAAATCAAGCAGGCTGCTTTGTCCTGGATGGTGTCAAGTTTCTTGTGTTGTTGGAGCTGCATCCATCCAAGCAAGTGGGGAGTATTCCATCACACGCCTGACTTGTGCCTTGTAGATGCTGGACAGACTTTGAGGAGTCAGGTGGTAAGTTACTCGCCACAGTATTCCTAGCTTCTGACCTGCTCTTGTAGCCAGTGTGTTTATGTGGCAAGTTCAGTTGAGTTTCTGGTCAATGGTAACCCCAAGAATGTCGATAGTGAGGGATTCAGTGATGGTAATGCCATTAAATGTCAAGGTGCGGTGACTAGATTGTCTCTCATTGAGATGGTTACTGCCTTGAATTTGTGTGGCATGAGTGTTACTTGCCACTTGTCAGTCCAAGCTTGGATAACATACAGATCTTGCTGCAATTGAACATCGATTGCTTCAGTATCGAGGGGTTGCGAATGGTGCTGAGCACTGTGCAGTCATCAGCAAACATCCTCACTTCTGAACTTATGATGGAAGGCCGGTCATTGATGAAGCAGCTGAAGATGGCTCAGCGGAGAATATTACACTGGGGAACTCAGTCATATAGCATGGAAACAGACCCTTCAGTCTGACAAGTCAATGCTGACCATAATCTCAAATCAAATTAGTCTCACCTGCCTGCACTTGGCCCATATCCCTCCAAGTATTTCTTATTCGTGTACTTATCTAAATGTCTTTTAAACATTGTAACCGTACCCGAACCCACGACTTCCTCTGGAAGTTCCCTGCACACATGAACCACAAAAAAAAAAAAATTGCTTGTCTTTTTTAAATCCTCCTCCTCTCACCTTAAAAATATGTCCCCTAGTCTTGAAATCCCCCACCGTAAGGAAAAGACATCTACCATTCACCTTATTTATATCCCTCATGATTTTATAAACCTCTATAAAGGCCACCTCCTGCAGAGATGTCCTGGACTTAGATGAATGACTTCCGACAACCACAACCATTTTCCTATGTGCCAAGTATGAATCTAACCAGTGAAGAGTTTGCCCCCAAGACCCAGTGATTTCAGTTTTGCCGGGGTTCGTTGATGTCACACACAGTCAAATGTGGCTTTGATGTCAAAGGCTGTCACACTCACCTCTGGAATATAGCTCTTTTGTCATGTTTGAACCAAGGATGTAATGAGGTCAGGAGCTGAGTGGCCCTGGCAGAACCTAAACTGAGCATCACTGAGCAGTACAATCAAGATCACGCTATTTCCTACAGTTTTACTTCTACTGCTGAATATCTGTGGTGAGAATAAGTTGTGAAAGTCAGTTATGCTATTTGCTGTACATTGACTTTTGCTCATAGATGTGAATCCCATTCAAATTCAATTTCAGACAAAACCACATTAAGTTACTCAACTAAAGCTAAATTTTAATGACTTGTCTTGATAAAAAGACTGAAAATGTTTTGTTTTTATTAAACCCAAATTTAACACTAATGAATTTGTATGTCATTGTCTTTAATTTTGCTATTGTCCAGCTCCAAATTTTAGTAGGTATTTTCTGATACAGAAAGCAGAGCCAAAAATTCATCGGAGTTTGCTATTCAGGTTTGGAACATGGAGGCCGTATTCTATAATTACTGCACACTCCTCTCCTTGCAGCATTGTCAGTGTACCTAACCCCTATGGATTGCAGTGCTTCAAGAAGGCACTTTACCATTTCCAGAGAATTTAGTGGAGGCACTGCTGACTAGGCCAGCATTGCCACATCCCATGAGCAAATTTTAAGAATTCTGACCCAGATTCAAATCATGTTGAAAGAATCCTGCATGACCCAAAAGCTATTAAAAACTCCTTGTCAAATTTAAGCGGACGCACGCCTCACAGCGCCAGGGACCCGGGCTCAATTCCAGCCTCGGGCGACTGTCTGTGTGGAGTTTGCACATTCACCCCGTGTCTGTGCTGATTTTGTCCGGGTGCTCCAGTTTCCTTCCACAGTTCAAAGACGTGCAGGTTAGGTGAACTAGCCATGGGAAATACAAGGTTACAAAGATAGGGTGGGGGGGATGAATTTGGGTGGGATGCTCTTTGGAGAGTCAGTGTGGACTTGCTGGGCTGAATAGCCTGTTTCCACACTGGGGAGTTCTATAATTCTATAATAGAAGCTAGCAGCTCCATTCTGAGGAGAAACAAAACTTCTTTGAATCCCTAGAAAATATTTTAAGATTGGAAATCATTTTCAAACAAACGTTTCTTTAAAAAAAATTTACACCGGGGACTGGGGTGTGGCAGCAAAAGAAAATTGCAGATATTAAATTTAAAGACATAATGCAAAAAGGGAGTTGGTGGACCAGTGGCAAAATAGCAGTCCCTAAACCCTTTATTTGATGGCCAAAGAAGCTAGTGCTGCCCAAACATACCATACATCAAGCAGGTGGCACAAACTGCATACCACAAAATGTGACTCATTAACAATAAGTTGCATTTATACAGAATTCAGAGTGGAATCAAAGAGCCAAGTAACCACCTGCTGTGCTGGAATGACGATCATTAACACAGGAGAATATCCCAAAGCTCTGCACAAGGTAACAGGACAAAATTAAACCAAGCCAAAGGAAATATTAGGACAGGTAACCAAAAACTTCAAAAGAAATAAAATTTAAAGGGAATCTTAAGGAAAGAGAGATAGGAAGAGACAGGAAATGTTTGAGAAAAAACACCTTGGATACACCACTTAATTATGCAAGTCAAAATTATCCTACGAACAAACAAATTTGTCCTGCATAATTGTCAAGATGACATAGAATCATAGAAACCCTACAGTGTGGAAACAGGCCCTTCGGCCCAACAAGTCCACACCGAACCTCAGAGCATCCCAACCAGATCCATCCCTCTATAACACACCTAATCTACACATCCGTATGTCTCTTGAATGATAGCACCAGCATCATTCAGCAGAAAAAGCAAACTTCAAAAACAAAACACAAAAGACCTAAAATTCTCAGTCACTGAAGAACAAAATCAAAAGTTAATATTTTCACTTAAAACATCAACTATTCTTTGTTCCTCACATTCTGGTTGCATGATATATTGGCCATATTTAATCAAGTATCCAAAAAAAAAATTCTGAACTTCAATTCCAGAAGATAACAAGTTTAATCCACCATCACTGGCCACAAACTATTGTAACTGCATGGGCTGCTAACCGTAGAACTCACCAAGCACTACAAAAGTTGTGTTAACAGTACTAGCTCATCATACTGTCTCCACTGGGTGAAAAGAGGGAGAAAATAAAAAGGAGAGATTTTTTTTTAAAAACTGTATTTCAACATTAAAAATACTCAATTGAAACAAAAGTACATAATAGCTATGCCACACGAAAGAATGATCCCAGTAACCAGTCAGTCTCATTGATAGTATTATAGGAAAAAAAATTGCACTGCACTGAGCTTTCCTTGTATCTTAAACTGGAATAGCCCGAGACACATTAGAACGGCAGACTAAAACTAAATTATAGAGATGTATGGACGTCTAAATTATAGACACTGGAACTGCTTTTCAGTGTTGCTAACGACCCGAGAGTATCAGGTGCTATTTGAGGATACTAGCGTACTTTTCAGATCATTGAGCGACAGGAAGGAGGGGGTGAGAGAACAGAAACAGTTTCCTGTCAGATTCTCGTAAATTTGTGTCCCTTAACGGAGCGAAGGGAAAATAAGTTACCGGTACAGCCACAACGTACAATGGTCTATTTACGAAGTGAACAAGTTAAAAATCTAAAATTATGATCCCAAGGAACCAAAGCCCCATCCTGGCACGATGGAGAGTTTGAACGTAAACTCGTGTTCACCGCGTTCTCATCCATTTACCAACTGTAACCCCGCGCTCCACAGGAACCACACACAGACACCGGCTACCGCTTCTTGTTTCCGATAAAACACACTTGCTTCGCAGAACTGCTCAGCTCAGACTCAAACTGTGTTTTCTATTTTGTTTTTGAAGAAAAAAATAAAGTTTCATATATTTCATTTTACCTCACGTAAGGGCCCGCCGCCGCCGCCATTGCCAACCCACTCACGTGACCAACATCCAAGCCGACCCTCTGCACGTGACCATCCACGGGGGCCACCGACCCCCTGCACGTGACTTCAACGGTGCCGTTCGTGTCACGTGATTGGCCTTTCATTATGGCCGCCTCCTGGAAGGTGACAGGTGAGTGTATTTGGTGAGAGATAGTAGGAATTGTAGATGCTGGAGAATCTGAGATAACAAGGTGTAGAGCTGGATGAATACAGCAGG
>NC_063359.1:31478322-31482546 GCF_021869965.1 Rhincodon typus | reverse complement strand
CTTGTATTTGGTGGGAGTGGTTTTTCTTTAAAAATTATGTATGTTAGTTTTAGTCTAGATTTTTTTTCGCTAGATGGTAATATTCATTCTATCATCATTTTCATTTCTCTATGAGTAATCGAACGCTTTTATTGCACCAGCGAGTTCTTATAAATGGCTATCCCTTGCTATTATTCTTTATCGAAGGCCACTACAGAGATCAGGCTGAGAAAACTATTTCTTTTACCGTTTGCCCCCGCTAAAATCCTTGTTTTGTAAACCGTTCATCTGATTTTTTTTTTAACGATACTCCTACCCCTCCCTCTCGTTTGAATTTTAACTGGAGAGTTAGGGTGTGTACCTTATCTATCTGGAACTAAATGAACAGCGTAATCAAACCATTGCTGTACTGAAAAACTTATATGACTATCACAGTTTACGTCCTCCTACCAGTTGTTTGGTATTTTTGGCTGACACCGCTATTATAACAATTGAAATTTGACTACTACACTCTTGATAGTTAATTTTATTTTGCCCGCTTGGGCATTTTGTACTGAGTGTGTGTGTGTAATCCGTTTTCTGATCCCCGCTGTTGCCAATGGGTTGCTGTCAACTGTTTCCATCTCAATACACTCTCAAACTTTCCTTGTCTCATTCGAATAGAATGAAACTTCGTTAATTTGGTTTCAAATGCCACCGTTTGATGTGCCCTTGGAAAAGTAACCAGGAGTTGGTGTCTTTGAAACTGATTATTTGCTGACATTAAACTTTTTGAGTAGGGATTATCAAAGATCGGGTTTTCAACGTTGTCCAGTCACACTCACTGGTTCAATTTAAAACAAAATGTACTCCCAAATGTGTTTAAAAAGCCATGAAATCCTTACTAAAAATCAAACCAAGATATTAATACGTCTCTCAATATTGAGATCAGTACACGCATTGTATGTGTGTATATGGTATGCTGACGTCACAAGTTGCAAGCATATCTTTAGACTCTTAAAATTCGAAGAACAATGAAAAATTGCTGTTTTTTTTCTGTTGTTATGAATGGACTATATTCACTGGTGGTCGTTCATTTGTTATTCATGGAGAAGGAGCAGTACATATATTGTAATGATAGTCACTTAAATTTTGCTTTTCAACAAAACACCGGTTAAAGTCATATGTAGTGTGTTAAATGCATCTAGCAATATTTAGCGTTCACTATTATAGTAGTTAAGTAGCTGCAGATACAGCAATAAACATCAGTTCTTGAATCTCACTTCTGAAAAATTAAATCAGTCTGTACTCAGTGGTAGAACCCTCACCAATAAGTCAGTTTGTTGGTTCAAGTCTCACTGTTGAAAATTAAACACAATAGGTATCCAGATCAGTGTGATGCTAAAGGAATGCTACATTGTTGGAAGTTCCTTTTTTTCATACGGGATGTAAAAAGAGGCCCCATTTGATATATTGGGTGAATGTAGAAGATTTATAACATCTTTTGGAATAAGAACAGACAAGTTCCCCTTGGTGTTCTGGCTAATATTTATCCTTCAACTATCACTAGACAGACTATCGAGTCATTATTTTATGGAAGATTGTGTGACCTTGCTGTTCGCCAGTTGCCTACTAAGTTACCACAGTGACTACATTCAGTGTTTACTTGACTGTAAAGAGTTTGGGGCACCCTGAGTTTACAAAAGGTGCTGGATAAATGCAAGTTCTTTCAAACAATAGACTGATGATGAGATGTTAAAAAAAAAAAATTTGTGTAAACTTTAGGTAATTGTGATTTCTCATTTGTCTTGAATGAGCAGTTTTTGATGATTTTATTTCTCTTGAATTCCAGTGATATTCAAAATAAAAGTTTTTGTTTACCGATTTTCTCCAATATGCCTGGGTATTTTGTAGTCCAAGGTTTGCAAACTCATTTTCTCTGTCCTTGTATTAAAATCTAGGTTTTCAAATTGCAAATAGAATTTGGTTTTAATGAACATTAATTATAAGCTTCATTTTTAAACAAATCCTAACTTTGAGAATTGATGGTAGTGTCCTGGCGAGTGTTTCTGAACAAAGAGACCTAGGGATGCAGATTCATAGTTCCTCTAAAGTGGAGTCACAAATAGACAGGATGATGAAGAAGGCATTTGGCATGTTTGTCTTTATTGGTCAGAACATTGAGTGTAGCAGTTGAGACGCCATGCTGTGGTTGTACAGGACACTGGAGAGGCCACTTTTAGAATACTACACACAATTCTGGTCATCCTTCTATAGCAAGGACATTGTTAAATTTGAGAAGGCGCAGATTTACAAGGATGTTGCAGTGACTGGAGGATTTGAGCCACAGGGAGAGGCTGCATAGGCTGGGGCTTTTTTCCCTGGAGTGTCGGAGGCCGAGGGGTGACCTTACAGAAGTTTATAAAATAATGAGATGCGTGGATAGGGTGAATAGTCAGGTCTTTCCCCTAAGGTGGGGAAGTCCAAAATTAGAGGGTTTAAGGTGAGAGTGATTTTAAAACGTTTAAAAAGATTTAAAAGGGACGAGAGGGGTAACTTTGTTACGCACAGGGTGATGCATGTATGGAATGAGCTGCCAGAGGAAGTGGTCTAGGCTGGTACAATTACAACATTTAAAATGCATCTGGATGGGTATGAATAGGAATCATTTAGAGGGACATGGGCCATATGCTGGCAAATGGGACTAGGTCATATTGGGATGTCTGGTTGGTGCAGACCAGTTGGACTGAAGGGTCTGTTTCTGTGCTGTATGACTGAACAGCCATCCCTCCAGGCTTCCACTTCCAATAAGAGGAATTGTATTTTGTGAAGAGGTTTAATTTTATCCACATGCACAAAAAATAATCAGCTACTGCATTTAAAATCTGTCACAATTTTTCTAAGAAAGAAAACTTTCTGCTTCCATATATCTAATCAAATATCTTGTTGCTCATCCGCATGCTTTGTTTCAAGCTAAAAAGATATAACAAAAACCTTACCAGCAGAAATAGGAAACAAAAGTATGAATCATATGTTATTCTTATCTGTGGGTGATGGTAGAAGAGTGAAGTTCACAAGTAGCACTTTATTTGGACAGAGATCTTGAAATCAAAATCTTCAGTCACCAGGGAGAAAAAAAGAGGAAAGAACAGAATAAAATGCCCAGAATCACAAAGGGCAGGAAGTCTGAATAATTCAGTAAAGAGAAACATTTGGCACAACTTTATTGAAGCTGATTTAAAAGGCTATGGAATATTGGTCTCTATACCTCAAGAGAGCTGTAATACAAAGAGGTACAAGTAATGTTACAGTTGAACAAAGCTCTGATTTAGGACCCAGCAAAAGGCACTCAGAATATCAATGGAAGATTAAAGATCATTTGAAGATGATTAAAATAGGCTAGTAAGAGCACACTGTTTGCTCTGGTGAAAGAACACAGAACTAGGGAACACAACCTTAAAAATAGAGCTCAGCTGTTCATAGGTGAGGTCTGCAAGCAGTTCTTCACACAATGGCTAACGGAAGTCCAGAACCCTCTCCCAAAAAGCTGTTGACTTTGGCTCTGTTGAACGTTTCAGAACTGAGATTGATAGATTTTTGTTAGGCAATGGCATATATGGAATTAAGATACAGATCCATCATGATCTTATTGAGTCACAGGAGAGGCTTAAAGGGCTGAATGGCCTACTCCTGTTCCTATGTCACAATAGAGAACACAAAACACAGTGCACAATCAATTCCTGTCTTTACATTTATGAGGGCAGAACTTGTATACTGCATCTGCTGCAGTGGCAGATACCACAAATTGTCTACGCTCTTTGTCAATAGAATGTTTGTTTCCAGTTAATTGCATTAGACAGATGGCACATACATCAGGCACCTGAAGCCTGCTCAGCCCAATTACCCGGCCAGTGGTTCTATATTTTAATTCAGTAAAGTGATGCTGTTGGTAGTACTATAATGTTAGTGATTCTGCATCAGTCAACTACTTGTTTTCAGTAGAATTCTTGTATTTGTTGCTTCTTAACTGGAAATGAATTGACTTGTGGCTCCCTGCATTCAATCTATTCTAATCTGATGGCATTTCCAAGCAGTACTTGGCATGTCTAACAAACTGTTGAATTTCACCCTTGTAATTGATTTACTGAGACTCCTTTGACTGATTCACAAGTGGATGAAAAGCCTCACTATAACATTTGGCACTTTTAGCTTATAATCTAACTGTAACTAATACAGTGTACGTTACAATCTCTATTCCAGGTCTGA
>NC_063359.1:31474087-31477822 GCF_021869965.1 Rhincodon typus | reverse complement strand
ACTAGTGTACAGTTCATAACTTTTAATCTTTTTTAGTTTCTGACATCTCCCAGTATTCCCAAATGCTCCTGACTGTGTGTGAGACCATACATAACGAGGCGATTGTTCTGTTTGACCAAACACATCATGCACTGACAACAGGAGACGCTGGTCTGTCTGATGACAAGGATTGTATGGAGACAGATTGTGCACCACGGTTACAGCACAAGGACCAGAAAGATGGGGTAAGAGAGAAAGCAATTCTGTGTTTAAATACCAAGGAGAGGACTGATCCAAGTATAATACCTTGACATTTAGGGCTGTGGTAAAATTAATTATCTTGTCTCTAGGTATGTGTGCTGGCTCTGCATTTGTCCAAAGAACTTTATGAAATGGATGAAAATGGCAACCACTTATTTTTGATTACCCGGAAGGTTCCATTCCTTCCTGCCATGCTTAGTACCCTGGAACTGAGCCTTCGAGTCAAACAAAACCTACATTTTGCAGAGGCATCTCTGCACTTGCTTTTAGTATTATCCAGAACTCAGCAGGTATGTAGTGTTTTAATCCTAATAGTTTTAATGATATCCAGCTGTCTGTTAGTGTTCATAAAAATAGAAAATGCTAGAAGTTGTTAACAGATCATGCATCAGCTGGAGAGAGGCAGTTGACATTTTCAGGTTGGTGACCTTCTATTGGACAAGGTTTCCAAGGTCATCAACCTGAAATGTTAATTCTGTTTTGCTGTTGGACCTAAATTGTTCTGAGAATTTGTCTTTATTTCAGATTTACAGGATTTTGCTTTTGTATCTGTTAGAATTGATTTAATATTTCAGAAATATAGTGGAAATTAGAAAAACAACATTATCTACATTTATACAGTTCTTTTCCAGATGCCCCAAAGTGCACCACACCAAAGAAAATACTTCTGAAAGTTATAATCACCATTGTAGAGAACTAAATAGGGATGACCAATTTTCCCTAGGTTCCTCTATTCTGTTCGCTTAGGACTAGTTTAGCTTTTATTATTGTGTGGCCCAACAGAAATGGATGGAAGAAAATGGGGAATAAGAAGGGTAATTACCTAAAACATCAGATAACTTGAGAAAAACAGGACACTCAAAACCTGATATGGTAGGTGTTCAATCTAGATTTGTCCATAAGCATGGACCACTCTCTCATCCTATTGATCTTTTTTCCATTTTCACCCAAATGACAAGAAGGTGCAGCGACAGAACTGAGTATCATACAAGTGTAATTCTATGAATCTTAGTATGTGAAAGTAAAGTGAAATGCAATGCCTCGGTTTGAGTGTGTATTGATGATCTTTCAAAGTTAAATAAAAGTTGTCATTCCAAGCAACTGGTTAGTATCTAAATTTGTGGTCTCTCTATATTATACTGTGATGTATAATTTACATTTCTTTGAACTTTTGAACAACTGTAATCAAGTTGAGTTCTCATTCGAATCCAAAAATGCTGATGGTTATTCAGAATATCAGTGTGTGCTGGCCCCTCACTAGTCATGGTATTGCTTATGGTTTCAATAAGTTTGCCTTTTCCTGGTATTTTTGGTGATATTTAAGATCAGAAGATCAAATGGTGTATAGGAAATCTGCGACACTGAAGGTGGTGCTGTTAAGAATGCTTTAAATGAGATGTATGTACATTTTGTAAATATGTCAATTATAAGGAATCCTTACGAATTTGTACGGTTGAACACTGAATTTGTTATTTCTAAGTATTTTCAAGTAAAATATAAAATATAATCGTCACCTCACAAAAACAAGGTCACACATAGCACATTGTTATAAATTTCCCCAGGATATTGCACAGATGCAATTTAAAGCAAAATAACACTCTGCCACATAAGGTAGATATTAGGCCAGATGACTGCAAGCTTAGTCACTGATGTAGGCTTGAAGGAGTGTCTAAAAGAAGGAAATGAAGCAAAAGGGTTTATGTGAGGGTATTTCACCGCTTGGTGCTTTGGCAATGAAAATATGGCTACCATGGTTGGATCAATTAAAATTGGAGATGCTCAAGAGGCTGGAATTAGAAGAGCGACATCTTAAGATTGTGGATCTGGAGGTGATTACATGGAAAGATTTGAGAACAAGGTTGTGAATTTTAAAATCAATCTATTTGCTTGACTGGGAGCCGGTATAGGTCAGTGAGCTTAGGAAAATAGGACTTGGTGTGGGTTAAAACACGGATGGTAGCATCTTGGATCACTTCATTTTGTTATTTGGCTCTTGACTGTGGTATAATAAGAGCAATTACTTAAGTGTTGTACATTTAACTATAAATTAGTTCATGTGAAGAATTTGTTCTTTAACTTCAAGTTTTTGTGTTTTCAGGGAGCAGCCATAGTGGCAGGAGCTGGTGTCCTACCAAGCATTTGTCTGCCGCTCCTAAGCGTTTACCAGCTTAGTACCAATGGAACTGCCCAGGTAATGAGCACTGACATGCAGTACAAAAATGACAGGTGTTGTTTGGAGATCAAACTGGATCTCAGTGTATGGCGAACACTTTACATATGATGTGTATACCTCTGTACACATCTCACTAAATTATGTTTAAATTAAATCTTGTGTTGTTGAAATTGTATCTTGTGTTGAGTGGTTAGATTCAAAGATTGATTACAGCACACAAGACCAGTTCATCCATTGTTTCTGTGCTGTTTCTTTTGAAGGAAAAATTCACTTAAAGCCACTCACTGTCGTCTTGTAATGTTGAACTTTCTTCCTTTACAGATAATTCAATTCTCTTAAATTTACTGCCTCCATATTCTCAGGCTGTGTATTCCAGCTCCTAACCACTGTGTGAAAATGTTTTCCTCATGTTGCCATTCCTTCTTTAGCCAATTACCTTAATTCTGTACCCTTTGGTTTTAGATCAACCCCCCAATAGGAATGGTTTCTATTTATTCTGTCCCACCTGCTCGCAATTATGATATCTCTATGAAATCTGATTTTCATCTTCTCTTCAGAGGTAACAGTCATAACTTGTCCAACCTAGCTATGTAACTGAAGTTCCTCATCCCTGGAACCATTCTATAATCTTTTCTGCTCCCCTTTTAAATCCTAAAAGTGGTTCCCAGAACTGAATGCAGTGTTCCAGTTGAGACCATGCCAGCATTTTGTACAGTCTTAATGTAACTTCCTTCCTTTTGCATTTGATGCTTCTGTCATAACTAGGGGAAAAAGTACTGAGCAAACCATTGGGATTAAAGGCAAACAGGTCCCCAGGGCCTGATAATCTACATCCTGGGGTCTTAAAGGAGGTAGCAGGATTCCAAAATTCCCTGATTGCAGGAAAGCTTCTTGAATTGGAAAAATTGATAAATGTATTGCCCTTATTCAAAAATGGAGGGAGGCAGAAAATAGAACACAATAGACCATCTGTCATTGGGAAATTGTTAAAATTCAATATTAAGAAAGTAATAGTAGGACAGTTGGCAAGTAAATTCACAATCCATCAGCATCAGCATGATTTTATGAAGGGTAAATTGTGTTTGACTCATTTGCTAGAGCTCTTTGAAGATGTAACAAGCAAAGCAATAACGGGGATCCTGTAGTTGCAGTATATCTGAAATTCCAGAATAAGTTTAAGAAGATACTTCTTTTTTTTTAACAAGTTGAAGTGTTACGGAGAGTGGGCAGGAAAGTAGAACTGAAGCTGAGATGAGGTCAACTGAGGCCTGATGAGATGGGCTTGAATGGTGAGATAACAAGGTGTAGAGCTGGATGAACAC
>NC_063359.1:31388076-31473687 GCF_021869965.1 Rhincodon typus | reverse complement strand
CAGCATCTGCAGTTCCTACTATCTCTGGGCTTGAATGGTTTTGATTTTTTAACATCCACAAAATTTGTCTGTCCATAATGTTCTTAATAAATCTGTTTTATACTCTTATTGATTTTTTTGTTTCAGCTTTGGTCCAATGTTTTGTGTTCCAATTGTTTAGAAACGAATGTTAATTTTGAGAGTTTCTTAATTTTATTACTCTGCTTAGCCCGTCTAGTTCTGAGTTGACTTGTGTTCCATATCTTTTTTCCTCAAGTAGTTTGACTGTCCCTGTGTTGTTAAAGAAATCCTTCAACTTGAAATAGCTCTTAAAAAAAATGCAACTGCTGTTTTTAAGTCTGCTATTAAGATGTTGAAATATGCCTATAGCTCCATGCTTTTCAAACAATGTATAAGTTGCGCAACTCATAGAATATTATATATTTACATATTCTCTTGAATGCAGCACGAAGTCTTAAGTAACTGGAGGAGTTGTGCTTATAGCTTGCCACGAACTAATGTAATTCATATTTGTCTATAGTTACACTAAGAAAGATGGCTTATTAACTTTCCTGTTAGTTAATTCAAATATTTAAAATGACCTAAAATAACACACTGCTTATCAAATGGTTAATGTCTTGACTCTTCTAAAAAAAAATTTTCTGTAAATCAGACTTTGGGATCCTCACGCAAGTCTCTGGATGCCCCCTCCTGGCCAGGTGTTTATCGGCTCGCCATGTCACTCATGGAAAGACTTTTAAAATCACTCCGCTACAACTTCCTTTCAGAAGCTTTAGACTTTGTTGGGGTTCATCAGGAGCGGATATTGCAGGTAGGGTCCAGTTTTTCCTTGGAGAATTCAAAACTGTGCTAAACTTGTGGAATTTCTTTGAACTAAAGATTCACTTTCTTAACATCTTTCCATAAATTCCAATTCTACATTTGTTTCAACATTTCTGTTTAGCATTATATTGAAGTGGAACATATTTCTGGGGTGTGGTATTTACAGCATTGTATTTATTGAATATGCACAAATCGCTTGAAAAATTAAATTCATTGTTGCTGAACTGTTTTGCTGATTCTGCTCCTCTGAGAGGTTTTCAAAATCATGAGCAGGCTGGATGGAGTAGATCGGGAGCAAACTATGTTTCAGCTTTAAAAGGAATGAGAGGATATAGAATTAAAGGGATTTACAAAAGAAGCAAGGGAGATGTGGTAAACTTTTTCACTATGAATAATTAGGATGTGGGATGCACTGTGTGTAAGTGTAATGGAGGCAGCTTCAATTGAGGCATTGAAGAGGGTATAGGATCATTATTTGGATTTTTAAAATGTGCAAGTGTATGGTGGGAGAAAACAGGTAATTGTGGGAATTTGAAGTGGAGGCACGAAGTGCTGAATGGCCTCCTGTGTTGTAGAACTTTGTGATTCATTCAGGGCTTAATTGTGGCTACAGTATAAATGCCACTTAATAACCTGCTGCTCTGACATAACTGTTGATCTGTCCATGCATAACCGCTTGCTATTCAACTAAGAAATGTAAGAAAGGGTGTGCTTGCCCTCGAGGGGGTGCAGCAAAAGTTCATTAGATCGATTCCTGAGATGGTCTTATTTTCAAATGATCTTGAGTAAGATTTAAAATATTCAAGACTGAGATTAGTACCTAAATATTTATCAATGGGGATCGAGGAGATGTGGATGTGGGAGAAAGTCAAATTTCAGTCAAGACCTTTTTTGAATGGTACAACAAATTTGAAGTATGACAGATACTCAGTTTGGATGCTTAGATTAGATAGATACCTTCCAGGCCTCTAGATGGTGCACTTTCGAGAATAATAATGTGGTCTCTATGGCGTATGTATGTTGCTTCACCAACAGTTGCTTTCTGTCTGTTAGTCCTGGGTTGACATGAAGGTATTAGGTCACTTTAAAATTATGAATAGATGGAGCTGTTAAGCACAATGGTGATTTTGTGCATCAATGTATCTGTCTTTATCCTTAATCCTTCTTCCATAGTGCTTGGATGCAGTCCGGAAGGTGCAGAGCCTGGCTTGCCTTGATGAAGTTGATCACACAGTTGGGTTTATTCTTCAACTCTCCAACTTCATCAAAGAGTGGCGTTTTCACCTGCCACAGCTCCTTCGAGATGTACAGGTATGCTTTAGCTCAGACGCGGTTGATCTTGAATTTCAGCGATCACTTCCCCTTTTTGAATAATTGAAAGTTGAAATCCTGTCAATGTACTCTTCATCTTAATGCCTCGTGCAGGACAAATGAGATTTTTGGGGAACAGTTGACATAGTTAACCACCTTTTCTGTTTATTACAGGTGAACCTATGTTACTTATGTCAGACATGTACTTTTCTGCTTCACAGCCCCAAGGTGCTTCAACACTATTTGCAGGTCAGTACTTTTAATTTGACTTTAACTGTGATTGTAAAATGTCAAATACTTAATACCTCAGTTTACCATATAGTGCTATCAGATGATATATGTCTTCTAAAAGTTTGCTGATGGTATAAAGGTAGAAGAGAGAGCACAGTCTGCAAGTGGATATACTGTCGATAGGTTAAGTGAGTGGGCAAACATTTGATGGAATATGTGAATTTGCCTACTTTGGCAGGAAGATTAGAAAAGCAGCATATTATTAAAACAGAAAAGATTGTAGAACTAGGAGGCCTGAGGTATTTGGGAATCCTGACACATGAATCACGACACATGAATCACAAATGAATGTATGCAGGTACAGCAAATGTTTTGGAAACAAACAATGTTAGATTTATTGCAGGAGGAAAGGAATATAAAAGTAGGAATGCTTTTCTAGAGTGGTGTAGAGCTTTGAGGCCACATTGAAGTGCTGTGTACAGATTTGTTCTCCTCATCTAAGAAAGCATGTAAATGTAATAGAAACAATTCAGAGAAGGTTCACTTGACTGATACCTTGGATGGAGTTGCTTTATCCTAATGAGGAAAGATGGATACTGGAAGGATGTCTTTTCCCTTGTGAGAAAGGTCTAGAATTAGAGGATACAATTTAAAAATGAGAGGTCTCTCGTTTGAGATGGATATGAGGAAATTTTCCCTCAGTTGTGAGTCTTTAGAATTCTCTTCCCCAGAGAGTAGTGGAGATGGGAGTCATTGAATATTAAGACGGTTGTGGATAGATTCCTGACTAACGAGGGAGTCTGTGGTTATCAGGGCTCGACAAAAATGTGGCACTGATGATATCATTGAACGGCAGGGCAAGCTTGACGGTCTGATTGTTCTATTGTTCATGTGTATGATTTGAGCCTTTACGTAAAAGCATTGTGGTCGTTTGAATCTTGGGCTATGGGTTTTGGGAATGAAATGAAATAACTATTCTGCTGGCAATCTGCTTGCTAACCTTTTCCTACTGGATCAGGTTTAGAAACAGCTGGCCAAAATAGAAAAATATGTTCTTTAATTTGTCCCTCTAGTCCAGAGTTTACTTTGTGCCCTGGAACCCTACAAGTGAAGAGGATCTGGGTTCTTTTGCTGGTCGGGCCAGAATCACAACAACAGGCTCCTACTCTTGATGCCTCTCCCTGAAAGTATATAGAGTGTCAGCTTATGATGGGGTCACCTTGGATAAAGTGTTTCAAAATGAGTGCCAATCATACATGTACACACATGAATCATGGCCATAGAGTGACTGACAGTGGAAGTCAGTGAGGGCGTTAAATTTCTGGAGGGAGGATGATTGAAGTTGGGATGGGGGGGTGGTGGTGGATGTCATTTGGGGGTTTAAATAAAGACCGCTAAAATTTGATCTGGTAATAGAATTTCGGAGACTGAGTGGAATTTATTGCAAACTCATTACAGAGATTTGAACTCTAGTACTTTTATTTCTGGCTATTATAAATGTCTTTATTTGTTGATGAGGCAAATCTTGGAGAAGAAATTTGTCATTTTTAATAGTGCTCATGGAGGTTTCTCACAGATAAGTTGCCTTACATTGTAAAAAGTCTAAAGTGTGGAAAAATAAATGTTTTTGTGTCTGCATGTTTAAATCGAGTCATTTATATGTGAAAGTGCTGTGATGAAGGATTGACAGTTGTATAAAAATGAATTGAGAGAGTTTCAGTTCAGACTTCAATGACACTGGTGTACAGAAATGGGCAATGCAAGCGTACTTGCGTTGCAATTTTAATCAAGAAAGTGAAGCCAGTAATCAAGTCGAGGGAGCTTTTTCTCATGTTTCAAAAGTTGAATATTTAATCCCTTTGAGAAAACGAACAATAGTTTTGTCAAATATAATTGCCTTCACAGGTGAAGAATGGTGATTCTATTCCGTCTGCAATTCTCCCTCGACAACCAAAATCCGTTCAGACTCCAATGAAACAACAAAACACAGAAAAAGAGGAAATGGAGCAGCGTGCATTGCTGAAAGTCCAGTCTAGTTTGCTTAGGATTCTGAGTAAGACATTAGCAGCTGTTCGACATTTTACCCCTGATCTCTCCCAGATACTGCTAGACCAGGTAAATAACTATTGTCTGTGAATTCCTGCCATAAACATAGTATGGCTGAATATTAAATGCAATTCTAGTTTGATGCTCTTGGTTACTGAGATTCCCAGTGTGTATTTAGTATTATGCCTCACTGGTATAACATGCTGGAATCACGGTCTATATAAATTTTCCATGCCGTTCTTGGAAGCCTGATCATGAAATGCAAATTCCATTATGAATAGGAGTTTGTGTGTGAATATCCATTCAATATTAGGCTTTGAAATCACTTAAACTACTTTGAGTAGTTTACCAGTAGTGGTGATGGCCTAATGGTATTATCGCTAGACTATAAATCCAGAAACTCAGCTCGTGTTCTGGGGACCCGGGTTTGAATCCCACCATGGCAGTTGATGGAGTTAGATTCTTAATTTTATTGAATTCAACTAATTACCATGAAAGTATTGTTGATTGTCAGAAAACCCCCTCTGGCTTGCTTTAAGGAAGAAAATCTACTGTCCTCACCTGGTCTGACCTACGTGTGACTCCAAACCCTCAGCAATGTGATTGACTCTCAACTGCCCTCTAAAATGGTCTAGCAAGCCATTCAGTTCATGTGCAGCTAGGGATGGACATTAAATGCTGGCCAGCCAGCAACGTCCATGATCGATGAGTGAATAGAAAAGTTATCAGCTTACTGTTATATTGGAGCATATATATAGGCATTTAGGCTAAAAAAAATGTACTGCAGGAATCTCACCACCCGATGCCAGGACCCTATTTGCCAAATACGTAAAGTAGAAGAATGCTGATGGACACCTTTCTTCCTTTCCTGTGTACTTATTCGAGTTATTTTATTTGTATAGTCCCTGGATCTGGCTGAATATGATATGCTCTTTGTCCTGAGCTTTACTACTCCGGCATTTGATTCTGATGTTGCTCCATCATTTGGTACTCTACTAGCAACTGTGAATGTTGTCTTGAACATGCAGGGAGAGGTAAGAGGCTTAAGTGTTATAACCTTAATGTGATAGTCCAATGACACATGCATGAGTCAGTGATGGCTGAAAATTTAGGCTACAGACATTCATTTTTGATTTTATTTTACAGTTTGCATTTTACCTTCAGAGGTTTGCAGCTGCTTTCTCAGAGTAATGAATCCACATTGCCTTTGCTGTATCTAATTTTCTACATTATCGAATCAGTGACACTTGCTGGAGTAGAGTTCCACAACCACTGGCAGCCTTCCAGTACATCGTGCTAAGATCATTTGTGTTTTGAGAGCCTTGACTGTGACCATTAGTTTGATTGATGAGGCTAGCAGATATCCTTACTGTACTTTCAGAAATTCAGCAGATCTTTCTTGTAGACACTGAGCCAAACTGTGATGCCAGCATTGCTATCTAGTCAAGATCTGGTAATTCCGTACAGCTTTGGGAATCTAATGCACATTGTTCATTTGAATGACTTAGTTCACTACCATGTGGTGCATTTACTGACTGAACCATTAGGAAATCTCAAGAATGAGCTTTGTTCAGCATTTTTTAACTGTTTCAGCCTTTCAGTGTAAACGGAATGCACTGTCAGTTTACTCATGGCCATTATTTGCTTACAGGATTAAGTGTCTATTCCATATGTATGGTATAAAATGTGTTGTCATTTTTATAAGTTGCTGGACATAAAGGAGGAAAAGCATTTTGTATTAGGAATTTTAATATATTTCCTGACAGAGCTATTTATGGTCTAATTTACATCAGGATCTGCCTCCAAAAAATTGCTTTTAATTGATTTCAGGATTTGCCTATGTAGCAATTAGACATCTTGGTCTTGAATGTACATCAATGATCGATACAAATTACTGGATTAATACATTGTATATTATGTGGGACACTGTTTTTGTCCTTTGTCATGAGATGTGCTGTCCTGTGCTATGAGCAATGCTGTGGCATTTGTGCTAGTTTAATATTGTAACTACATCTGTAAGATTTGACTGTACAGTCCCTGCAAATCACAAACCATTCTTCAATTTATCTTACCAAAAGTTTCTTCTGCACCCTTGTAGGATGTTATTTGAATGGCAATTGGGAGACTAGGAGAAACATAATTAATTTTACCCTTTGTTTCAATACTATCATAACCGCAAAGCTTACGTTTCCAAATGGTATCTTTTTTTACATTGTTTGCAAGTATTTTTATTTCTCATGATTTGTAGACAAAATGCATAACAGAAATATCTCTGGTATGTGAGCGTGTTTTGTTTTCCTTGTAGATTCTTTGAGATTAATAAATTGAAGCTTCACTTCATCTGGAAGTCCCAGAAATGGGGAAGGATGCAAGGTTGCTGCTTCTAATGGTTATCAAGTGACCTCTGCTGGCACATCTGTGTGACTTGAGTGTTCTGGATTTGCTCTGTTGTTTAAGCCCACGTTGAATAGTCTGTTCAAACTGGCTTGCGAAGGATGATCAGCTGAGTGAGGTACCAGAAGGCAGCCACCACAAGTAGAACACGAAGGGGAAATAAAAGCAAAAACCTAAATAACACAGGTTTACAAATAGCAAATATATGCACACTAAAATGTTTGTTGCCTTGAATGAGAAGGTGGCATGAATGCTATATTTCTGCATTTTTCTTAGATGTTTTTCATTCTTTGTAGATTGATAAGAAGAAGGAGCCCATATCTTTGAACGTGGGGCCACTGACTTCAACTGAAGAGGCAAAGTCATTAAAGTAAGTTTAAAGAGCGAGGCTCTTGCATTTTAACTTCAGCCACAACCTCAAAACAGTTCACTGCCAGTTGCAGTATCTCACCAGCATTGAATGAAGTTTGTTTGGGTGATAGACTACTAGAAAAACAAACACAGTTAATTAAGTCTGTGGGAACAAACTAAGAAACATTTTTGCCGTGAAATTTGGCATTCTACTTTGGGAAAATCTGAGATAAATATAAATCAGACTCCATGCATTGCCTAGTCTTGGTTACAGCTGTCTATTGTATTCTTGTGTGTTGGGATGTTTGTTGATCTGGTATGTGTAAATATTTATGACTGGATGATTATTCAAAGTGTTCGTTATGAATTCATAGAATGGCTTATCTACAGTTGACCATGAATAAACAGAAATTGTCTGACAAATTAACTTTTTTCTAAAGATAGTAGTAGTATCAAATAACTAGTAAAATCAGTTCTGTAATCATCTTTCCTTTCCCTTCTGACGTAGAATTAACTTGCATAGATTTCACCTGCGGTATAAAATAGCTGCTAAAACCAAGCTCTACCCATTCATCACTAAAGAAAACTGTCCACTGTGGACACATCTTTGATCTGAAATTTTGTAAGCTTTTGTTATTTGCACCTCAATGATTTTGCCACTGACTGAAATAGAGGTACTGGTTGTCTAATATGTAAAATATTAGTTTAGATTTTTGAGAACAAATGCTTTATATTTGTCCTTAAGCTGTATCCATTGCTGTCAAAACTGAACTTGTTGCTGGAATCTGCTCGTCTTTAACTGCGTGCAACTGAATGTCTTCCTAGGTCACTTCAGATGGCACTAAAAGCTGCCATTATAGTGTGGATTAGAGTCACATATAGGCCAGATTAAATAGCAATGGCGATTTCCACTGACCTTTTGTGAATGTTAGATTTTTTTTTTTTTTACAGCAATCCAGTATTTGTGCACATTTATTCCGGTGTTGCTTTTTTGTCCATGGCCTGTGGCATTGCTGGGTAGACCAATATTTATTGCTAATCCATTTAAATACTGCAAACAAGAGAACTGAAGGTTAAACTTTTGTCTTGGACTCATCAGGACTGAAATACAAGAAGTTTAATGTGATCAGTCAATGAAGGGCAGTGGAGACCGCCAATCTCTGCTACATTCTCATGATAACAGTCTGACAAATCAGTTGTCTTGCTTGTTTGCTTTTAATTAGTTAACTAAAACAGTTCCTGTAACATCTTCAATGCTAATTATAGTCCAACCAATCAGCAGCCCCATATGTCATAGATATAGAGATGCAGGTGGTGGTGTTCCCATGCCACCGCTACCCCACGTTTCTCGATTGGTTGAGGTTATTGCAGGTTTGGAATTTGCTATTGCAGGATTCTGGGGGTATTGTTGCTGTGCATCTTATAGATGCTGCAGGATCTCAATGGTGAAGAAAGGCGCCTTTATCCTAGATTGTGTCAAGCTGCTTCAATGTTGTTGGAGCTACATCCATGCAGACGACTGTAGAATATTTCATAGCATGCTTGTGGACAAGCACTGGGGAGATGAGAGGTGAATTACTAGCCATAGAATTCATAGTGTATGACTTTCTCATGTGGCCACTATTCATCTGGCTATTTCAGTTCAGCCTCTGGTCAGTGGTAACCTCAAGGATGATAGTAATGCTACCATTGAACATCAAGGTCAATTGTTAGATTTTCTCTTGTTGGAGATGGTGATTGCTTAGCAGTTGTGTGTTATGAACGTTATTTGCTATTTATCAGTCTAAGCTGGGATGTTCCCCATGTCTTGCTGCCTCTGGGTATGGGCTGCTTCAATTCCGAGGAGTTGTGGATGT
Organism: Rhincodon typus; assembly: GCF_021869965.1. Classification (NCBI taxonomy): domain Eukaryota; kingdom Metazoa; phylum Chordata; class Chondrichthyes; order Orectolobiformes; family Rhincodontidae; genus Rhincodon; species Rhincodon typus. Next base: position 31,464,676 of record NC_063359.1, on the reverse strand, counting down.
TGCTGGACAATGCAGTCATCAGCTAACATTCTCACTTCTGATCTTATCATGGATAGAGATGACATAGATGATGGTTGGGCCTAGAACATGACCCTGAAATGTTTCTTCAGTGATATCCTTAGAGTGTGATGATGGGACTTCCAACAACTACAGCAATCCTCCGTTTATGATAGTTATGCATCTAACTAGTTGAGAGATCCCCCAACCTTTCCCGGATTTGATTCCTATTTTGCTGTGGCTCCTTGACACTGTATTTGATCAAATGCTGCATTGATGTCAAGGGCAGTCACTGTCATTGAGCCTCTGGGTTTCAACGCATTTTTGTCCTTATCTGAACTGAGGTTGTGATGAGGTCAGGAGGTAGTTGACCCTGACCGAACCTAAATTGAGCCGCAATGAACAGGCTGTTACTGAGCAAATCGGGCTTAATAACACTCAACCCTTTCCATCACTTTGAGATTTGACTGATAGGGTAGTAGTTAGCTTTCTCCGGACATACCTGGGTAATTTTCCACATTGCCAGTTGGATGCTAGTGCTGTACTGAAACAACTTGGCTACAGGTGGGCTAGTTCTGAAACACATCCTCAGAGTGGTGGAATGTTGAATCATGATGTGCTTAATTAACTGAATTTGATTTCAAATCTCACATTTCAGTATTTCTGGGTTCTGATATCAACAATAAATTTAGATAACCTCACGTGTGAACTATTTCAGATTGCTTTGATTTCTCCTTTTTATTTAAGACATTCAGTATTATCTTTTGAGGTTAACCTTTCATAAGGGATACTAATCTCTGCATTGTTCCAATTTTATGTGTCATGGACTATGTAAACAATGTGGTATCTACTGATTCTAGTTGGCATAGGTTCAGTAGTTAAGGCCCATTCCCATGTGTTTGCATGTCTCCTTACAGCATCCTTCCTGCCTTCTAGTATGAGGTCTGCCTTTGTTCTACGAGATTACGTTGGCTCATTTTTATAAACATACCCCCTCCCCCAGCTAGTTATTATCAGCACAATCTACACCCAAGGGGAGCAAAATACGTAAAGGTATAAACTGCGTTGATGTTGGAAATTGGAAATGGTAGAAGTTCTGGTGTGTGGGGCAACTGCATAATCTGCAATTCCTCAAATTAAGTCAGTTGTATTTCATATCATAACTGGAGAGATTTTGATTCTGTTGCATTGCTGACTAAAGTTACCACAAGTAAAATGTAATCAGGTGGATTTATTTCCATGAGCCTGGAGATTTGTTAAGAAAAAAATTCTTTGCAATTCCCAGACCACACGTGTTGTATAGCTTAAAATACTTGTCTAAGAGCCAAAGTTTTATGATCCAGGAGGGTAACTTAATACATACCAGCTGTTCTTTTGTTTATTACAAGGCTTATATTTGCTCAAAATTCAAAAATGTCATTTACTAAGCTGTAATATTTCATATGGTTTTCAACTAATCTTCACAAAAAATCAGACCACTGGCCAAACTCTTATCAGAATCACGTCAGTAACTTTGAAGGTGCTTTGACTCAGTGATTGAACCTTCAGTTTTGCCCGAGTCACAGGTTTAGGTTTGAAGCTCAGACCGAAACATCAGCTTAGATTATGTGCTAGAATATTGTACTGACTGAGTCTGAAATGTTCAAATGAAACATTAAGTTGCATCTCTGTGCTGCCAGGTAAAAGGTTTATGGCACCAGCTGAACAAGAATGGAGAAGTTCTCCCAGCCTTCCTTATGTTTTAACTAAAGTGTCTGCTATGCTTCTCCATCAAGTACTTGGGCATATCTAAATGCATGTTCTATCATACTTTATATGGTTAGTTACCATTCCTCAATAAATTGTCTTTCAATCTTTTTTCTGATTGCTACTTTTTCAAATTTATATCTTTTTTCCAACTTGCCATGAATAGTGTTCAGATGCCTCCAGTGGCCGAATTCATGAGATTAAAGATGGCCTTAATAAGTGCAAGTTCTATTTTTCCCTTCCCTAATTAGGCTAATCAAATCTTCTTGCATTGAAGGTCCCTTCTGATGTTCACGATGGAAAACTGTTTCTATGTGCTGATTTCACAAGCGGTCCGTTATTTGAAGGATCCATCTGTTCACTCACGTGATAAGCAGAGGATGAAACAGGAACTAAGTTCAGAACTGGTAACTTTTCAGTTTCACACTGCTCTAAACTGTTTAATAATTACAAATAATACTGTGTATTAGTTAGTCACTCTCTCAAAATGAAACTTGCTTGATATCTGAGATAGTAGGAACTGCAGATGCTGGAAAATCTGAGATAACAAGGTGTAGAACTGGATGAACACAGCTTGTTTCCTCATTTCAACACATCCTGAAAAGTTTATAGGAAAATAACTTCACAAATTGTGATAAGAAACAGAGGAAAAATTGTAAAAGCGTTCTCCATTTTGATGTAATTTCTTGCATTTACCAAAGTTGGCAAATGTTGGCTGTAAGTATAAATGAGATTCACATTTGCATTCTGTTTTGCCAACATCAACAAAAAAAATCAGAGCAGGAAAATATAGTGTGCATGCATATCTATACATAATACAGTATAGAAATTAATTGCAGATCGCTGCTTACCCTGTCGGTTTATAGAATTTCTTTTTCCCTCTGCTTCCTGTGTTCTAATTCTTGAGCCTTTGTTTCCAATGCTGGTCCTTATTCACACTGGTTTCTTTAGCATTTTTACTGCTCTTTTCTTTAGTGGTAATTATCAACTGGCATAAAAAATACTTCTGCCTAGACCCTAGATTGCATCGTGGAATTGGTGAGGGCTGGAATGTTCACACATCAGATAATGATTATCAAACTATGGGTTGGAAATTTGTCTGGCTGCTTTAATTTTATCACTTTATAGAAAACAAAATTTAAAGCCATACTGACAAATGAAATTGAGAGTTTATGGGTGCTTTATACAACAGAGGACATTAAAATATTTGGCATGTTATCAAAACTGCAAAGTGGTGAGTAATTTGAATACTTGAACACAATTCTGCTGTACAATCAGTTCTATTCAATTTGGAAATAAAGTGTAACAGAATAGCTGTGTGTACTAGAAGGTCCAGCTGGCTTGGGTAATTGGTCACAAGTAATTTCCCATTGTATTTTAAACATAGAAGATTTTTAGGGGACTTGACAGGGTAGATAGAGAGAGGTTGTTTCTCCTTCTAAAGAATCTTGGACCAAAGGGCGTAATCTAAGAACAAGGGGTTACACATTTAAGACAGATGAAGAGAGATTTCTCCTGATGGTTGTGAATCTGTGGAATTCTGTATGATAGAAGACTATTGAGGCTGGATCATTAAATGCAACCACCTAGCAGTATTATCACTGGACTGTTAATCCAGAGACCCAGGTAATGTTCTGGGGGCCCGGGATTGAATCCTGCCACAGCAGCTAGTGGAATTTCAATTCAATTTTTTTTAAAAACTGGAATTAAGACTCTAATGATGACCAATAATGCACTGATTGTAGGAAAACCCCAGCTGGTTCACTAATGTCCTTGGGAAGAAAACTGCCATCCTTACCCGGTCTGGCCTACATGATTCCAGACCCACAGCAAATGGCTAACTCTTAACTGCCCTCTGGGCAATAAATGCTAGCCAAGCCAGCAATCCCCTCATCCTGTGAATGAACAAACAAAAAAGCAAATTCAAGGGAATCTGGGGAAAAAGTAGGAAGGTGAAGTTGAGGATTATCAGATCTCCATTTAATGGCAGGGCACCCTCAATGGGCTGAATGGCTTACTCCCATGTCTTATGGTTAAGTCTCCAGTGAACCTGGACTAAGGACACAGTCTAGGATATTTTACCAGTTTTGATATACAACTACAAATGAATCAATAAGCATCTGTACTTGTTTGTTCTTTAGAGGTTAAAGTTTAGATCAAAGAAATGAGCAACTTTGTTGTAGAAAGTATACTGAAGAATTTAGTTTTATTTAGATTTTCTTAATGTTTCATGTAATGTTTATTGTCTGTCACTGTTTCAGAGTACAGTTTTGTCTAGCATTTCTCGCTATTCCCGTCGTGGCACACCATGTTCCCCTGCTGCGGCCTTACTGATGTCTCCTCCAAGCAAATCCAGCTGCTCCATATCCAAGTTGAGTCCTGAGAATCAGGAACCATTAATCCAGCTTGTCCAGGCCTTTGTGCGACAGATCCAGAGATAGAATAGGATCAACCATTCTGTTAAACTTCAATGCTTTCTAGCTCTGGACTATGTACAACTTCATTTGCAGCAGTTTTTACTGACCAAAGCTCATGTGAACATGTCAGAATAGGACTCTGGCTATTTTAATTGAAACTGTTATTGAAAATGCTTATTTTTGGTAAACAATTTTCAGCTGATCCACTTGTTTGTCTCAAAGTTAAATAGAATTACATTACAAAATATAATCATGACAGCCCATTTGAATAAATGGTAGCTGTATATAAACAATTGAAGAATTGTACAGTCGCATCTGCTATTAGTTTTGTGACAGTAAAGATGTACCTCAAGCCATTTGAGACTTTCTACTGTAGAATTGTAATGTTAATGAATAGGAGGGGTTCAAGGAAAAAAAGTCATTCTGAAGGGATGTCGTGCTGTGTTAGTTGCATCTTTATAAGGCATCTTTAATTCCAGTTTTATAATAAATGTGAAACCTATTCACCAGTGAAAGCTGCCATGGAAACAACACTCCCTGGTTGGGTTCGTGTGTTGCAAGCATCTCTGTTGAGACTTATCAAGAAACAGCATTTCAGATTGGTTAGGAATGCTATGACAGTTTATAATCTTTTTACAGCTACTCATTACTTTATATCTGACACAGTTCATCCTTTGGGCATTTCCTGCAAAACTTACCAATGAATTTTAGATGTGTAGTTGCAGCTACTTTTGTTGTGGGTGTAAGTACTATTCATTACTGTTCATTTTTAGATTGATTAGAGGTGCTGCTGCATCAAAAAAACAAGTACTGGCAGTTGTTTGACCAAAGTACGTTTTTTTAGTTAAGTAATTTCCAAGGTTCAAATAAACAAAATACTATAACTCTTGCAGAAGAGGTTAAAAGGCTAATGAGTGGGTTTTTAGACAATCCTATGTGAATTAGCAGAAACATTTTATTTAATATTTGATTTTTACTGGATGCACTCATTTTTACTTGAGATTTTGCAATAACTAGAGGCAACCTTGTGTGACTGTTCTGTCAGAAATCGTGGGGGTGGGGGAACCTAATTTGCTCTGGCTGTAAAGTGTCCATGACTTGCAGACCACAACTTTATACCTGTGACTACTTCTTCAGTGAAGAAAACCAACTTTTTTTCTAGAGGCCTTCTCCTCCAGTAGTAGCTAAGAATTTTAAAAAGCTTAACAGACCACCTGATGCAGACAATGTTACAACTCAAATGTTCAGCTTGGGTCCAAGTTACACCCAACAGCCTGAACAACCCATTGACTTTGGTATCAAGTGTGGCAGGGAATTTTGTGAGACTGTGAGACAGTGAGATATAGTGATAAAAGAAAGTTTTAAAATAAATCAATGATTATGGCCACTAATTTATTGTTAAACAAAAAAAGTACAACAGAATCATAGAATAGGATTCTTGAAAACACTGGTTTAAAAAAATGTAATAAAGACACTAAATCAGGAAATTTAATGAGAAACAACCATTCCTCAAAACATCAATGAAATTCTGAATCCTGTTGGAAAAAGTTTAGACATTTCAGTCACTGTAACTGTCCCAATGATTGTTGTAATAAACACAAGCAACTTAATTGAAAGACTCATCTTGCAGTCACTTTGTGAAACTGCCATTCATTTTGTAACTTATTGTTGGGACACTCTACCATTATACAATGTTGATTTACCTTTTTGTGATGGTTTTAAAGTTTATAAAAGCTTTTAAAAAGCTGAAGAATAAACTTAATCTTGTGATGGTTCCTGATTTTCTGGTCTGATCAAAATCACATTGCTAGACCCATGCATTCAACTGCACTAAATTTAAAAAGCAGCTCCACTACAAGGTGTTTATTGCCATTTTAGCTTTAATTATGGGCTTGCTTCACCTATGTGGAAATAAAATTTACTGCCTCAGTTTACTTCATGTGCCACCACTTGCATCTACTTTTTTTACTTGCCTTAAAAGCTCTTTATATGTGAGCACATACTGTTCACTGTTAATATCCCACCTGATTAATGAATGTTCTTTTGGGTTCCACCTGGTGTTGAACATTGTGGCACTAAAGAGTTATATTAACTGCCACATGGTGGGATTTCAACAGAACTACTCAGAAGATTGCAACAGTTTGTTTCTTCATAGCATTTTTTTTAAACTTACTGCAACACCAAAGCTTGGCAAAATTAGTTGCATTTCAAAATGAAATTTAAATGATTTCCTTAACTTCATCTGCACTCAACATACTGCCTTCACCAGTTGAAAATGGCTGAGTAAGGTAAGATTTGCTTATGCCAGATGTGTGTATTGATAATATATTACAGTAAGAGACTCACCGCTCTCTTTGCCGAAGCTCGAGGGTATCATTTGCAATCAGGATGATGAGGGTTCACTATTTTAATAACAGGGCTGTGTGCAACCCGAACAGAGTTGCCATTTCTTATGGCGACTGAAGGATAACCTAAGAAATTGTATATTTTTCTCAATTATTTATGTGTAACATTTGATTTAAAAAAAACTTTAGGGATTTAATATTATGTATATTTTTTTAAAGCCAACCAAAATTAACATTGCTTTTTGAAGAACATTCCTGACAAATGTGCATATGTTTTAGTTTTGCTGTACTTATTACTGCATTGAAATTTTCAATGTTGTACTTAAAAATTAAGGCTAGAGTAACTTTCCAGACTCAATTGTGGTTGTTCTTGTTCCAACTTCACAACAGAAAATAAATGTGGGATTTTTTCCAAAACAAACTTTATGCAAAGTAAATGACTTTTATACAGAAATAGTAATTTAGAAGAACAGTGGAAAAGTGCTATATAATTTGAGTCGATTTATGTCAAAGCAGTAAAGTTGGTCTGAACTGAGCTTTTTCTCAGACATACAGTACATTAGTTTTGGACAACAGCATTCAGCTATCCAGTTTAAGTAGTATTCGTAATTCATCTTTTGAGAAAAATCACTGACCCTGTTGTACTCAAGTACTTACGGGTCAGTGAGTCAAGGGGAATCCATTTAAGAATGTTGCCAGGATTGAAGGGTTTGAGTTACAGGGAGAGACTGAATAGGATAGGGCTTTTTTTTTCCCCCCTGGAGCATTGGGGGCTAGAGGGGTGACCTCATGTTTATAAAATCATGAGGGGTGTAGATAGGGCGAATAGTCAAGGTTTTTCTCCCCATGGTAGGGGAGTCCAAAACTAGAGTGTATAGGTTGAACAGGAGAGAAGAAAGATTTAAGAGGGACCTGAGGAGTGACTTTTTCATGGAGGTTGGTGCTTGTATGGAACATGCTGGAGACCGGTACATTTACAATATATAAAAGGCATCTGGATGGGTATATAGATAGAAAGGATTGAGGGACATGGGCCAAATGCAACTAATTCATTTTATGACCTCTGGTAGGTGTGGATGAGTTGAACCAAAAGGTCTGCTTTCATGCTGCTTGACTATGTGTTTAGGTTTTGTGACCTTATTAAATATGTGCATTGTGTTTGAAGTTTTGCTGCTTACTGATATTTTAAAGACTTAATATTCCTTCAAGAATGAAATACTTAAATAATTCTTAACACTACTTCATTTTTTGCAATAACATATTTTGGAGAGGTTCACATCTACTTTCAGATCACAGTCCAATGACTTGTTTGGCTTCTTTCAGACCGCTTATAGGGAACACACCACTACTCAGTTCAGATGCAAGTTTATCATTTCTAGAAGTGACATAGATTGATGACCTGTTTCCATACTGTAGACAACTGGTCTCTGCATTTATGCATCACATCAGCATATTTGAAGGGATATATCAGTGCTCAAATGGTCTTTAACCTTGATTGCTCCTTTGGTTTAGTTAAATTTCTTGAATGACTATTTCCGGGCTTCTTAATGTTCTCATAGGAAGTTACAGCTTGTTCATTGTTGCACTATTAATATCTGATTCTTCTTAGTAATTTGTCAAGCCTGAGCTGGTCAGTGAAATGACTGCTTTTCAGCTATGCCTTAGAGAATGAGGCTACAGGGCCTGGAACTCAGTTGACCGGAGCAGACTGACATGAAGGATTGATAATGGTATAGATGGATCAATTTTGTAGATTTAGGTAATTTGCTGAATGATGTGCTGTTCTATATTTTCTCCCTACCTTTTCCAGTGCCTTTATTGAAATCTTTGGTGTCAAAACATTTAATGAAAAGGGTTTACATTAAGGAACTGTGCTGGAGGACCAGCAGAACTAATTCTAATTTTTATATGTCTCTCTTCCCTACAATGACTTCAGTTCCTTTGAAGCAGCAGATTATCACCCACCATATTCATCTGATAGGTTGTACTAACTTCAGATGTAAGTAATTTAGTATTCCTATCATGCCACTGATAATTTAAAATTCTTTTGTTCCATTCCCTGTCCTTGTTTTAGTTTTATAACTTTGCTTTCCTGATTAACAACACATGATCAATGTATCTTTTAGTTTGTTTTAACCATCCCATTTGTGGTTTGGGGGTCTTCACTGAATCTTTAATATAATATATGCATCTTCAGAAAATTCAAAACCAATGATTCTAGAACATTAGATGCAATAACCAAGTAGAAATCCTATTTGCACTAAATCAAGAACAATTCTATACTTAATAAGAAAGTTTCACTGAGTTCCTAAAATATTACAAAGCAAACTTGAGCAAGATAGTCAATACTAAACTAGTTCTTTAATGTAAGTGATGTGTGCTATGAAGAAAGTGTCAGTCAAGTTTAATAGTTAGAATATAGCAAAATGTTTCACGATTATTTACCTGTTTAAATGGCTTTTGAAAAGAGCAAGCTCAAAATCAGTCCGATTGCAATTTAGAATTCTTACAAATTTGGCCACTGCAAAGAATGGCTCTTTTATACGATTGGATAAATCCTGAATCAGAACAAGGATCTAAATATTTAGCTATCCTTCATATTCAGTAAAGTGATCCAAATATTGTGCAATTTTTAAAACGGCTTGAGAGAACTCAACTAACATGCGAGCCTGTTGGGAAACTGTAGTTATGGTCTAGCTGAAAATCTGAACCAAATGCTTACGTAGCTCAACCCTGTGAAAATTAGCTGCAGAGGCAGAGTTCTGCCTCTGCACTCTGAAATGAAGAGGCACCAGGTTCCCACAGACTTTGATTGTTTCTTTTAATCTGCAGTCTGCTGCATGCACTGTAAACATGAACTTAGCCTTTATTTATATTAAAAAGTTACACATTTGAAATGGTTGCAGGAACATAACTATTAGAATATACAATTAAGTACTGAAGCAAAGAGGAGGCCAGCATCGGCAGTGTTAGGGTGTGGCTCTGAGAGAATCCCTGCAAAGTTAGGGCACTTTCACAACTTAAGCATTCAGGGTAAAACCACAAATTTTAACTTCAAGAAATTAGTATGATACCATTTCAGTAATAAGACAACACAATTTCAGTTTAAACACTGCCTGAAGACCAAAAAAGTCTCATTTGAATTTGCATTAATCTACTTAGTTTAATTTAAATGGGACCCACACTTGCATTGAGACAACCAATTTAAAAATGAAAATAACATGTACTTAATAACCAAAAAATGTAGACAAATGCCATATGATTTTTAAGCATAATTACAAAAGTGACCTATTCCTGTGTCAAATTGTAGCTGGTGCAAGTTCCACACCACAAAAACATTATGTAAGGTGCTTCGGTAAGGTCTCTCAATGGCCCGGTGTGTGGCAATGCCCTGTACTCCCTTTTATTCAAAACTGAAGAAAAAAATCAAAAATGGTTCTTTGAGGTTACTTTTTTTTTTAATGTCTATATACATATAAAATGACGTATATACACTGATGTATTTACTGAAGTTACTATTTTGGCAACACAAAATGAGCAAAAGTACTATTCAAACTGGTTCCAATATCTAACTGAGAAGGCAGTTAAATGGATATTTTTGTACAGTTGAGAATGCAGAGTCACCACATAGTTAACTTCAGATTTAACACAACTTATGTTCTAAGTGCATTGTGCTTACTATTTAGCAAGATGGTATCAATTCCATCTCGTTTGTATAATGCACTTCAGCTGTGAGATTTCAACCTTTCGATAGAAGTGATCAATAGCTTAACCACCTCCAAATCCAGCAATCAACTGGTTATTATTTAACTGTGGTTCCAATTTGAATTTAAGGAACCAGGAGCTCACCAAGCTTCTTGTCAAAGAGACATTACATTCAACTGAAGTTCATAATGTTGGATCTTTTGTTTCTTTGTAAGTTAACACCATTATGCTCTCAAAAAGAACTCTTACATTCAGATGACTAAGAGCTTTTTTTAAAGGCTCTTATTGTAAATTGAAAGTTATGTTTAAGGGCTGATCAATTAAGAGTGTTGTTAATTCTACACTGCAATTAATAAAATACCTGATCATAAGCACAATTCACTCAAGATAGGCCAATCTGGATTATAGTGAGCTGCTGCTGCTCAAAAGGTGGAAGCCAAGACAGGTAAAAACAAAAATATATTATTTTAGCCACAATGCTAAATTTTAAAAATTCAAAAACCTGTGTCTATGCAATGCAAGAACTCAAACAATCAAAAATGTCTGCAGTTTCTTTAACTCAGCAAACTATAATATAATTTGAATAATTTTCCATAGGAAATACCTTCATCTGACTAGACAGAAGAAATTTTTAAAAAAATGCAAGTGGAGTTTGTTGCTTGGTTATTCTGAGAGAAGCAGAATTTAAACACCTACCTCAGCTATCATTTGAACTCTGCTCAACAGGAGGCCATCACTTCCTTCAAGGCTACATAACGAAGCATTGTATATTATCTCTTTGAAAAGAAGAAATTGGGAAATCTGGACTTCAAATATTAATCTGTTCTATTCATAGGACAGTGAAAATAGCTCCAAAACAGTACCAAAAATCCTAGGTACACAGCTCAAAAGTCATGAATCGGAATTAAATACATTCCTGACCGAGTCAGATTTGCGTCAATGCACCATTTTATACAAGGAACACTAGGGCACCAGCATATCCAAAGATATTAGAGTGGGAGACAGTAGCTTGTCCCTTTAAGTTGGAAGTTTGGATTTCCAAAAACATTAGAGGTGCAATTATGAACCATTGCATTATTTTTATGGGCACATGATCAAAATTATTTCACCTTTCAAGCAGTAAATACCATAAAATGATTTTACTGATTAGTGATAATTTCACAAATGTGCAAACTCTAGCTTAAAATAGTGCATTGGTACAGGTGGGAATTCAAAACAGCAGGATTCCACGATTTAATCATTTATAAGAATCATTAACATGGAGTATTGACAATATAAGGCAAAGTACCTACTTGTCCTATGCATTTTTGTGTAGGGGAAGCCGGGATTAATCTTAGAGCAAAAGTTAAGGCCATTTCTGAGTGCATCACTGGATGAACAGATACGTTGGCAGACAGTGGACCAATAGTTAAGTAATCAGTCTTAAAATTATAAAATTCCAATGACTGAGGTGGAAAACCTGCGTCATCATACTGGTGTATCAAAGTGATAGATCATTAAACTAAATTAAATCAGTTTTGTCCTCCATTACCAGGAGACAGATTGGAGGCCTGCGACCAACAATGTTCCACAGGGATCAGGTCTGGGTCCACTTTTGTTTATAGAAGTGACAATTTGGATAAGAATAGAGGAAGCAGTGTTAGTAAGTTTGCGGATGACACCAAAATTAGTGCTATAGTGGACAGCAAAGGTGGTTATCTAAGATAACAAAGAGATCTTGGTCAATGGGCTGAGGAGTGGCAGATGGAGTTCAATTTGGATAACTGAGGTATTGCATTTTGGTAAACCAAACAAGGGTAGGACTTGTCCAGTTAATGATAGGGCCCTGGGTAGTGTTGCAGAACAGTGACCGAGGAGCTCAGGTACATAACTCTTTGAAATTTACGTGACAGGTACACAAGGCGGTTAAGAAGGCATTTAGCATGCTTGCCTTCATTGCTCAGACCTCTGAATTGAGGAGGTGAGACATCAACATCCTGTACAACCTCAATATGGTGAGCCTCTTCTAGAGTACTGCTGAAAGGAAGGATATTATTAAATTGGAGAGAGGTCAGAAGTTTTACCAGCATGTTTCTGGGAGTGGAGGGTTTGTGTTATAAAAATAGGCTAGGGCTATTTTCACTGGAGCGCAAGAGGTTGAGGGGTGACTTTATAGTGGTTTATAAGATCAGGAGGGGCACAGATAAGGTGAATGGCAGGAGTCTTTTTCCTAGAATGGGGGAGTTCAAAACCAGGCATATTTTAAAGTGAGAGGGGAAGGTTTTTTTTTTAAAACACAAAGTGGTTGGTGTGTGGAATGAACTGTCAGGAAGTGGTGGATGTGGATACAGTTAATGTTTAAAAAATATTTGCACACAAATAGGAAATGTTTGGAGGGATATAGGCCAAATGCAGACAAGTGGGATTAGTTTAATATGGGATTTTGGTCAATGTGGACTAGTTGGACCAAAGGGTCTGTTTCCATGCTTTATGACTCTGACTGTGTTAGATGCGTTCATGACCAGGTGTTGAATATCATGAATGAACTACAATTGTTGGCAGATAAAAAGTGTTCAGGCCATGACACGTAAACTGATATGAGCAAGACCAATATTATGAAAATTTCTAGCAATGCAGGTGAAAGTGAGTAGCAGAATTTTTTTAAAAAATTAATTCATGGAATGAAAGCATCACTGGCATGACCAGCATTTGTCACGCCCTCAAGTTAGGTCAAGAAATACAACCTAAATACAGAGAATGCAAAATGATAGATGCTAGACATGGGAAGCTGCTAAGATTCAAGGGAAAAACTGACACCTAACAGAAGGTATTATTGAAACTACTGAGAAAAGATCTGAGGAAAAAGAAAGTAATATGATTAGGAGGAAGCAACTGAAGGATGCATCTAGACTGGGAGATTAAAAGAACAAAAGCGCAATAAAAGTGTTTTAGAGAAGCAAGAATAGCATCTTAACTTTTCTGAAAAAGACCACTAAGGATATTGAGACACAAAATGGGTGATGGTTAAACGTATGGTGTAAATTGACAGACATCAATGCCCTAACTTCACATTTTAATTTGAAGTACAGTTTCTAACTCATGTCAAACATTTGGAGATTGGTTGCAAATCTGGTTACTACAGCTACTAATTTTCATGGCTGCAGATAGACCAACTTACAACTTCTCTTTCTCTGACAAACACAATTGAGAATTAGAATTTCAATAGAAAGCCCCAGAAACCCAAATCTTCTGTTTCTGCTGGTCTGGGATTAAAACTTTTTTCAAGTTAAGGGCACTTAGCAGACCTAAAAGTAAGCTGAATACTAGAAATTGTTTCATAACTTTATGCTATCCACTTAATATACAGACCAGGAAACAAAAACAATAAACAACGTGATTTAAGTCAGCGAGCCAGATTGAGTTTCTACAACTGTAGCCAATTGTTTGAATTAAGATTTGAAATACCCACATACTAGTTTCATCAGTGATATTCTAAGTATAAAGAAACATGCAATCTAATTGGAAATCATACCCAAAATTTAATTTTGATACCCAGACGATATCAGTTACAATACAGTTTTCTAATGAGGTTGTAGAACTGCTCGCTGAGCCGGAGTGTTTGACTGCAGATGTTTCGTTACCCTGCTAGGCAACATGGTCAGCATGCCTCCGGTGAAGCATTGGTGTTCTTTCCACTTGTTATTTAAATGCCTCAGTTTGCTGGGGTGGTTGGCATCACTTCCAGTCTGAAACTGGATGTGATACCAACCACCCCAGCAAACCAAAGCATTTAAATAACAAGCGGGACAGAACACTGGCACTTCCCTAGAGGCGAACTGACAACATTACTGAGCAGGGTGATGAAACTTCTGCAACCAAACACACCGGCTCAGCGAGCAGTTCTACAACTTCATCCACAACCCAAGCTACAAATCTTCTGAAAAACTTTGTTTTCCAATATTGTAGGATACAAACCACTGATGATCTGGTAATTGTGAAATACTTTTCCTCAAAATGGAACTATACTATATGTATTAAATCATTAGATAAATCAATTAACATCCAACTTTAAAACTGTCCAAATGTCTTATTTTGATCACCTATAACAAACTTTAAAACAATATAAAGTTATTGCTGCCAGCTCAGCAGATGGAGGCCAAAATATGGGGCACGTTCACAGTTCAAGTGTTAAGAGTTTCTTTGTTTTAACAACCAATGGATAATGCGCCTCTTATCTGATAATCCAGTCCAGGCACACTAAGTGGATACTTAGTGTACGCAGTAGTTATCTTAACTAACTGCTTTCTGAGCTATTATTAATTTGATTGATTTTTTTGACACAATCGGCTTGCCATCATTTTGTAAAGAAACCAATTCTGAAATTAAACCTATTCTAAACTAAGGTCAAGCTTGCTTACTCAGTTCACCAAGTAGAGTGAAAGGAAACCTTTTGGGCATGCATTAGAAGTGATATTCCTTTTCATTGAAAACAAAGTAGGGAGAAAATGGACAGAAATTCTATTACATTGCTCTATGGTTGTGTCTCGACATTAAAACATCATCTTCACACTTTCACAATTCTGAACAGGTTAATGGGCATAAAAAAAATAAAAACTGCGGATGCTGTAAATCAGGAACAAAAAACAGAAGTTGCTGCAAAAGCTCAGCAGGCCTGGCAGCATCTGCGAAGAAAAATCAGAGTTATTGTTTCTGGTCCGGTTCTGAGGAAGGGTCACCAGACCGGAAACGTTAACTCTGACTTTTCTTCACAGATGCTGCCAAACTTGCTGAAGTTATTGGGCACAATGTGCTCATACAAATCAAACTACTACTCCATATCCTCACTACCAGGTAGGTATCACAAGTCCTGCATGCATCTAAAGTTAAAATTGGCAGCACAACAAATGGAGACCAGAACTTAAGAATATGAAGTTGAGAGACTGGATTTAACCACTTTTCCAGGTCAGTGTTCATGTTAAAACAGTTCTTCCTGTACTAAATTCAATAATTTCATCATTCATAACTTGACTATGTTATGCTACATTTGAAATTTCTCAAACAATGCACTCGGATGACATGATAGTTTAAATTAAACTTGCTGTTGTAAAACAGGGTCTTGTATACAACACTCACTTAATTCACTCATCAAATGTGCCCTTAGTTTGTTTCATCCTGGGACCTGAGCCATCTGCTGGAGAACAGGGACTGTGGTGAAAAGTGCTGAAACATAATTTTGAGAGTCTGCATTAAAACAGTCCCCGTGAGAAAACCAAGAATGTTAATTTTTGACATTAATACATTTCAGGGCATCCACACATCTTTGTCAACTATAAAAAGTGTTTCCTCACTATACTAAGTCCGTGCTGGTGAAAGGGTTAAAACTAATACTGCTGACTTCTTAAACCTATAATAATAATTTAGAGTCAACATGGTGACACCGAAAATAATCATTATGAATTTCAGCACATACAGATTTGTTATTACCTGAACTAATGTGTTATATCTTTAGGGAGGAATTTCAGGTCAAACAAATAATTGTTGCCAACTTATCAAAAATGGTATCAGATTCCCTTTCTAGATGTGCAGACTTAGACAGACAATATTAATAACCTGAATGTGTGCCTAAAAAACCTAAAGCAGCAAGGGCACCACTCTACCCAGCAGCATCTATCTTTCACAAGTTAATATGAAGACCTGGCATACACAGGTGAAATCACTGACTACTTGGATGGGTTGAAAAGTCAAACTCAGCACACAACCCATTGCTTTGAAAAGTTAATTTGTCAGCTATGTACAGAAACCTCCAGTTTCAACTTCAGAACATTCTCCCATTACTGAAAATGATCGACTGCAGCTTAATTATCAACAGTAAACAAAAGACAATACTTTTGAAAAACATCTCTGCTTAACATTTTAAAATTCCATAATGCAGAGTCCATGCACAAAATGTACAACCACTTATGTTAACGCCTTATGAGAAGTCTGCTAATTGAGGACGTTGAACAATGGTCAAGAGCATCCCAGTCCTTTCAGTACCAGCCTGGCTAAAACACTTCTTTCAGTCTCTTATGTACAGTTTAGTTTGTTTTTTTCCATCAAAACCTCAATTACTGGCATCCAGTATTACTCATGCAAAATAAAAAACCCAACACAGCACATCAACTTAGCATTCTGGTATTTACAGTCTTTCTCCTACAGTACAGAATAATATTTTAAGGTTTCCTGTGCAATTGTTAGTACCACTATAAACAGAAGTCCACAACCAGTAAGTGAACCGTCGTACCTTTATACCTAACAATGTTAAACAGTCTCCAAAGCAGAGTCTATCTGCAGGCCACATTTGGCCATTTAAAGTGAGCTGTATGGATAGGTCCACCATTGGACGCTTGAAACCAGCTTGGCACGGGTGGTAGGAAAGCAAATTGAATGCAGGCAATGGCATAAAATCTGGGACATTTCCCTAGCGCGATGCCACCTGTTCTACAGTCTTGTTTAAAAACAAACCTCCGAAGGTGAAGCACGAATTGACTTCTGCAGCTCAGGTAAATAAAGCAAGTAATTTAAAGGGGTTCATTAGCTGCCATCTAAGGTTTAGTTTTCACTGCTGAAATTTAAGTTTTCTCTTCACGCTCCGTTTTCCGTCGCTGAATGTTGCGTGGTTTGATTTTTAATGACAGTTCCCACAGTGCTTCCTCTGCTAGGTGGTCGCTGAAGTCATTGAAGAATATAACAATATCATCAATGCGCTTTAGTTCATAATGACTGAAAAGAAAAAGTAACAGAAGTTATCTTCAGTCTTAATTGTGTTACGCTTTGAGGGACAGCGCAAATGGAGATTGAAAGACTGACACTAAAAACTCATGCCTTTCTGAAGGTACCCCATAAATTGAGAATTAATGGGTGGGCCTATTCATGACATACAGTACACAGATTTTTCTCTAAAGCAGGAAGCCTGGGAGATTACAAAATAAAACATCAATTTTCCCATAGGTAGAATGCAAGTTATATTAGCCTATGGTGCACTGCCCAGCAATCAGTTAAAATTTCAACTTGACAGAGAACTTGGACAGAGAGTTTTGTTGGCCTCTCAGGAATCAAAAACATTCAGCTAGCATAAAAACAAAAGAAAGCACAACAGTGCCAAAAGTGGATCTAAACCAACAATGGTTGTGTAGCATTTAGCATGGACCCATGATTACTAGTTTTCTTCATATCCATCTATCTCTTCAGAGTGAAGCTGCATGTTTTTGGGACTCATGAATACTTACACTTGCTGGAAGCGTCGCATACTATCCAAGATATTAAACTGTTGCCACCGTTTAGAAAAATTGATTTTTCCATCAATTAGATCTGGGTTGCCAAGATGCACAAAGGTCAGGTCCTGTAGAATGAGGCCCCTATAAAAACAAGAGGAGTAAAGATCCAAAAAGTTTTTGGCAACCTATATGCACAAGTGTGGCTGTGGGCTAGAAGAAACTGAACATGAATCAATTCCTGATAGAGCTTACAACACGTTTGCATTTTGCAGTGCATACTAAACTTAATGAAGTATAAAGGTAAATAACAACAGGTGGTGATAACAAGAACAGCAGATACTGGAGTTCAGAGACAATACATTGTGGAGCTGGAGGAACACAGCAGGCCAGGCAGCAGAGGAACAGGAAAGTTGACGTTTTGGGTCAGGACCCTTCTTCAGAAATGGGCAGGTGGAAGGGAACTGGGAGATCAAGAGAGGAGTGGTGGGGCTGGGGAAGGTACATGACATAACCTGTTCATCGTCTCTCCCACCTATCTGCCCCACCCATCCCACTGACCAATCACCATCCAACTTACCTTCCTATTTATTTCCCAGCTCCCTTCCACCTGTCCATTTCTGAAGAAGGATCCCGACCCAAAACGTCAACTTTCCTGCTCCTCTAAATGTTGTCTGGCCTGCTGTGTTCCTCCAGCTCCACACTGTTGTTAAATAACAACAGTTAGTGGCTGTTCTTACTTGCTATTCACACTCAAGATTTGAGCTCAAATTTATTTGCCTCCACTAGTGAATGGAATAAAGCCAATGCAACTAACCATGATTAATAGTTAGCACTGACCATTCAGAAAGCTGTTGAGTTAGATGCATATTTATAGACCAAAACTGCATACAGTACTCCAGGTGTGGCCTCCCAAGGCCCTATACAATTGCAGCAAGACATCCTCGCTCCTGTACTCAAACCTCTCAACATGAAGACCAACATTCCATTTGCCTTATTCACCACCTGCAGGCTTACTTGCAGCAACTGGTGTACAAACTGACCCGGGTCCTGTTGCACCTCCCCCTTTAGCAATCTAAATTGCCATTCAGAAAAGAATCTGCCTTCCTGTTTTTGCTCTCAAAGTGGATAACCTCACATTTATCCACATTATACTTCATCAGGCATCCATTTGCCCACTCTTTTAGAATCATAGAATCCCTACAGCAAGGAAAAACATGCCCTTTGACCCAACAAGTCCACATCGACCCTCAGAGTATCCCACTCAGACCCATCCCCGGCCACTATGGGCAATTTAGCATGGCCAATCCACCTAGCCGGCACATCTTTGGATTGTGGGAGGAAACCGGAGCACCCAGAAGAAACCCATGCAGACACGGGGAGAACGTGCAAACTCCAAACAGACAGTCGCCCAAGGGTAGAATTGAACCTGGGTCCCTGGTGCTGTGAGGCAGCAGCGCTAACCACTGAGCCACCATGCTGCCCCAAACAAGTCTACACTGAGCCTCTGAAGAACATTTCACCCACCGCACCAGCCTATTCTTGCAACCCCATGTTTCCCATGGTTAATCCAGATAGCCTACGCACCCGCGTCACACTGTGGGCAATTTAGCATGGCAAGCCACGTAACCTGTGCATCTCACATCATTGAGCTGTGGGAGGAACACAGAGCAAGCACGGGGAGAATGTTCAAACTCCACACTTACAGTTGCCCGAGGGTGGAATCCAAGCCGGGTTCCCTGGCGTTACGAGGTAAAACATGCCAACCACTGAGCCACAGTGGCGCTCTCAAACACAAACAGCATTTCAGGACAGAATTCAACACACCCCAGACGGGACTTGAACCCGCAATCTCTGGCTTAGAACCCGCTATCTCTGGCTTAGGAGGACAATGCCTTATCCATTAGACCACTGGGGCCAGGCACTTGCTTAGTCACACAGCAGCATCTCTGCATCCTCCTCACAATTCACTCTCCCATCCAGCTTTGTCGTCTGCAAACTCGGAGATATTATATTTAGTTCCCTCACCTAAATCATGAGGCTTCAACTCTGAAAAGGGATGGTTTGTTCCTAATCTTGGTTTCCTGGCTGCCATCCAATTCTCTATCCTCCATCTTCAGTACACTACCCCCAAACGTTTTAACCTCAATTTTACATGCTAATCTTTTATGGGGGACCTCACTGAAAGCCTTCTGAAAGTCCAAGTAAACCAGAAACACTGGCTCTCCCTTACCAATGTAATTACAGAGTCATACAACATGGAAACAGCCCCTTTGGTCCAACTTGCTTACGCCGACTGGATTTTACAAATTTAGTACATTTGTCAAACACTATTTCCATTTCATAAATTCATGCTAAATCTGTCTAGACATGGTCAGGAGTCAGACAACACCAGGTTTATTTGAAATCACAACCTTTCAGAGTGTTGCCCCTTTGTCAGGTGAAGTGAAGAGAACCACACCGGCACAGAATTTATAGGCAGAGAGATCAAAAGATTAGATAAATGGTGCAAGTGGAGAGTTGACAGACCAATAATAGGTCTCTATTGTTGATCAACAGTGTCAGATGGTATAAGTAAAGCTGAGTAACAAGTGTAGGGATGATCTATAATCCAATTAAATGAGGCAGAGAGTTAATTACAAAAAAATTAAAAGGAAGGTAGTGCTGGGGACAAATCAAATGACTGGAATAACATAAAAGATTTAAGAGTTGCATACTGAGGATCTAATCAAAGTAGCAAGTAACCAGAACTGTACAAACTAATTAAGGTAGAGAGATCGTAAGTTATCAAGGTCATGGTGTCAAAGCAGGACAGTAAGGAAGATTTTATAGAATAGTATGGTGGTGTCAATTGTCATGCAACATGAACCCAAGATCACGGATGAGGCCATCTTCATGTGTACTGAACTTGGCTATCAGTTTGAGCTCAGTGATTCTGAGTTGTTGTGTATCTTGAAGGCTGCCTTGGAGGGCACTTACCTGACGATCAGAAGCGGAATGTGCTTAACTGCTGAAGCTTAACTGGTAGGGAACATTCCTGTCTGACAATTGTTGCATGCTGTCCATTCATCTGTTGTCGTAGCGCCTGCATAGTCTTGCCAATATACCATGCCTTGGGGCATCCTTGTCTGCAGCGTATCAGATATACAACATTGGCTGAGTCACATGCCAGGTACATGGTGGGTGGTGTTCCCACATGTGATGGTAGTATCCATGTCGATGATCTGGCATGTCCTGCAGTAGTTGCCGTAGTAGAGTTGTGTGGTGTTGTGGTCGATGCTGACCTGAAGGCTGGGTAGTTTGCTGCCAATGAAGGTCTGTTTAAGGTTTGGTGGTGGTTTGAAGGCAAGAAGTGGAGGTGTAGGGATGATTTTGTGGGATGCTTTTCATCATTGATGACACATTGAAGACTGCAAAGAACATGGCGCAGTTTCTCCGTTCTGGTGAAGTACTGGACGACAAAGAATACTCTATCGGTCATATCCTGTGCCTGTCTTCTGAGGAGGTCGTTGCAGTTTTTTGCTGTGGCACGTCAGAACTTGTGATCAATGAGTTGCCTAAACATGTCAGCCTTTTCTAAATGCTTTGCTATTAAATCTTTTATTGTGGATTCTAGCATTTTTCCCAAAACAAATCAGACTAACCTGGCCGAGTCCCTGTTTTCTCTCTACTTCCTTTTTCAAATAATGGAATTCATTCTCTACTCATTAGGAACTGCTCTGGAATCCACAGAATCTTGAAAGACGACCACCAACACATTCACTATTTCTAGGGTCACTATCTTAATGCTCTGGGATATAAATTATTGGGCCTGGGAATTTATCGGCCTTTAATCCCATCAATTTCCCAACACCATTTCCTACTAATACTGCCTCACTCTGGACCCTGTACTCCCCAACAGCTTTGGGACATTTGTGCCCTCCTTTGTGAAGGCAGAACCAAAATATATTGGTTCCACTGTTCGACCATCTCTTTGTCCCCATTGTAAATTCACTTGTTTTTGAATGCAAAGGACCTGCATTTGTCTTAACTAATCTTTTTCTCTAAAGCTTTTACGTTGTTTGTTGTTCCTCACAAGCTTACTCTCTTACTCTATTTTTCCGCCTTAAATCAATTATTTTGTCCTCTGCTGAAATCTAAACTGCTCCCAATCCTCAGGCCTGTTGCATTTTTTGGCCAATTTGTACCCTCCTTCCTTGAATTTAATACTATCCCTAATTTCATTTTTGTTAGCCATAGTTGTGCCATCTTTTCCATTTTAGTTGGGTGTCAGTTGCAGTGAAGTATAAACTTCAAGTAAAACAGGGATGGAGGGCAAAAAATGACAGCAGACAGAGTCATGCAGACTTTGTACAATGCAGACTGAATAGACACACATTATAATAAATGTAAATATGAACAAATTCCTAAGGCAATTTGAATTGAAAATATGGTCAATGTAAACTTCAAACACTGATTAAAACCCTCCTACTGGAAGTGGTGCAGTTTCCTTATAGATTTAGGCACAGAAACATGATGAAAGGAAGTACATGAGCAACAATTTACACCATTAATGCGATAAAATATCACATATTTGGTCAAAGAATTTTTCCACAGCGTACTGAAGGAGAATCCAAAACCTGTAGGGAGTGTATTCCAGAGGCTAGGGCTTGAGCCAGCCACCAATGGTGAAGTGATTAAAATCAGTTGCCCAAGACGCCAGAATTTGAGCAGCGCAGATATCTCAGGTGGAAATGAAGGAGAATATTTAAATTAAGACATTGCTTGACTGGGAGCCACTATTAGTCAACAAGCAGGGGCAAAATAAGGGAACAAGACATCTGGGTAGCAGAATTTTGAATAACCTCAAGCTCAAGGCGGTAGACGTGCAAGACCAGTCAGGAGTGCATTGGAATAGTTGAGTCTAGAGGTAATGTATGCACAAACAAGGGTTTCAGCAAACTTGCCGAGTCGAGGATAAAGTCATGCAGGTAGAAATGGACAGTTCTAAATGACAGAATGAATAGGATGTCAGATCATTTTGGATTCATTGAAGCACAACCTTGGTGTTTCCTATCTCAAGAGTGGCACAATCAAGTGGTTTGCAGACAGACAAATGGAGTCTGTAGTTAACGAACAAAATTTGGAACCATGTGTAACGAAAACAAAGGCTTCAGTCTTCCCAATGTTTAACTGGAGGAAACTTCTCCTCATATAGTACTGAATATTAGTTAAGCAATTTGATAAATTAGCAACTGTGGATGTCCTATGATGATATGCTATGTCACAGTAATGGCCTGTTGTATCATTTAATGTACAATCTATTATTTTACAAGATGGTGGTACTTTTGCTTCAGGTGGTCAGGGGTTCAGATCTCACTCCACAGACATACAAAACAGAAGTAGTTGACAGTTTGGCTCCTTCAGCTTGCTTAGCCATTGTCTGATTGAATGGCAAATACATTTGTATTTTGAATTTCACATTCCCATCTACCTGTGCTAATGTTAACCCCTAAACCACAGCTTTCATTCTACGTAACAACACTTGATGCGGCACCTTAACTAATTCCTTCTGGAAATCCCTATATATCATGTCTACAGGCTCCCCTTTTTCCACGGCACAAGTTGCTCTTTCAAAGAGCTCCAGTACATTGATTAAACATGATAACCCTTTCACAAAACTATGGTGACTCTTCCCAATTACATTAAGATTTTTTAAGTGCACGACTATGTTCTCTTTAATTATCAATTCAAACAACTTCCCTACAGCAGACAGCGAGAGTTTTCTGCCTCCATGCCTTCTTGAATAGAAGGACTTGAGCATGTAAACTGTTATTTCTTAAGTACAGTACTCCAAAAGGCAACATCTTTTAGATCAGATATTAACTTTAAAAATATCATGGGATATTCTAAGAACATCTGGGTGGAGGAAGTGGCTATTACTGGCCTTTCAGCTCAGGTCAGGTCAGCATGAGCAAATATAGCAGGAAGTATTAAGCAATGGCCTGCTAGCCACCTTCACAAGTACCATTGTGTAAATATTCACCATCTATCTTTGGTATGTGACAATGAACACCATGTACAATAAAAGTATGTTTATGGGATGGCAAATAGGATACGAGAGAAGCAAACATGACTTCCTTCAGGAATAAGCAGTGCACACAATTATATAAAAAAAGGTACGCATAACCACAGGAAACCCTGAAGGAGCAAAGGTTTGAGACATTAACATCTCTGAAAAAAAAACTATATAAAAACATTACACACCTCCTAAAATCAATGTAAAAACACAAAGTAATAGAAACATAATGCAAGGAGTGCACACATCATTGTTATTCTTTATTTGCAGCACAAATACTCAGACATCATGGTATTTGAGGTATATAATTTTTGCCAGTTGATCAAGAGTGCTGGTCAAAACAAAATTTGCTATAATAAAGTTAATATTTTGGCCTATACTCCTTTCCTCCTTTGTGCTTTTTCCCTAAACAGCATTCCCCGAGACTTTTGAGTTATTATAGGTCAAATTTTGAAGAATCCAGACTCATTGTGGGCGACAGCTTGTTAGTTTTTATTTTAAGTCCACATTCATCCTTCAACATATAACTTATTCTAATACTCACAGATAAGGTATACAAGGTGGTTCCACTTCTGCCAAAGCAGCTCGATATGCTCGAAATGAAGACGAACTATCAATGAGTGTACAGTACTCAGCCAGACCCTGAAAATAAAATGGTGAAAGTCAGTTTATCATATAACGTTACAGACATACATAAATACCAGAAGAAGTGCTGAAGCCATCCTCTGGCTTATGGCATGTTAGATAGAAAGATGTGACTTCATTGTAGGATATGATGCAAAATTTGAAAGTAGTATCAATTTTGTCAAGGAATGCAATAGTAGGAAATAAAGGAATGAAGACAATGCTGTCTAAAATTTAGATGTGATTTAGTCAAGTGCTGTACGGTCCTACAGAAACAGAGGATTCAGGCTTCAAGTTTCACCAAAAGAAGCCAATGACGATTTTCAATGTTACCATTGAAAACCTGCGGTCACCTTTTATGCAAACAATACCTAGTTGCTTAGATTTCAAAGGATAGAGAGAGAAACCAGAAAGAGTGAAGTGATGGAGCAACTGGATTGAGGGGAACACTGTTGAAAACTGAAAAGGTTTCCAGCAGAGCAGAGAAGGTTGAGAGGTAATACAATTGCTGCACTTGATTCTAAAAGGGCTAGATATTACAGATGTAATACGCTCTTTCACCATATCGAGAACAACTGTTCGAGAGGATGCAGCTTGCGTGCAGGAGCAAGTGAAAGCAAAAAATAAAAAATCTGCTCAAGAATCTTCAAACTAAGCAGCTGTAAAATCTACAGGATTATTTCTGCATTATTATTACGGAATGAGTGCATATACTCTCTTCTGCTTAGCTAGGTCAGTGAGCCAAGGTGGTTAAAGCTGAGGCTCAGTCTCTATTTCCCCCTCACTATTTTAAATCTGCAGCAGTAATGCTAATGCGAGCTAGTTAAAATCAAAAATCTTTACAGCACAAAATTCTAGGACCTTTGTTCAATTAGAACTACAAAATGTTAAAGCTCTAGATTACAGACTTGGACAGAACTTTGGATTCAGCAGGGGCTTAGAAAAGGTGTTGGTGACACCCAATCCACAGCCTTTGACATTCACTCCCATTAAACCAAATCAAATCAGAGTGGCAGTACGTACTATGTAGGAGATACACTGCAGTAACTCCTCTGACAGCACCTTCCAAACCCATGACCTCTACCACCTGGAAGAAGGGCAAAGTCACCACCTGCAAGCTCCCTTCCAAGTTGCACACCATCCCGACCTGGAACTATATCATTCCACTTTCATTGTGCATAGGTCAAAGCCCTATAACTCCCTTCCTGAAAGCAATTCAGGTGTCTCTACTGCAGTAGCTCAAGAAGGTGGCTCATCAAGAGGGCACTTTCTTGAGGACAATTAAGAATAGGCAATTAATGCTGATCTAGCTAGTGATGCCCACATCCATGAATGAATATTAAAAGAATTTTACTGTTTCTTCAGGTGTATTATCCTACAGGCAATTTGACAAGTGACTCATTTACATCCAACACTCCTTCCATGTGGCATCTGCATCTAGGAGAATAGCTAGTTAGTTTTTAAAGAATTGACAAACTAAGGACTGCATGGATGCTGTAATCAGTGTTGCTAGCTTGTTAGGCAAGGAGGGAAAAGGAACACTCAAGTTAAATGAATGCGTAATTAGCTTACCTTAGGAGAAGTGTTGGCATTAACGTGCTGATTATAGGCTGCTCTACCTTCAATGAACTGTGCTTTCACGTTTGCTGTTCAGCAATAACTATACGGTGTCCCTATAATCCAATCATGGTTGGCACAGAGCCTTTGACAGGCAGCTGACGTTTTAGGCAACATCATCCAGCAGTTGTCATGCCAACTCTCAACTGTGTCAGCCACATGGCAGCCACCTGCTTTCAACATACTGGAAGGATTTGCA
Organism: Rhincodon typus; assembly: GCF_021869965.1. NCBI lineage: Eukaryota > Metazoa > Chordata > Chondrichthyes > Orectolobiformes > Rhincodontidae > Rhincodon > Rhincodon typus. The sequence continues at coordinate 31,438,736 of NC_063359.1, read as the reverse complement.
AAAAACAGCTGGCTTTGTATCAACTGATCAAATAGGTCAATGGGCTGAGGAGTGGCAAATGGAGTTTAACATGGATAAGTGTGAGGTATCACATTTTGGTAATACAAAGAAGGGCAGGACTTATGCAATTAATGGTAGGGTCCTGGGTAGTGTAGAACAGAGACCGAGGGGGTTTAGCTACATAATTCTTTGAAATGTGTGTCACAGGTAGATACGGTGGTTAAGAAGGCGGTTAGCATACTTGCCTTCATTGCTCAGACCTCTGAGCATAGGAGTTGGGATGTCATGTTGAGGATGTACAGGACGTTGGTGAGGCCTCTTCCGGAGTACAGTGTGTAGTTTTGGTCACCTCGTTACACGAAGGACATTATTAAACTGGAGAGGGTACAGGAAAGATTTACCAGGACATTATCGGGAATGGAGGGTTTGAGTTTTCAAAATAGGCTGGGACGTTTTACACTTGAGCGTGGGAGATTGAGGGGTGACCTTATAGAGGTTTATAAAATCATGAGGGGCATAGATAGGGTGAATAGCCAGGATCTTTTCCTTAGGGGGCATACTTTTGAGGTGAGAGGAGAAAGATTAAAAAAAGACGAGGAACAACTTTTTTTTTTTTTTTTTTTAAACACACAGTGGTTCAAGAGGAAGTGGTGGATGCAGGTACAGTTACAAAGTCTGAAAGACATTTGGATAAGTACATGAATAGAAAAGGTTTGGAGGGATGTGGGCCAAGCGCAGACAGATGGAACTAGTTTAGTCTGGGAACATGATCAGGGTCTGTTTCCATGCTGTATGACTCTATGCCTCTGAGTACTATGATTTTCCAGATTCCAAGTTCATATTGCATAACCAGAATCACTTATCACTAGTAACTTATCTAGGTCTTCATGCAAGGCACCTTGTAATGTGATGCTGCTGCTATGAGGCTTTCTCCCCTCCACAGTACCAAGGCAACATCAAACAACATCTTTTTTCAACTTATCTTGTTAAGTGCATCTATTTTTGTACAAATTTAATTTTCCATGGTCTTCAACTTACTACCAAAGTTCTTTACCTGCCAGTTTTTCACATGTTCCTTTCTTCTCCAAGTTTTTACGCAGACTGGAGTCCACTATATTGACTCTAATCTAAGTGGATTTTAGTCCACCTCTGAACCCAAAAAAAAAATCCTTAAAAACCGGAAAAACAGCTGGAGAAATCTTGTAGGTCTAGTCACATCTATGGTACAGAAGAATCATTTTGTACTCTAAATGCTAACTTTATTTTTCTTTCCACAGATGCTACCAGTTTTTCTAAAAAAAAAATTGAAGGCTTGTAACCATGAAGACATGGTTACAGATTTCTTATATCACAAGGATCACATTTGCAGATGCCAGTTGCGCAGAAAACAACCATTTTAAACCCATTCATGTATTTAACAACATTAAATCAATTTTGCAGTTTAATTTTTTTGTGGCCTGATAAAACAGAAGTTCATGAGCAATTTTCTGATACAATTACAATTTTTCAGGGACGTTTTGTATATAAAAATCAAGAAATATCACCTCAATTTCCATCATTATTGCTAGCATTTCCTTCTCAGATTCAGAATGGGGCTGCTGCACATGTAATATATTATTTGTATTCCCGATTTTCAGCGTTCATGGCTTTTTGCTAACTTCAAAAGAGTTGCTTAATTTGGTGGCAGTGCAAAGCAGCATGACTAAGATTGAGACATAGTTCACTAAATGCAACTAAACTCAGAGCTGAAAACATTCCTATATAACTTGCACGTATTTTAAGCTACATACAACTGTGGCAGCGGATACAGATGTAACCATGCAGCTATATATATAGTGAACTAAGCTGGTACAGAAGGAGTAACCCTTTGATGAGAACACTGCACTTACTGAAAATATTCTTGTTATTATAACAGAGCTCTGCCTCCTCCATTGTTAGGTTTAATTTTTGCTGTATAATTTCTGTGCTCCTCAAGGAGAAAGATGACACTTCTTTCCCTCTCTTTGTAATCAGTGACTATACTGATCACTTTCAACAGATATGTATTAAGGGTTGGACGCAAATTAAATGCTAAAATACCATAACCTCATCGCACGCATCAATCTCGATTCTGGTGTCAAAATCCATCCAGTTGACCTGACATTTTCATCATCAGCTATCCAGTGGACACTGTAATTAGTAAAATACATTAATTTCTACCAAAGTGTTCCTTTCTAACAAAAAAAAAAATCTGGTTTCTTGATTGAAACACACTTGAAAGCAGCCACTCACTAAAGGCTCGTACAAGTATGATACTTTGGCAGTCACATAAAATTAGAATGACAACATATTGCTAAATATAGTTTACTGTTGGCCTAAAGGCATTTTGCTCAAGTTTATGGGCAAACTTGTCATTGCAACAATTGGAAGCTGGACATTTTGTTGCATCCTCATTTGCTAAATTGAATTAAAGCACAAAAGAGCCTGAAGACGACAGGAAGGCCTCACCTCTGAAGTCTGCTTCTGCCATTCCAACCTACGGATGGGTGCCGAGTCTAACGCAGATAATATAGCCAGGTATGAATTAAAATTATTCAGTTTGCGTAAGTGCTGAAAGAGAAAAGAATGTTCGAGTTGCAGCATATAAAGAATTTGAAAGCTACACAATCAAATGGACATTTCTGCAAATCCCTAACTTGTCTATCTGTCTGAATATATTTTTTTCCATCCTCTTAATGCAAAAGATACCCAGCCTGATTTGTTTCAGGCACTCCCCATTGCTTGAAACTTGCATTTGCAGAATTACTTAGTCTTCAAATCAAATAAATCAAAGACAACATGCACAACAAAGATGCACAAGGGCTTCCTACACAATTTTAATTCAAATGTATAAAACTGCGTGAAGTGTGTTTTGGATTAGTCATTAAAACACTACATATCATCACCAAAGTTGCAAGATATTCTGATGTGTGCAGATATGTTTGTTTATAAAGAGGCCTGCAATTCTCAGTATTAATGACCTTGACATAGTGGGTTATTAGAATGAATGAGTTTTAAACTCTGTACCAGTTTACAGACCTTCATAATTTTGATGAACTTTAGGAGTAGCCGTTCCCGATCTTGTGCTTTCTCCTGTTGAATAATTATTGACCGCACCCTGAAAGACATAATAGAATTTAAATGAAAACGCAATATCAGAATTCAGCACAGAACAACAATTTAGGGTCCGGAACTCTGAGAAAACGGGTCACCAGACCCGAAACGTCAACTCTGATTTTATCTTCACAGATGCTGCCAGACCTGCTGAGCTTTTCCAGCAACATTGTTTTTGTAGCCACATAAATTCTATGGCTGCAAGAGCAGGTTAGAGGCTAGGAATCCTGCAGTAAGCAACTCACCTAGTGACTCACCTAGTGACTCCCCAAAGACCATCTACCACCTACAAGGCACAAGTCAGTAATGTGATGGAACTTGCCTGGATGAGTGCAGCTCCAACAACACTTAAGAAGCCTGACACCATCCAGGACAAAGCAGTCTGCTTGACTGACACTCCAACCACAAACATTCAGTTCCTCCACCACCGATTCTCAGTAGCAGCAATGTGTACCATCTACAAGTATATTACAGAAATTCACCAAGGCTCCTTAAACAGCACCTTCCAAACACAATCACTATCTAGAAGAGCAAAGGAGAAATGAGTACACCAGCACCTGCAAGTTGCCCTCCAAGCCACAAAGCATTCTGACTTGGAAACATATTACCGATGTTTCAGTGTTCCTGCATCAAAATTATGGAACTTCCCCATAATGGCATTGTGAGTCAACCTATACCACCTTCTCAAGGGCAACTATGATGGGTAATAAATGCTTTCCCAAACAGCAACACCCACATCCCATGAAGGATGGAAAGGGAAATGAGAATGCCCAAACAGCAGCACCCATGATATAAAGTGACATAACTCCTCAGGAAAATACATCATGTGATGCATCAGCGATCTATACGAGCAGAACATTCTTCATAGTGATCATTTATGACAATCGCAATCTCCCCACCAGCTTATCCAGAAAGTCATCATGCCCTTGTAAAAACATTAAGCAAAGAGATAGTCAATTGCAGTGCCTTCTGGCTTGACAATGCCAGGACAACCTCTAGCTGATCTAGGTAGTCACGAAGACCTCCTTTTCAGGAAACATTGTATTTGAAACTGGGTGTTTTGAACAAAATCAGTCCCGTGATTTATCATCAGTTTTATGTGCGAGAAAGCAGACAGTAGACAAATAAAAGGAGAATGAAATTATAGCTTGCATCATTGGGTTTTGCCACGTGATGACATCACATCCAGCATGTACTGTCCACCATGCAATCAAATTCAACACTGCTTAAACCAAGAGAAAGAAAGGACAATTCCAATTGGCTGGGATTTCAGCAGGCTGCTGCGGCATTTGAATATCACGAGTGAAATTTCAGGCACAAGTGCAAGCATTAGTCAGCGTGTGACGGAGATTCGGATCACTTCACTTTAACAGGCCATTGATTTATTTGAGGCTACTTCAAATATTTTCACATAATATCTATTCATGACCATGTATGGAAGTAAAATAGCAGAGCTTTAATACACAGACTACTCACTGCTTGGATGTGATCACAGAGTAGGGAGCTTGAGTTTTCAATGAGGCAGCATCTGTTTCCTGTTCCACCAGAGGTCCGAAACATCCTTGACCATTGCTATACAACCATAAAAGATGCCACTGCTCCATCCCACGTCTGCAGTTCGGAAAATCAGATCACAACGCTGTGCTGCTCCTCTCGGCTTACAAGCAGAAATTGAAGTGTAAGGACCCAGTACAGAAAGTAGTGCCGTGTTGGTCTGAGGCAACGGAAGGGCTTCTACAGGACTGGTCTATATTCAAGAACTCAGCGGCCAAACTAAATGAATATACCACTACTTTTGGAGACTTCATTAGTAAGTGTGTAGATGACTGCGTGCCGAAGAGGTCAATCCAAACGTTCCCCAACCTGAAACAATGGATGAACTACTATCTACTGAAGTCCAGGTCTGAGGCAGTCAAGTCGGGCAACCCTAACCTATACAGGAAATCCAGGTACGGCCTTTGCAAGGCCATTAGGGATGCCAAAAGGCAATACCAAACTAAGCTCGAGACCCAGACTAACAACGTGGACACCTGTCATTTGTGGCAAGGCTTACACAACATACAGGCTACAAAGCAAAGTTGAACAGTCTCATGGGCAACAGTACGTCCCTACCTGATGAGCTCTGTGCATTCTACACTCGCTTTGAACAGAAGGGCAGTGAAATGATATCACCTGTCCCATTAGCTTCAGATGCACCTGTACTCACAGTCACTGCTGCAGACGTTCGAGTGTACTTCTTAAGACTGAACCCGTGGAAAGGAACTGGCCTGGATGGAGTCCACGGCTGTGCACTCAGATTCGGTGTGGACCAGCTGGCAGGAGTATTTGCAGACATCTTCAATCTCTCCTTACTGTGATCTGAAGTCCCTACCTGCTTCAAGAAGACCATCACCATCATCTCTTAGTGCCAAAGAAAAATCATGCAATGTGCCTCAATAACTACCACCCAGTGGCTGACATCCATAATTATGAAGTCCTTCAAGAGACTGGGTCATGGCTCCCAGCAACTCCAGTCTCCCAGATTGCCTTCAACTGCTGCAATTCGTCCACTGGCGCAACAGGTCTATGGCAGACGCCATCTCCCTGGCCCTACCATCATCCCTGAAACATCTGGATAATGAAGATATCTACGTCAGGCTTCTACTTATTGAATACAGCTCTGCCTTCAACAGCATAATTCCAAACAAACTCACCTCCAAACTCTGAAAACCAGGTCTCAGCTCCCACCTACATAACTGGATCCTCGACTTCCTGACCAACAGTCCGCAGTCAGTAAAGGATAAGTGACAACACCTCCTCCACAATAATCATCAACACCAGTGCCCTGCAAGGCTGCGTAGATGCACCACAGAAAGCATCCTGTCTGGACACATCACAAAGTAGTACGGCAAATGCTCTTCTGAAGACTGAAAGAAACTACAGGGAGTTGTTAACACAGCCCAATCCATCAGGCAAACCAGTCTCTCAACCACTGAGGAAGGGTCCCTGGATCCATAACATTAACTCTGTTTTTTTTTCTTCACAGATGCTGCCAGACCTGTTGAGCTTTTCCAGCAACTTCTGTTTTTGCTCCCAACCACTGACTTCTTCATTACCTCCTGCTCCCTTAGGAAAGCAACCAACATAATCAAAGACCCCTTCCAACTTGGTAATACTCTCTTCCGTCAGGCAGAAGATATAAAAGTTTGAGTACACACAGATTCAAGAACAGCTTTTTTTACCCCTGCTGTACCTCTAATGTTAATGTTGATCTCTCTCTGCACCTTCTTGGTAGCTATAATATTGTTTACTGCACTCTGTTCTGTTACTCTGATGCACTTGTATAGTGCAATCTGCCCATAAAGCACATAAGACAGCACTTTTCACTGTACCTCTGTACATGTGAAAATAATAAATGAAATCAAATCCATCTTATCACTTATCAACATAATACAAATTCAGAGTATCAACTTCGCTTCACTTAGGGATTTTTTAAAAAAAGTTTTACAAGATTATCGAGACCATGTTGAAACATCATTTGTATATTTGTTGAGTCAAAATTCCTGGTAGATTTTCAGAAATACAATTTCAAAGAAAGTGGGTGCAGAAAAGGGAACATGTATTTAATTATGTACTGTAACATTTGCCTGCTAAACCAAAAATGCATTTACATGCAACATGAAATTTACATAAAGCTGTGGGCAATGTATTTGTCAGAATATCTGCTTTCTAACACAGATATTTATATAAATAAAGTTCAATAAAATGTGTGGGTATTTGGCAAATATGCGGTAAACATAATTAAATATTTCATGTGTATGTTTAGATAATTTGTTACAGACATGTTGTGCGCCTGGTCAGCCAAATGATTTCAATATAATTCATAAACATTACACGAAATGCTGAACTATAACACATTTTGGTGGAAGGTACTAATAAAAATGCTGTTCAATGTTGTTATTCAACACAAACTGATAATTTGCTAGCATGGCTAATACCCTCAAGCTACCAGTGCTAGTCAATACTCAATGCTCAAATGCACACAGGCATTAACAGTCAATTGAGAATTGATATGCACGAAACATCAGTCCATCAAGTGCTTCAGAATAAAATTGCGAGAGAGGAAAGAGTTCTGGTTAGTAATGTGACACTCCTAATGAGCAATGAGTAGTGCATGGGTTTGTTGTCATAGTTCTCTATTGAGTATAAATTCTTGATTCCAAACAATCCTGTTATTGGAAGACAATGAATGTCATGCATTTGGTTAGCACGGTGGCTCAGCGGTTACCACTGTTGCTGCACAGTGCCAGGGACCTAGGTTCGATACTACTGTCAGGCAACTGTGTGGAATTTGCACATTCTCCCTGTCTCTGCGTGGGTTTCCTCCCACAATCCATGAGATGTGCAGGTTAGGTGAATCAGCCATACTAAATTGTCCAGTGTCCAGGGATACGCAGGATTATGGGGATAAGGTAGGGGGTTGGGTCTGGGTGGGATGTTCTTCCAGTGTCGGTGTGGACTCGATGGGCCGAATGGTCTGCTGCTGCACTGTAGGATTCTATGATTTCCACCCAAGAGGGTACAATAACAGCTCAGATCAATTACTACAAGTCCCATTTCATTAATTATGTGTATAAGCAATATGGCCTATTCAGTTTATGTGATATCACATTTTCATCTTCACCCTATGCTCCCATTAGGCAAGACTCAAACATTACAGATTCTTCAAATTTTAAAGTACAGAGGAACCATCTGGCAACAGAATGCATGTAAAAATTTAAAACAATAGGAAAGGAAAGGGATACCAAGATTCAAAGAGAGGTTAAGTCAAAGTTCATGAATATAAAATGATAATCAATTTTGATTTTGTAAAGTGACAGACTGCTGAAAAAATAAATTTTCATGGGGATCAGTTCAAACATTTAAATTCACTTAAATCAATAAATTCACTTAGAGTAAACATTAAAATTCAACCATTTCTGACACCAAACAAATACTACTTTTTCAACTTAATTGAAGTAACACGAATATTTATCTTAATATGCATTCAGGATAGCTTCCAGTGCCAGTTCAATTAAGTGCATGCATCTCAAGTGAATGGAAGTTTAACACAGCAAACAGAGATGGTTCATGGCAATGTTGAATAAGATAACATTTTGCACTGCACAAATTGGATAATTTTAATACTACAGATCTCAAGAAATACTCATGCTATGAATCACTGCAATATAGTCACTCAGCTGCCTTCAAGAAAATCACAGGTACATAAAGAACTAAGAAATAACATCTCAGGCTCACCAATAAGACATGTTGTTGAAGTGCTCTGTAAACTCTGTTAGGTTTGGACTCTTCTCTTCATTCTGTTCTTTGGCCCAGAGTAAAACCTCAGGAATCTGCCATTAACAGAAATTATAGAAAACGAAAGTGAAGGCAGCCAAGAGATTTGCTATGCCGGCAGCATACTTATTAGATCAGCACCATGAAGTACCTGTGGTTCCAAAAATATGGAACAAACGAACCACCAGTGAAACATTTACTTTTATTGCACTGATGTTGATAGACTTGAAGAAGGATCTAGGCCCGAAACGTCAGCTTTCCTGCTCGGCCAGCTGTGTTCATCCAACTCTACACCTTGTTATCTCAGATTCTCCAGCATCTGCAGTTCCTATCATCTCTGGATCAACAGGCTTTTGGATTTCCAATTACAAGTGCCTTCCACTTGAAATACTCAAGAGTGTAGATTTCAACTTTATATCCTTTCAATGAATTTCAACCATAGCACAGTGATTATCTTTTCTAGTCAACAGCACAGCAATTCTCAACAGCAAAGACTCCTGCTGTTGCTGTCGTCAACTGTACAGGAACCTATAAAGACTCACTTATGAGGATCTGATCATACTCTTCTACACAATTGCAAAACAAGAATTCGATTATCTCAAACAGGCTTGCTGTTTCTTCAGCAGTTTAGATAAATAGAACAACCTGTCTTTTACTTAACTGTTAACTACATGTCAATGCAACCCATGAAAATGTACTAATCCAATGGACTGTCACAGAAGCATTTCCCATCAGATAATTACCTCAATTTTGTAGAACAACTCAGCATCCAACAGTGTCAACTGCTCAGCAATCTCATGACTATGAAAGTCATGAAGTGTTCCAGGCCTGCAGGAGGTTCAAAAATACATTAAGCCAAGGGTTACAGGATGTCATAAAAACAGAACAGATTCTGGTTTCACTCAACTTGGATTTCCCCACTCCCCAAACAAAAACTAATTCTGACACCGCCTATTTCTATCTGGTTATTTAATTTTTGCTAAACAGCAGTTCCAGTAGCTTACAAATATGCTTTAAAAGGGAGGTCTGTAACCCTGTTCTTTGCCAAGTTGTTTTTTGACATGTCTTTCAAACATCTCAACCTTACGCATGTTTGCATATTACACACTACTCACTAAACAGATGCAGGCACTTATTTTTCATTAAAAAAAAACACATTTACAACTCTCTTCAGTTTACCCAAGAAAACAGCACCAAATTCAATTTGTTTTTATTACATATGTATAACAAGCCTTACCTAGCTGCCACCCCTCGTGCAGCCAATGGCTTCATCAAACTTGCATATTTCACAGTTTTCTTCTGATCTACTTTGTCCAGAATATTTTTTCGCAAAACTCGGGCCAGGCTCAGCTCACCACTACACACTAAACGGAACACAAGTTCCGTCAGCAACTTCAGGATGTCATCTGATAGCTCCACCAAACTGGAAAATGATGTACCAAAATAAGGAATTGATCAGATCTTGAAGCACAAGATAAAATGTCACATCAGCTCAGTAGAGCAAAAATCATACTGCAGATTAGGGACACTGAGTATTTGTAATGTTTCAACACAGTTGGAAAGCAGACTTCTGAAGAAATGTACAGGAAAACTTAAGATGCAAATACACAATTATTAAAACAAGGATTTTGGAATACTTTCACATTATAACTTTGCTATGCCAGTATCCAAGGTACATAGTAAATTACTAGATGCCATTCAATCATAAGGTCCCGTAACAGAGCTATTAAAGAGAAATTTATTTTCATTTAATATCATAAACATTAAGACAGTTATAGTGAGGTTAATATACGACTTTCTCCAAGGATGTGCAGATTAGGTGGATTGGCCATGGGAAATGCAGGGTTGCAGGGATAGGGTACAGGGGTGGGTTTGAGTGGGATGATCATCAGATGGTCAGTGTGGACTCAATGGGCTGAATGGCCTGCTTCCACATTGTAGGGATTCTATGATTTCTCACCATTTCCTGAACCAGATAAACAGCAAGCACACCTTAAATTAAAGCAATGGCTACACTTTAAAATTACTTCATTGCTGTGAAGCACTTGACATCTGTCCCAAGGTCACGAAAGATGCCATATAAACAGAAGTCTTATTTCTTTTCAAGAACAGAAAATGTTATTATGAAGAACCCAAAAGGCAAGTAGGGGTAAGATCTGGATTACAAAGTTCATCTACTTCCTCCTCCTATCTTCACTTCTCTTTGCACTATTAGTGGGAGGGAATTTTTTTCAAGTCAGAGTTGCTACCATCAGCTACTAACTGATTCAAGAATTAGTGACAAGAGCAAAGGGAGCTAAAGAAAAAGGAAGATTATTTTAAAATCAGGAGGCAAATGTTATGCATGTCTATTAGCTATTACAATTCCGACATCTTCCATGCTAGCGTCCTGACATCGCTACACAGTAATCCAACAGGGAAAAGAATAAGTTTAGTGAATCAGAAGTGAATTTGAATTGCCAAAATGTATACTTTGGTTCATTATCTATTTCTTCCACAAACCATGCACAACAACCTTCATCATATCATTTACTTCATGCAGTCTCCTGAAGTACTAAAATTTACTTTCAAAACAGAAATTTTCATCTAAAAATTGTTTCCTGGACCAGTACCTGCACATTTCCCCAAGTTTTGCAAACTGCACTCTGGCAAATATATTCTACAAAGTATGCATGCTTCAAAACATTCAGAATACAGAAATGTAAAAGCGTTTTACTGAGAAATAGGGCTCTGTTCTGTGCTATTGATATTGCCGAAGGTATGACATCAGGAACCACCACAGATGTTTATGTGCTTTTATGTAATGCATTCAAAACACCAATAAAACAGCACTAAGTACATTTAATCCATTAATGCAAATTTGCAAATGGAGCTGATGACATCAATGGTCATGAATGAAGCTTGCATACTTTTAGTGTGAGGTAGGCATGGGAGGAACACATCCTGTTGTTGAAATGTAGCACACAAGATTCAAGGCATTAATTATTTCTCCTTTTTTTTTGGTGATTCTTACAAGGTTCTAGGCCAAAACCAACCTCTCAACCAAGAGATGGCAGCAATTTGCTACTAGGTTACATAACCAGCCAAACTGAACAGTGAAGCTTGTGAAAAACCTTCATTATGCTGCTCACCATTTGGCAATTCCAATGTCATAACATCTACTTATTGTTACTTTACATTTTGAAAATGCCAATCCAGTGAATGGACTGCATTGGAACTCAAATACAGAGATCCTTGGCTGTCAGAGTAATGCCCACATATCAAAGCTCAACAGCCTTAATTTCTACCTCACTAATTTAATACTGTAAAGTTCATTTCAATCAATTTAAAAGCTAGTGAAATTGCAAAATAGGTCGAGGGCTTACAAGATATCCAGACTTAAAAATTTTAGAAATTTGAGAATCTAAAAATAATATAGAGCAAATGGAATAAAATTTTCTGGAACAATTAGTCTTAAGTGACTAATGTATTTAGCAAGCAATGGGAACATAAAACGAAATGTAATAAACCATAGGGCACAAGAGAGAATGAACTTGTGCTATCTGCTACTCCGCATTAAAACCATCAATACACAAGATAGTAGCAGTAAAAGTGGCAAAAGTCTTAGCGTATTGCCAAATAGATGGTTCAAGTGCCTACAGCAATATAGAACTTGCTCAGAAAATAGTGACTCAGCCCATCTAAACGACCATGTATAATTCCAAACACTTTACTGTAACTTCCTAAAAATAAAAAGGACTGGGCAAGGGCAATAAAATAAATACTGCCAAATTGGTTACAAACAATGTTTATAATTCTTGGAGCCCTTAACTTCAAAAAGGTCCAACCTGAGTCACTTTTACACCAGTGTAGGCACATTGAAGCCTGATAAGTTACTGGAAGCACAATCAATTTCACATCTCAGACCATTCTGGCTAAGTATTGCTTATCTTCGTCATCAATGGGGTAAAATCATGCAATTCCCAATCTAATGCCACAGTGGAAGCCACACTGCAGTGGCTGAAGGTGACAGTCCACCATCAGCATCTTTTCTAGACAGTCAGGGATAGGTAGTAAAAGTAGTGTTCCTGACACCACAAAAGCAAAAAAAAGTATGTAACTGCAAATAAACATAAGGTATAGAAAAAAAAATGCAAACAGGCATTTCACATTCAACAACTTCACAAAAGTCAACGAATGCATAAAGTAGGTTGGGTTCAAGTGGAACAGTGGATCAGGTCACAAATTTGAGTGGGTGCTGACTAATTTATCTCTGGAGAGCTGCTGGAAAGAAGACAGAAAAGAAACTGATGGTTCAAAGTGTGAGTGTTTTTAGAAATTTAGGCCTGCATGATCTTTTGCATTCTTGTGCACCCCCTTTATCACCAAGAGGTTAGGAAATAACTAAGCAGGTTTATCACATGAAACTCATCAACTAAACACCATTTTATAATACCCGTTGGGGCCCTCTCGTAGTGCAGTGGTAGTGTTCCCTAACCCTGAACTGAGAGGTCTGAGTTTAAGTCCCACTTGCTCCAGACGTGTGCAATAACATCTCTGCGCAGGTTGATTGGGAAAATAGGTTTATAGAATCTTTTACATAACAAAATTTTACAAGGTGCTTCGTAGGTGCATTACAAAAAAATGTGACAGCCACAAAAGGAAATATCAATAAGACAGATGGCCCAAAGCTTGGGTTGAAGGGGTAGGTCATAAGGAGTACCTTAAAAGGGAAGAACAAGAGGGACAGAAAAATTAGGCAGACGATGGCTTTCTTGGGCCATCAGTCTGGTAATTTAAGCTCAAGCATTTTATTCTACAGTGTGGTTGGTGGTTTTGTGTGCGTGCATGCGAGATTGTGGTGGTGGTGGATATCAGAAGGGGAGCTAATATGTGCACATATTATTTATAAATAATGTACCGAATGGTATGGGGAGTCTGTGAATCTTTAGCATGGAAGAAATTTAGTGTGACAGTTTAATTACTGATTCATTATATGATTCATAATTAGTAAAAATAAATCTAAAGCAGAAAGAAATACCTTGGGCTCTTATTTTAAGCAGAACTTTATCTTACACTGTTATTAAGAGATAACTGAATATGCAATACTTTCAGACTTTCCTAAATTACGTTGTAGGGGAGATTCATCTGCAGCATTGGTACATAGTTACTGTCAACAATACTCACCAGAGTTCATCAACCACACGCACCAATACGAAGAATGTATTCTTGCTCACTCGTTTTTTGAAAGTGTCTGGACAGTGGCAAAACTTCTCATAAGTAGTCATTAGTTAAGTTAAAAAAACTCAGATGTTAATTTTGTACAATTAAAAGTTTATGGCCTACATTTCTTTCCAGCACTAAAGGGTATTAGCCTCACAGGAGGTGACAATCACGACTATATTGCTTCGTCTGCTACCTCATGCAGTCTTGCATCTATTAAATGAGTATAAACTCGAGGCCCAGGCTAATTGAATCACTGGGATTCAAACTCACCACCTGATTCACAAGTTTTCCATGTAAATTTGTATTCTCTTCAATGCAAAATTCAACTTTTCCCTCATCCTTTAAAAAACCTAACTCCTACAATCTTAAAAACTTTCAAATTTATATAAAATGGACAAAATTTGAGAGTTAGTAGCCTATCCATTGAGATGTTTTTCACTACTTTGCAGACAGAAACTATAGACCAGCAGTCCAAATCACAAGTCATACTTTAAAGGCTTGTCATTAGGGAAAATAAATCAGATAATGATGTCATTGCTTGTCAATGTAGTAACTGGCTCTGTTGTCTGAGGACCGCACAACTCAATAGTTGATGAGGCCTTCCCAATCTAAGGAGCTCACATGCGATGCATGAGCTGTTGCAACCAGAGGAGATTGGAAAACAGAAATTAAGGACAACTAACATTGCACATCAGCTTCACAAAATTAACGTCATTTCTGGATTACGTTACTGGTGTATCATATTGACGCACCCTTTCATGCCAAGCTATTGACAGCAATTCTGTGGGGAACAAACTGAAGGATATCGATAATGCAGCTTCTTGATGATTTCCTCAGGTGGAATAAATGTCCGGTAAGTAGTTAGGAACGCTTCACAGTAAAGGACGAGGTCTAGAGGGCAAGACAAGTAAGAGGAGTATAAGGCCAACTGTACAAAATACTGATGAACCTTAGATATAATGGTCTAACATCCAAAGTAGCTAACCCTGGACTTGAATTTGTGGTATGCACTTGCACCTTTCAGAAGTACTGTAGAAATACATGCTGTAATTGTCTGGGAAGCTTAAAGTCTTTATGGGTTGATTTGTCTAGCCCTGAATCATGGCCAATGTCTCCAACCTGAGCCCAGGGCTAAGACTGGCTGGATAAAGGGGATATACATGGATACTTAGCTGAGGAAAGTTACGTTGATTAACAACTGGTCTAACTCCAAGACTAGCCATAATAATTGAACCGAGTACCATAATCTAACACCGACACCCTCTCCCTCACCTCCATCCCCAACCTGGCTACCTGTCACCTACCTTACTTCACTCATTTAAAGACCCGAGATCTTTAAAAGCACACCTGAATCGAGTAACTCGTGTCATAAGAAAAAGGAGCATGCTCTTCAACTCTTCTGCTATTGCTGGACTTAGACTGGAGAACCTGTAGTGTCCATTGTCATTTCTGAATGGTGCAAGCAATGGCCTAGTGGTATTATTGCTGGACTATTAATCCAGCTATGGGGACCCAGGTTCGAATCGTGCCATGGCAAATGTTGGAATTTGAATTTAACAAAAATAATCAGGAATTAGAAGTCTAACTACAACCATGAAAAACCACTGTCAATTATCTGAAGAAAACCCGATTCACTAAAGTCTTTTAGGGAGGGAAAATGCTGTCCCTACCTAGTCTGGCCTACGTGTGACTCCAGATCCACAGCAATGTGGTTGACACTCTGGGCACTTATGGATGGGCAATAAATGCTGGCTTGGCCAGTGATGCCCACATTTCGTCAATGAATGAAAAAAGAAGTTCCATCAGTGAACAGAAAACCTGATGGGCAGCAGCAACGTGCTGAACAATGCCAATGACTAGAAGATATGGGCCATCATCCAGTGTACAAGATTAGGCAGAATTTACAAAAACATAGCTTGCTTTACAAAAAAAAAAATACATTAATAACTTTAAGATGTGGTTTGAAATACAATGCTCCAATAATCTAAACCCAGACTACATCTAACAGCAGTGGTCATTTTGTGGACCTAAGAAAAACGCAACATGTCAAAATGTGCAATAAATAACTTTGGTAAATCTAACACATTTCCAACTGGAATTAATCACTGTGAAAATAAATACTTTTGATCTTAAGCATTTAATTTTGGCTCACTTCATATAATTTAATGTAACATTAAAAAGGAATCAATTCAAATAAGCGACTAAAGAACAACTAACTTGTTTCCAATTTTCAAAATGTTATAATGTTCCAACACGAAGAGCACAAATTAAATTGTGATTTCTACAAAAGGAAGATAGATCCAAAAAGTTGCAAGAACACCATTCTTTAGAACTCAACTGCAGTAACATATCTTGTGCCTCTTCATCTTACCTTTACGATCTGTTTCAGTCGCATGAACTATGAGAATATCTACAGAACCTCCTCGCACCTCAGGGCCATCCTCTCCCTAGGATAAAATTCAAGTGGAAAACAAAATTTATTTGCACAAGGAAGAAAACTCACTTTAACAAAGTGCATCAATGATCACCACGGATGATATTTAGAGACAGTCAAATTATTAAAGTCTGCTTCTATTTTTCATTCCAATTGGAAAGCTCATTATCAACGTAAAGGACAAAGCTCTACCTTCACAATTTAAGGACGATTTTACCTGATCTGACTCCATTATTTCAGCATTAAAAATGTCATTGGTTGAAGTGATTCTTTTTAAAAAGAGTTTGTGAATATTCCAAAAATAATGCATTATGTTAATTTTAGTCTCTTGCCTCTTACCAGCACAAGGGCAGACTGAATCAAGTTTCCATCAATGTACACTGAATTACTGGAGTATGGAATCACTATATTTGAATATCCTAAAAGGTCTCAAAGTTCGTTCCTAATTAATCACAGATGGGAACATTTATGGTTAGCAAAATATGTTCCGATCATGTCAACAGTTTGATAAGTACAGAAGGCATATTCCACCTTAGATGCCATTTAAGTAGGTGTTTGAAAAGCAGAGGATGGGACAGCAAAGAATTCGCTCTTCTTGTCCCCACAAATGTTAAATGAACTCTGGAACATTTTCAAATAAAGGAGCCCCATTCCTCATACCTTCCCTGAGTGTAGGAACTG
This sequence comes from Rhincodon typus, assembly GCF_021869965.1. NCBI lineage: Eukaryota > Metazoa > Chordata > Chondrichthyes > Orectolobiformes > Rhincodontidae > Rhincodon > Rhincodon typus. The sequence continues at coordinate 31,421,968 of NC_063359.1, read as the reverse complement.
GGCTCAAGAGGAAAATAATGTTTCTTGTTGGTATGAAAATTAAAGTTAAACAGTTCGAAATTCAATATTGCATACAGATGTCTTGCATCTGTACAAAATGGTTCATTCCCACTGGGCAAACTGCAAATCCAGCGTGGGCCTGAAAAAAAGAGTAGCCCTAACCATTCGAGTCTATAGGTTACATTGCATCAGAGCTGATCTTGCTCATATTCCAGGCAATTCTTTAGTGTTAAAGTCTTTATTAGCTATAACTTAAGACAATGTAATACAGATATAAATGAAAGTCCTGCATTCCATAAATTTGAGTTTGCACACAGCAAACACCTTTCCCATAATAAAGCTGTACTGCAAATACAATTATCAAGGGAGAAAAAAAAATCAGCAATTTTGATCATAAATGCAGACACAAACTACAAAAACAAAAATCTAAAGAACAATGAATATATGGCTTTAAAATGGGGACAAAATCTGGAGCCTAGCTGTCTAACTACAGAGTTAACAGGTCGAATTACCAGAGGACAACACTGGGTTCTGATTTAGTGTGCCAGTTGATGCAATTTGCATGATATGCAATGAAAGTTAGCGGCATCAAAAATATTTTCCTTTCAGCACTTTTACTTATTATTTTCAAAGCAGGAAAACCAGTGAGAAACAGCTGCATATGGGAAAACGTGATGCACCACAAAAATTTGACCAGCTATGATTGAGAGCACCTTCCAAACCCATGACATCTACCATTTTAAGGACAACAGCAGGCAAAGCATGGGAACACCACAACCTGCAAGTTCCCCTCAGTGTCATACACCAGCTTGACTTAGAATTGCACTGCCATTCCTCCAAAGTTACAAATTCAGCAGAGTACCCAAGAGTGAATGAGTATTTATAAATATGGTGCATCTTGAAACAACTGGCATGCTCCACTACCGGACTGAAGTCTTTTCAAACAGAGTGTGGGCCAAAAGATGGAAAGCAATGGAATAATTTCACAAACAAAACTATTACATACTGTGAGAAACTATTTATTTTTCGCTTATCATCTCCCTTATGATGAGTGTATTTTGAAGAGAAAATACATAGCACTTCTCCCAATCTGGAAAGTACAAAATACCTTAAGATGTTCCACTGGGCATTTTATTGTTCAATTTACAATTTCCTACCGAATCAGTCAACTTAATTATATTAAAAGTTAAATGGCCAAGATAGTCTTTAGCCACTTCTGTGGTCAGAGACTGCAGTACACACCGGCACCAACATAATAAAGTCTCGCATCAAGAATTAAGGCAGCTACGCTGTAGACTGTAGAGCAGGACCATGAAAAGTTGTAATCTCTGAATTATTCCCAGTGCTATATACAGCTTGCACAGAAATTGAAAAATAGGACAAATGAATTTGAAGCTCAGGAGTTGGTGCAGGAGGGATGGTTTTAGATTCCTGGATCACTGGAACAGTTTTTGGGGAAGACAGGACTGTACAAACGAGTTGGCTTGTCCCTGAACCAGAAAGGGACCAAAATCCCCGAGTGGATTTGTTAGTGCTGATGGGTGGAGGTTAATCTAGTTTGGCAGGAGTAGGGGACACAGAGTGTTCATACAATAGGGACCCTGCATACTTTAAAGGAACCAAGGCAAAAGGAGTTCCGATAGATTGAGTCTCAAGGCAAGGTTGGATGGCTACTACTTTAATATTAGGAGTATAACTCAGACAGACAAGTTAACAGCGTGCATTAAGATGTGAAAATACAACATTGTTGCAATCACAGATGTGGTTGAGGAAGGGCCATGACTGACCATTCGACATTCTGGGGTATAGGATCTTCAGGCAGGACAGGAGAAGGGGCAGAAGAGGAGGTGGTATCGTATTATTAATTAAAGCATCAGCTACCACAGTAAGAAGGGATGATAGCTTAGAAGGATCTTCAAATGAGGCTTTATGGGTAGAGCTTAGATAGAAAAAAAAGGGGCCAGACACACATCCCCAAACAGACAGCAGGCAATAGAGGCACAGCTACGTAGACAATTCACCGAGGTGTGTGAAAACAATAGATTTCAACTTCACAACATTAATGCGGATAGTCATACCTTGAAGGGTTTAGCGGGACAGGTTTCTTAAAACATATTCAGGAGAGCTTTTCAAAAATCAAAAATACAAAAGGTTATTCAAGAGATTGAGCAGTATTGAACCTAATTTTGTGGATTGGTGGTTGAGGTGGCAGTGGGACAGCATTTTTGCGATTGTGACCACAACAATGTACATTAAGTTTGTTATGGAAAAGGAAAAAGATGGTCTGCAGGGACCTGGGTTCAATTCCAGTCTTGGGCGACTGACTGTGTGGAGTTTGCACATTCTCCTTGTGTCTGCGTGAGTTTCCTCTGGGTGCTCTGGTTTCCTCCCAAAGTCCAAATATGTGCTGATTAGGTGGATTGGCCGTGCTAAATTGCTCAGTATCCAGGAATGTGCAGGTTAGGTGGATTAGCCATGGGAAATGCAGGGTTACAGGGATCGGGTGGGGGGGGGAGGTGGTGGTGAGTCTTGGTGGGATGCTCTTCGGAGATTCTGTGTGGAATTGTTTCCACACTGTAGGGGTTTTATGTCTCTATGAAATAGGGATGGTAGATTTTATTAAGAGAAGGCAGGATCTGGCCAAAGTTGATATACCCATGGATAAATCTACAGCAGAACATTGCAGGGCATTCAAAAATACAAGGTGCAATATTTTGAGTAATTAAACTAAGACGACTAATGGGCCATTCAGACTTCAGTTGTCCCATTTTAAATCTTCACATGGAGGGTACAGACTTCTGGTACTTTCTTTCCAGAAATGAAGATAAACACAAGCATAACCTCTCAGAATCACACAAATGTTATGGTGCAGGAGGCCATTCAGCCCATTGTGCCTGCACTAGTTCTACAAACAAGCATTATGAGCTCATCCTAATCTTTTGCATTTTCCCCCACACCCTGCACACTATTTCTATCCAAATGATCATCTAATGCCCTCAAATGCCCCAACTGAACCTATCCCCTCGATATTTCCAGACAGTGCATTCCATATGCTAACTATTCATCATGAGATAACATTTTTTTCTTCCAGTCTTCTCTATTGGGCCCACTCAAGACTTTGAAAATCCATCTCAAATTCCCTCTCAGCCCTCTTGTCCAAAAGGAAAACAGTGGCAACTTCTTCAACCTACATTCTATCAAATCACTTCTGTACTCTGTCTACAATGTGGCATCCACAACCGTATACAATACTCCAGCTGATGTCTAACAAGTCTCATTCTACAAAGTGCTCAAAAGCAGGCAGAGCATATCACTCAAAAACTGAGAACAGAAAACAGGAAAGGCTGGAAGTGAACATACCAGACACTACCTTTCAAGAAAATCAGCCATGATAGGATGGCAGAGCAGACTCGATGGGCCGAACGGCCTAATTTCTGCTCCTATGTCTTATGGTCTTAAAAAGGGTAGGTTGCCATGTTCTCAATGACCGCAATTCAAATATTCTATTGGATGTTCAGTCAGCTATTTAATTAAACATTCAGTCTCTATCCAAACATTGCTGCAGATATTTTGAAATCACCCTGTTCCAGAACATTATTAAACAACCCTACAGCAAGTGGGACTTTAACCCAGACTCACTGGCTCAGATGTTGGGGCACTAACACTGCATCGATACAGCCCTACGACACTGGTGTAAACTGTTCTGCTGCATAGAGACAGCTGTTCAACAGAAGTAGAGAAAAATTGGACACCTACGTTGTAGGATTACTTACGTGAGTAAATTTTATTGGGGTCTAGAAGCAGGAAGATGATGGCGTAGTGGTAATATCCTGGTAATGTTCTGGGGACCCAGGTTAAAATCCTGCCATGGCAAATGGTGGAATTTGAATTCAATAAATATCTGGAATTAGGAGTCTAATGATGACCATAAAACCATTGTCAATTGTCAGAAAATACCAATCCGGTTCATTAAGATCCTTTAGGGAAGGAAACTGCCATCTTTACCTGGCCCGATCGACATGTGACTCCAGACTCTCAGCAATGTGGTTGACCAATAACTGCTGTCTGGCCAATTAGGGATTGGTGTCCTAGCTGGCGATGCCCACATCCCGTGAATGAACTAAGAAAACTAAAGAGTTGCTACTATATTTTTGCTTCCTTCTATTATATTTAAGTACGATACAACTATATGTTTGCAGTGTACTAGCAAGGTACATACCTACTATTTATAAAATCCATCATGCAGATAATGGAATTTTCATACAATCATAGAATCTTACAATGCAGTTGGAAGCCATTTGGCCTATTGAGTCTGCACCAACCCTCCAAGGAGGATCCCACCCAAACCCACCATCCCCATCACCCCACAGCTAATCCACCTAGCCTACACATCTTTGGACTGTGAGGGGAAACCGAAGCACCCAGCAGGAACCCATGCAGACATAGGGAGAACATGCAAATTCCGCACAGATAGTAAACCAAGGTTGGAATCAAATCGGGTCCCTGGCACTGTGAGACAGCAGCGCTAAGCACTGTGCCACCACACCACCCTATTTTGTTTCAATGATATGTACCGTTTGAACCAAGTATTGTTCTTGCCAAATTAGTCATAGTTCAGAACTACATTGCACGTGCACAGCTCCAGGGAAGATGGATAAGACACTCAGAGGAAACCATGGCAGATGGCAGAGAAAACAGGAGCAACCAATACATCTAACCACAGCCAGCAGCTCCAGAGTAGACAGTAGCACCCAGCCCTGCCAGGTCTTCACCATCCCCCCAGACCTCCCCCTCACTGAGGACGAACGGTCAGTCCCCAGTAAAGGGCTCACCTTTATTCCCCCTCCACCCTAACGTCAATGAATACCGCTCGCGCTTGGACATTGAACAGTTTTTCTGCTGCCGCCTTCGTGCTTACTTCTTTAATCATGAGCCTAACCCTCTCTCTACTGACCCCTTCTCTCGCCTCCAACACACCCCTTCCTCCTGGACACCATCCCAAGGCCTCTTACCCTCCCTCGACCTCTTCATCTCCAACTGCCGCCGAGACATCAATCGCCTCAACCTCTCCCCCACAGAACATGCAGCCATCCGCTCCAACCCCAACCTCACGATAAAACCCGCGGATAAAGGGCGGCACAGTTGTAGTATGGTGCACTGACCCCTACATCACCGAGGCCAGGCGCCAACTCTCCGACACCGCCGTCTACCGCCCCCTTGATCATGACCCCACCCCCAACCACCAAAACATCATCTCCCAAACCATCCACAACCTCATCAATTCAGGTAACCTCCCACCCCCAGCCTCCAACCTCATCGATCCCCAACCCCGCACCGCCCATTTCTCGCTCCTTCCCAAAATCCACAAACCTGACTGCCCTGGTCGACCCATTGTCTCCGCCTGCTTCTGCCCCACCGAACTTATCTCCACTCCATATTCTCCCCCTTGATCCAGGAACTCGCTACATATGTCCATGACACCACCCACGCCCTCCACCTCCTCCAAAACTTCCGATTCCCTGGTCCCCAACACTTCATCTTTACCATGGTCGTCCAGTCCCTATACACTTGCATTCCCCATGCAGATGGCCTAAAGGCCCTCCGCTTTTTCCTGTCCCGCAGGCCCGACCAGTCCCCCTCCACTGACACCCTCATCCGCTTAGCTGAACTCGTCCTCACCCTTAACAACTTCTCCTTCAATTCCTCCCACTTCCTACAGACAAAGGGGGTGGCCATGGGTACCCGCATGGGCCCAAGCTATGCCTGCCTCTTTGTAGGATACATAGAACAATCCCTCTTCCGAAGCTACACTGGCCCTATCCCCGACCTCTTCCTCCGTTACATCGATGACTGTATTGGCACCGCCTCGTGCTCCCACGAGGAGCTCGAACAGTTCATCCACTTCACTAACACCTTCTACCCCAACCTTAAGTTCACCTGGACCATCTCCGATACCTCTCTTTCCTTCCTGGAACTCTGTTTCCAACTCTGGCAACCACCTAGAAACCGATATCCATTTCAAGCCTACTGACTCCCACAGCTACCTAGAATACACCACCTCTCACTCACCTTCCTGCAAAAATGCCATCCCCTATTCCCAATTCCTTCGCCTCCACCGCATCTGCTCCCAGGATGAGGCATTCTATTCCCGGACATCCCAGACGTCTTCGTTTTTCAAGTACCGCAACTTCCCCTCCACAGTGGTTGAAAATGCCCTTGACCATGTCTCTCGCATTTCCCGCAACTCACCCTCACATCCCCTCCCCGCAACCAAAACAGAATCCCCCTCGTCCTCACATACCACCCCACCAACCTCCGGATCCAACGCATCATCCTCTGGCACTTCCACCATCTGCAATCTGACCCCACTACCGAAGAAATTTTTCCCTCCCCACCCTTATCTGCTTTTCACTCTCTCCGTGACTCCCTTATCCACTCCACACTCCCCACCAGTCCCACCACCCCCCGCACTTTTCCCTTTAACCGCAGGAAGTGCTACACCTGCCCCTACACCTCCTCCCCCAACTCACCCCCATCCCAGGCCCCAAGAAGACCTTCCACATCAAGCAGATATTCACCTGCACATCTGCTAACGTGGTATACTGTATCCGCTGTTCCCGATGTGGCCTCCTCTACATCGGGGAAACCAAGCAGAGGCTTGGAGACCGCTTTGTGGAACACCTACGCTCAGTTCGCGACAAATGACTGTATCTCCCAGTCGCAAACCATTTCAACTCCCCCTCCCACTCCTTGGACGACATGTCCATCCTGGGCCTCCTCCAGTGCCACAATGATGCCACCCGAAGGTTGCAGGAACAGCACCTCATATTCCGCTTGGGAACCCTGCAGCCCCAATGGTATCAATGTGGACTTCACAAGCTTCAAAATCTCCCCTTCCCCGACCGCATCCCAACACCAGCCCAGCTTGTCCCCACCTCCTTAACCTGTCCGTCCTTCCTCCCACCTATCCACCCCTCCCACCTCAAGCCCCACCCCACCTCCTTGGACTGACTTATCCCCATCCTAACTCCCCACCTACACTCACCTTTACTGGCTCCATCCCTGCCTCTTTGACCTGTCTGTCTCCTCTCCACCTATCTGCTCCGTTATCCATCTTCCATCCACCTCCCCCTCTCTATTTATTTCAGAATCCCCTTCCCCAATTTCTGAAAAAGGGTCCAGACCTGAAACGTCAGCTTTCCTGCTCCTCTGATGCTGCTTGGCCTGCTGTGTTCATCCAGCTCTACACCTTGTTATCTCAGATTCTCCAGCATCGGCAGTTCCTACTATCTCTCCCCAATACATCTAATGCTCTATTTTGCGGAAACTTAATATATTGGCTACTGGACAGCATTCAAAAAAGTCAACTTGAAGCCCAGTTGCAACTAACTTTCTAGAGTTTTGTGACTTTGCATCCAAACCAGATTACAGAGCAGCAATGGTCACTCCAATACACAGATAAAACTATCCAATGATTTTACTAGTTAAGGGGTTTTTCTATTTCTTTATTCATTCACAAAATGAGGGTGTCACTACTAGGTAGCATTTATTGCCCAGAGGGAAGTTATGAGTCAACCACATTGCTGTGGGTCTGGAGTCACATATGGTCAGACCAGATAAGGATGGCAGTTTCTTTCCCTAAAGGACATTAGTGAACCAGATGGGTTTTTCCAACAAACAACAATAGACTTACAGTCATCATTAGATTCTTAATTCCGGATATTTATTGAGTTCAAATTCCACCATCAGCCGCAGCAAGGTTTGAACCTGGGTCCCCAGAACATTTTCTGCGTCTCTGGATTAACAGCCCAGTGATTATACCACTAACCCATCATCTCCATCACCTGCATACTGATTTCTGGTTCTTCCATAAAGATAGGCCTAGCCTGTTTATAATGTATAATGTTTAATCTCAAAATTGATAAGATTTTTGTTACCCAATAGCATTAAAGGGACTGGAAACAAAGTGAAATTAGGTTACAGATTAGTCTAGGTCTGCATGACCTATTGCTGTTCTTAATGTCCCCTTGCGTGGCATACTGCCAAATTTTGCCTCCTAATGCCCATGAATGATATTGGCACATTTTGCTTTGTTAAAAGGCACTATATAAATAAATTTTGTAATTTAGTTACAAACAAATCCTTGATCTTTAATATTTCACTTAATGTCAGCTCCTGGAGTTATAATGGCTAATTTGGCAAACTTTGATGCAGTGTCCTTTGAAAACTAATATCACATCAATTAAAGAATTACTGTCGTTGTTCCAAATGCTAGAGATTTGCACACTGTGTGCAGTGGCAGTATTATTGCTTATGTAGTTTAACCAAGGCACGATTATTCCTTATTGAAACCCAATGCTACAGTGCCAAAGACGACTTCAGGAAACTGTGGAAAAACTATTTTTGACAACTTCAAAGTTTATTGTTTTATGACAGCACATGTTGTAACACAACACAGCAACAGATGTTGGCATTGTTATCTCACAGGAAATGAAAAATCAGTTCCTTTGCAGATAAACATTGTTCTGCTGGGAAATAGTATTAAAGGAATGAAAATCAACAAATTAGTCCAGTACTGGTGCATCAGTGTAAACAATTTTTGTGCTAAAGGATACAGTACCTCCTGTTTCAGTGTTAACCTAGCCACAATCTCTTCATGATCAATGAGTGATAATTCATCTGCTACGTCATTTTGATCCAAATCTGGTGAATTCAGAGTTTCTCCTCGTCTAGAAAGAAGACAGTACAAATAAAACTTTGAATTTTTGATATTTTCCAACTAATAAGTCATTCTCAATTAACTGTAGGGAGTTAAAGTTTGTAGTTTGTGGGTGAAAACAAATTAACTGAGTATCTTCTCCCAAGCATTGCACAAGGTAGACTGTAAACAAAGATGGACAGCTGTAGGCTTCTACATTTTCAACTGCAACAAATGAAGAGTGAGTGGATAAATAGTATGGTTTCATTTCAATTTTTAAAAATTAAATTCTAAATACCGTCAAATTTACCATCTTTTCAATTCAGTTTTCTGTTCAGTTTCATTCTATTGGATTCTATTCTCTCAAAGTGTACCATTCTCATCTACTGACTGTACCATCTCCTAGCTCCTTGATAGCCCTTGGCCCCCAACTCTCCCAGTGCTCTCAATTTCAGTCTTTATCACATTCTATCCCAGCAACAGCATCAAGACATCTGTGATCAAAGTCACTGGTGCAAACTCCTTCGACAGATACATTTGTTTCTCAATATCTGTTCAGCAATCCTAGCAATCATACCATAACCTCCTCTGTCATTTTTTATGCCCGAGATCTGTCTTCATTACATTTCTTTACTAAGGTTTCCTTCACAGATTCTCAGAATTGGTACAGTGCAGGAGGCCATTCAGCACAACTCTACAACGAGCACCACACTGCTGTCTTTTCCTCATAACTCTGAAGATTGCTGCATTTTTGATTGCCTTGGTTGAACCTGCTTCTCCATACATCCAGGCAATGAGTGACAGACCAAAAGCAGTCTTTTTCCTCACAATGCATTTGCTTCTTTTGCAAATCACTTGAAATTTTTATCTTCAGTTTCAATCCTTTTGAGTGGGAATAGTTTCTCCTTGTGTACTTTATCCAGACCCTCTTGAATTTAAAAACTTCAGTCAAATTGTTTTCTCCTCTCCAAGGAGGACAGTTCAACTTCAAGCATCTAGCCTCATTACTGAAATTTCCTACCCCAAGAACCATTCTTGTAAACTTCTCCATATTCACTGTAATTCAGTAAGAATGTAAATTATTGTGCACACAATACCGCAACTTAGGTCTAACTAATATCTTATTCAAGTTCAGCATAACTCCTTGATCTTGCACTCTATGCATCTATTAACAATAAAGCCTCAGAAATTGCATGAAAACAAAAGAATGCTGGAAATCACAGCAGATCAGGCCACATTCATGGAAAGACAGCAAGCTAATGTTGAGTCTAGATACATGGGTGCGGCCTGACCCACTGTAATTTCCAGTACAGACTCCAGCATCTGCAGTAATTTGCTCCTACCTAGGAAATTGCATGCTTTATTAACTGCTCTCATCACTTGGCCTGACAGCTTTAATGACTTATGCAGATATACACTCAGATCTCTCTATTCTTGCACACTCTTTAGAGTAATGCTCTTCATTCCTAAATGGTTCTTCATTTTCTTGTTAACGAAACGTTTGACCTCACACTTCTCCACACAGCACTTCCATCTGCCACCTATTTGCCCACCATCTGGTCCCATGTTATAATTACTGTGGCTTCCAAAGCCAGCATAGAACTTTCAGCTATCTAAGCCCTACTTTCCAAAGCTTTTTATATATCTCGATCTCATTTTCGTTTAATGTAGTTTATTTCATAAACAAATATGTGTCAACATTAAGTTGACCACACTGTCACACTGAATCTTAAACCAACAAGAAGATAACACCTTGAAATATACTACTCACTGTAGGAAATAAGTGGCAAAATTTATTGGTTTTAGAATTATAAAGTAGATTCCAATTGACTTTTCCATAGCTTATATGAGCAAATCACTAACATAATGAAGGCAACTTTTATTCATAAAAATTCAACAAAGTTCCTTCATAAACACCTATTACAATATTAGGACCAAATGTTTTGTGCACACAAGTGATAGTAGACAACCAAACATGAGTATTATAACTCAGAATGAATTTAGTTCAAAGTTTTTTTGATAATTTTTCAATCCTCACTAGATACAGGAAAGGTACCACAGGATTGGAGGTTTGCAACATTGTACTATTATCTAAGAAGGGTGCAAGAGATAGATCAAATAATTATACCGGTCTGTCTGAACTAGTGATGGGCAATTTATTGGAATCAACATTTAGAGAGATAGGATTAACTGTTACATGGAGAGGCATAGGCTAAATCAGAGTTATCTGGAATGGTTTTGTTAAAGGAAAGCTGTGTCTTTACTAATTTAATTGAATTGAATTTTGACAGGAAGTAACAAGGATGACTGACGAGGGTAGCGAAGTGGATGTTATCTACATGGATTTTAGTAAGACATTTAATGAGATGCCAGATGGAAGACTGATAAGAAAAATGAAAACCCATTGGATACATGGGTATGTGATAAGTTGAATCCAAAATTGGCTCAGGTGACAGAAAATAAAGGGTAATGGTTGATGGATGATTTTGTGAATGGAAAGTGGTTTCCAATAGTGTTCCACATTCATTGTTGTTGGTGACGCATATCAATGATTTAGACTTAAATGTGAGAAGCATGATTGGGAAGTAGTCCTGGCCAGATAACTGATTGTGAACAGGGTATCTGCTGATTGCAGGAAGGTCTTGATGATTTGGTGCAGCGGGTAGAAAAGTGGCAATGGAACTCAATCCAGAGAAGGGTGTGGTTATGCACGAGGCGAGAACAAACTAAGCAAGGGAAAATATGAAGAATGGGACGGTATTGAGAAGACCAGAGCAAGTGAGACACTTTGGTGTGCATGTTCATAGGTTCCTGAAGGTGGCAAAACAGGTAACGAAGGTGTTAAAGTAAGAATATGGAATGCCCTGTTTAACACACGTTTAAAAGAAAGTTGAGATAGGCTATGGTCATTTTCCTTAGAACAGAGAAGGCGGAGGATCACTTAATCAACATGTACAAACAAGGCCTGTCTCTCCTGGCAGAGAAGACAATTACTAGGAGTACAGATTTAAGGTGATTGATAGAAGGCTTAGAAGAGACAGGAGGAAAAAAAATTCTCCACCCAGAGAGTGTGTTGTGTGTCTGGAATCCACTGTTCAATTTTGTGGTTAAGGTGGAAACCCTCAACTCATTTAAAATGAATATGGATCTGCTCCTGAAGTGCCAGTAACCTGCAAAACAATGGACCAGGTGCTGGTTAGTAGCATTGTTCAACTGGAACAGACACGGCAGGTTGAATGGCCTCTCTGCACTTTAATGTTTCTACAGTTCTAAATAGGGATGCAGGTTTTTGCTCACAATCCTACCTGTCATCTCTGTCTTGGTTTTGGTTTTCCTTGTTGTTAGCTACTTTTGGACAGTTATGATGATGGATCTCTTGTTCAGTCAGAGACCCTACAGAACCCTGAGGGGGGGGAAGGGGGAGAAATAAAACTATGTTAAAAAAATTGCATACCATTACCTATCAAGCAACAACTGTTTGAATGGAGAGAGTCCCAATTGGTACAACTATTACAAATTTTCAATGCTACAATATAATTACTGCCATTCCCAAGAATTGTCTACTACCGATGTTTATACTGCCCAAAAAACTTAAGAAGTTGCTGGGTATATCTGTACTACGGTAATCTAATCCAAATGTTAAAGATGGAATCACTTACAGTGTCGATACACATCGGTATTTCCTGAATAGCCAGAAAGAAAGAAAGAATAAAATTGGTCGATGACTATCTAACACTCGATTTCTCCTCCCCAGAAAATATGAACCTTTTAAGATTTTAGTATCAGTTGGCTACTGTATGATATCCAAAAATGATGTTCTGCAAGTATCCAATACCAAATATTGTACAGAGAAATATAGAGAACTATTGAACTCTCTCCAATCTGAGTAAGCAAACTAATATATTCTGAACTTCTTTAGTTGATGTCAAGATTCCCCTGCAACAAATAGGATTATCAATAAGTAGGTAGCATGGTACAATCTGTACGAATTTGCTAAACAGAGACTATTCCATGGCTCTGTAATTCAAAGAAACAGGCAGAAAATCATTTTTGGTAAATATTAGTCAACACAAGAACATAGTTTGAGCAGCAAGAGATTTTAGTACCCAAAATAGCTTTGTAAAGTTAGTGGAGTAGACTTTAATTACTGAATATTACGAAATAACCGTCAAATAGGTAACTCGGTTACAGAGGATAATACACTCAACTTTTATGACAGCAAATTTTATACATAGCGTTACCAAAACTGTGGCAAATTCTCCAAACAGGGATTGGTGCTGTTTCTTCAAGATGCAAAGTGGGTATTTTATCCCCTAGTCAGCAGCTTTGTCAATTAAGACATATATTTGTATTATGCAAAGGAATCGCAATTCATAGTTAGAATAGACCCAGGTCAACCCAATTATCACTCCAAATTCAATGGATAATTGTTTAGCCTTCAATCCGTACAAGTATTATGCAACATCATTTAAGATTAAGGTAGTGCACAATACAAAAGAAACAATGATAAGCATAATTATGCAACTGGTGTCTATTGTTACATGTACATAAGAAAAATGTTCGTCACGGATTATTCACTTGGTGTAACTAATAAATAATTAGCTACACACTTACTATTATTGAGAACCCTATACTTTAATATATTCTCATGCAGAAAGGCTGGAATAGAAAGCCAATCAAATCCATTTTCATTATTGTGGCCATGACAGAAAGCAGTCCAATGACCATAGCCATTCTCCATGCAAGCAGTTATATATGTAGCATTATGTGGCATATTAGAGGCTCATTATCTACAAGTGGCTACACCATCAATACCAACAACCAGAGACTTATTGACTATATGATTGATCCATGACTGGAATACCATGACGCAATTCTGTATTTTGTGTGCAAAGCAAACCAGTTACACAAGATGGTATTGTTTCATTGTTCCTTGCAGTGAACACGCTTTATTCCCTGCTATAAATGTTGTAAGTCATGCAACATGGTTGATGACTTTCTTATAGAGATGTTGGGTAGAAATGCAGATATTGACCATTTGCCTCTCAATTTAATTGGACCATTGCACAGCAGAACAAATAAACAGAACACAGTCACTCTTCGCCCGTGTGCACCTCAAATTCAACGCTGGATGCAATAACAGTAGTCTAGATATCAAGACAGTGTTATGTCATCATGGTTGATGTAAGCCCAATGAAATTTTTTTTGGACCAGGAATTGAAGGTTGGGTGATGCTGCGTGATCATATCCATGATATTGCTTTGAAGAGTTGTGCTGTGCTGTGTTTTTTAGTAATACTTTTGGGTTTGCAGACTATTGCAGGATGGAGCTGTGAATCACATATGCAGGCAATCTTAAACTGTACTACACTGGATTGTTTATAAAGTTATATATCAATTAGAAGTTGGTCCATGTTTGCTTCAAATGCCAACTGTCAGTCAGTCAGTCATAGATATTGCTAATTATAAACTTAAACTAAAAGTAATCTGGGGAAAAAAGCAAAACTTCTTGACCATAGGTGACAGCACAAGCGCACTGGAAATGCCAGACAAATTTTTCATGCCACAAAAGCAGGAACTGCAGAAAAAAAACTCAGCAGTTCTGGCATCATCTGCAGATAGAAAGCAGAGTTAATGTTTGGGGTCCAGCAACCCTTCAGATTCTGAAGAAGGGTCAGTGGATCTGAAATGTTAACTTTGCTTTCTCTTCGCAGATGCTGCCAGGACTGAGTTTTTCCAGCAATTTCAGCTTTTGTTTCCGATTTCCAGCATCTGCATCTCTTTGGTTCTTTTCTTTCAAATTTTTCATGTGATACCAGTTAAGCAGGGCAAAAACAAAAAGAAGAATGGGTCAATGGTTGGGGTGTTAATTTTATTAATGATGAGTTGCACAGCACAATGATATGAGAAGCACAATAAAAAACCATTCTTAGCATGCTTTCCTCAGCAGCCAAGCAGCAATTACTCAACATGCTTGTGAAGCTACTTACTGCTTCTGGGTGACAGAGGTCTCCATTGGTTTGGTTGGACGAATACAGATTGACGTATTCACCCTCACCAGCATCCTCACTATTGCTCTCGCTCTACAGGAGACAAGACCATAAGGTCTCAAGATACACACTCCTGTTTCCATGCACAATGGTTTCCAAAGTTAAGATCATAATGCATAGATAAACTCCATTACTCAAATTTGAACCTTCAGTGTAAACTCCCAGATGTACTGAATTGCTATTTATTTCCAAGGATATTCAAAATGCTCTGTTACACAATTTATTTTTCTATTCACCCACATCTATCATGCCTCCATTGACGTGCAGCAGTTCACTTGGTACAGCAAGACAGCCCAAGTAAGGGCCTTCACTTCTTCACCAATCCATAAATTTGTAGCTGAAATATACTACTAAAGTGATTTTTCCCTCACTCTAGCTCTGTTGATATTCAACAATGAGGAGCATCTCTACAAGATCATGAAGATTGGATTCATCCTTACGGGCCTGTAATTAGACTTCTGATGAATAACATCCACACAAAATGTTGGCCTGCTTTTTTTCTTTTATCGCTCATCCCTTCCGCACTCCACCCGTCAAAAAGCAACAAATTGAGAGGGCGCAACAGGCCCCAAAGTTAGAAGCTTCAACACACATCTCAGGTACTAAGTATCTGGCTCAACAAGCTGTGTTTTATAAAACATAGTCCCAACTGATTTGTGGTGCATTTCTCACCAAAAAACGAGTTGAGAATTTTAACAATGCCTTTTACCAATCTATTTTAAACAAATTTATCAATAAATTCATTTCCAATTCAGGCCTCAAATTTTACAGCATTGCTCTTAAAGGTTTTCAATAGGGAGCAAAAAAAAAATTACTTGTTTTTGGTATGTAAATATCACATGCAGTAAAATGCAAATCACCTAGATCAATCGTGAACTCAGTAAATTAAGTAGTAAAGGAGACAATAAGGACTGCAGATGCTGGAAGCTAGAGTCAATAAACATGGAGCTGGAAAAGCACAGGTCAGACAGCATCCAAGGATCAGGGAGGTCAATGTTTTGCACCAAAACCCTTCACAGTAATGAGTGCAGAGATGAATGTGGGCTACAGGACAGCCTTACGGTGACTTGCTGATGTAGTTAACTCAAATGGCCAAAAAAGCTGATATTCAACACTGTTGTAAAGAAGTTATTGCTTCACACACAAGCATATATCTCAAATCAGTCTGTGAGCATGCCACTTTGTTCACCATTTCATGGGCTTATTCATAATCAATTTTCTACCTTTTTGTTCTTTCTCTAATTGGCCTCAGACTTGCCAAAAAAATGGTATAAAATGGAAAGTAAATGTGCTGCTGTATATAAAAACACAAAACTTGTGGAAAGTAAATGTGCTCTGGAAAATCAACCTAGAATATTCATTTAAATAGAAATGACATGGTACTACGAGCATCAACTCAACAAAAAGTATAACAAATGAACATTGTTAATGAGTCACAACACAAAATATTTGCATACATGAATCAGCTGAGGATTGCACGTTTGAAGCAAATCTATTTATAGAAGTCTTCTAAACAGACAGGGCTTCAGGCAAATTAATAGAATTGTTTCCACAGAATTACAGATCAGCGACGTTTGGATGTGTTAACAGCCAGCCAGTCATGTGTAACTCATAGGTGTGAAACGAAGGCAAGGGCAAACATTTACATTTCAAGAAACTGCACTACCTAGACGTAAAGGAATAATTAGTATTCTCTGTTTTCAGGTTCAACTGATCCATCAAAATTACAAAGGATCTACTACAGTGAACATCAGAAAAAAAAATCTGTGAACTGAAATTGCTTGCTATTAGCTCAGCCTGATTATGCCCGGAATTTGTGACCATGAGATTCAACATACCTGCAGTTCCTTTCCTCTTACAAATTATGTGTGCTACATAGCACCTACTTTTACCAAATGAAAACAATTAATTTGGTTAAACCAAATAAAGAGCTAAAAAATCAACATCACCGTCCCAATAAAATAAAAATCAAAAAACATTTTTAGAAACAGGCAAGCTTTATTTGACTAGAGTTCCATAAATTTTCTAATTTGCAAGCTAAACAATTAGACAATGTGTTAATTAATTGGAGATTGGGTTTAAGCATTCAACTCATCCAGACAACTTTCGAACAGTTTTTCTTTTGAAAGGGCCTGACAAGAAAAATGTCTATGATACCCCTGGTTTTAAACCTGCAAATTAACTACTTCCTTTGTATAGTTTTATTTCCTGAATTATACACCTATCCACTAGTTTTCCAGCATATTTGCTGAACTTTCCTTCAAAGAATATCTTTGTGAACTACCATATCACCACATATCAGTAAAAGGTACATCAAAAACATAGCCAATTGGCTGAGTCATTAAAAACCCCATTTATTGCGGATCACTGCTTAACAAAACTATTCCAGAAAATAATTGCTTCCAAGTTATTTAATCATATTAAAGTGAGTGCCGACGGGAAGGTAAGATGGTTTTTGTTTCTCCCTGCATAAAAACTTACCCCGTGCAGCAAGCGGCCCTCTTGTTTTCAGCGGCGGGTGTGTGGAGGGAATGCGAACCAGGAAGAAACAGATAAATTTGGGCATTGGCTAAACCCGAAACACTACACGTGTAGTGTCTCCCACCCGCCCTCCTCCTCTAACCAAAAAAAGACTGTGGAGGTTCGGTAAGGTAAGGCTTTTTTAAAATTCTTCTTCTGGAAATCTAGAGTAGAGGAAATGGAAGCGAGGTCAGTTGCATGCACCTCTTGCAGGATGTGGGAGGTAAGGGTCACTGCTGGTGTCCCCTCTGATTTCACCTGCGAGAAGTGCACCCAACTCCAGCTCCTCAAAAACTGTTAAGGAACTGGAGCTGGAGCAGGATGAACTCCAGATCATTCGGGAGGCTGAGGGGGTGATAGAGAGGAGTTACAGGGAGGTGGTCACACCCAAGGTACAGGAAAAAGGTAGCTGGGTGACTGTCAGGAAGGGCAAAGGGAATAGGCAGACAGTGCAGGGACCCCCCTGTGGCCATTCCCCTCAATAATAAGTATACCATTTTGGATACTGTTGTGGGGGGCGGGAGGCGGGGGCGGAGGAAGACCTACCAGGGGAAGAATAGGACAGCAATTGTAGTGGGGGATTCAATAGTAAGAGGCACAGACAGGCCGTTCTGTGGACACGAATGAGATGAAAGGATGGTACGTTGCCTCCCGGGTGCCAGGGTCCGTGATGTCTCGGATCGTGTCTTCAAGATCCTTAAGGGGGAGGGTGAGCAACCAGCAGTCATGGTACACATCGGTACCAATGACATAGGTAGAAAAAGGACAGAGAATGTGAAAAACGAGTACAGGGAGTTAGGTTGGAAGCTGAAGTCAGGACAAACAGGGTAGTTATCTCTGGATTACTACCAGTGCCACGTGATAACGAGGTAAGAAATAGGGAGTGCAGCTAAACACGTGGCTACAGGGCTGGTGTAGGAGGGAGGGCTTCCGTTATGTGGATAATTGGAGAACATTCTGGGAAAGGTGGGACCCATACAGTAAGGACGGGTTGCACCTGAACCGGAAGGGCACAAATATCCTGGGAGGGAGGTTTGCTAGAGCTGTACAGGATGGTTTAAACTAGTTTGGCAGTGGGTGGGGAACCGGATTTATAATTCAGAGGATGAGGTATTCGGCCTTCCAACAGACACAACAGGGAGTGAGGTGGTTTATAAAGAAATGCAGTCGATAGTGCGTAATTGCGGACACCGAGATGGTTCGAGGTGTGTATACTTCAATGCTAGAAGTATCAGAAATAAAGCGGATGAACTTAGAGCATGGGTCGGTACTTGGAACTACAATGCTGTGGCCATTACAGAAACTTGGATAACTCGGAGAGGAATGGTTGTTGGAAGTTCCGGGATTTAGATGCTTTAAAAGAAATAGGGAGGGTGGAAAAAGAAGTGGGGGAGTGGTATTGCTAGTCAGGGCGAGTATAGCAGCTACTGAAAGGCAGTTTGAGAATGATATGTCTACAGAGTCAGTTTGGGTTGAGGTCAGGAACAAGAAAGGAGCAGTCACTTTACAGACCCCCTAATAGTTGCAGAGAAGTAGAGGAGTAGATTGGGAGGCAGATACTGGAAAGGTGCAGAAGTCACAGGGTTGTAGTCATGGGTGACTTCAACTTTCCAAATATTGATTGGAAACATTTTAGTTGTAATAGTTAAGGTGGAGCAGATTTTGTCCAGTGCGTTCAGGAAGGATTCCCGACAGTATGTAGATAGACGAACACGAGGAAAGGCCACTTTGGATTTGGTGTTTGGCAACGAACCAGGCCAAGTGTTAAACCTGTTGATAGGAGAGCATTTTGGCGGTAGCGATCATAACTCTTTCTTTCACGACAGTCACGGATAAGGATAGGTACATACGGCAGGGTAAAGTTTACAGTTGGGGGGGTAATTAAAATGCAGTTAGGCAAAAACTGGGTAACATAAATTGGGAACACATGCTTTCAGGGAAGACCACCACAGAAATGTAGAGATTGTTTAAGGAATGCATACTGCATGCGCTCGATACGTTTGTCCCTAGCAGGCAGAGAAGATGCGGTCGAGTGAGGGAGCCATGGTTCTCGAGAGAGGTCGAACGACTGGTTAAGAGGAAGGAGGAGGTTTATGTAAGGTTTAGGAAAAGAGGAACGGAAAAGGCTCTACAGGGATACAAGTTAGCCAGGAAGGAGCTGAAGAAAGGGCTTAGGAGAGCTATAAGGGGGCATGAGAAAACCTTGGCGGATAGGATCAAGGAAAACTCCAAGGCTTTTTACACGTATGTGCAGAAGGGAATGACCAGAGAAAGGGTAGGGCCGATCAAGGATTGTAAAGGGAATTTGTGCAGAGCCTAAAGAGATAGGAGAGGTCCTTAATGAATACTTTTCTTCAGTATTCACAACTGAGAGGGATCTAGTTGTAGAGGAGGACGTTGTGAAACAGGGAAGTAGACTAGAGGAGGTTAATGTTAGTAAAGAAGATGCGCTAGGAATTCTGAGGAAGTTGAAGATAGATAAGTCGCCCGGGCCTGATGGGATTTATCCAAGGATTCTATGGGAAGCGAGGGACGAGAACGCAGGGCCTTTGGCGATGATCTTTTCGTCCTCACTGTCCACTGGTATAGTGCCGGAAGATTGGAAAGAGGCAAACGTCATTCCCTTGTTCAAAAAAGGGAACAGGGACAACCCTGGAAATTACAGGCCGGTTAGTCTTACGTCAGTGGTGGGCAAATTACTGGTAAGGGCTCTGAGAGACAGGATTTATGATCACTTGGAAAGGCACAGTTTAATTCGTGATAGTCAGCATGGATTTGTGAGGGGTAGATCATGCCTCACAAACCTTATTGAATTCATTGAAGAGGTGACCAAACACGTGGATGAAGGTGGAGCAGTGGATGTGGTATACATGGATTTAAGTAAGGCATTTGATAAGGTTCCCCATAGTAGGCTCATGCAGAAGGTAAGGAGGCATGGGATAGGGGGGAATGTGGCAGATTGGATTCGGAATTGGCTGACCCTTAGAAGATAAAAGGGTGGTAGTGGACGGAAAATATTCAACATGGTGCTCAGTTACGACTGGTGTACCACAAGGATCTGTTCTGTGTCCTCTTCTATTTGTGATTTTTGTAAGTGATTTGGATGAAGGAGTGGAAGGGTGGATTAGCAAGTTCGCGGACTATACGAAGGTGGGTCACGTTGTGGACAGTGCGGAGGGCTGTTCTACGTTACAAAGGGACATTGATAGGATGCAGAGCTGGGCTGAGAAGTGGCAGATGGAGTTTAACCCTGAAAAGTGTGAGGTGATTCATTTTGGAAGGACAAACTTGAAAGCAGAATACAGGGTTAACGGAAAGATTCTTGGCAGTGTGGAGGAGCAGAGCAATCTTGGGGTTCATGTTCACAGTTCCCTGAGAGCTGCCACCAGGTGGGTAGAGTTGTTAAGAAGGCGTATGGTGTGTTAGCTTTCATTATTAGAGGGACTGAGTTCAAGAGCCATGAAGTTATGCTTCAACTATACAAAAGCCTGGTTTGGCCTCATCTGGAGTATTGTGTCCAATTCTGGTCACCTCATTATAGGAAAGATGTGGAAGCGTTAGAAAAGGTGCAGAGGAGATTTACCAGGATGTTGCCTGGAATGGAGGGAAGGTCTTACGAAGAAAGGTTGAGAGCGTTAGGGCTTTTCTCTTTAGAATGACGAGGGATGAGAGGTGACTTGATAGAGGTGTACAAAATGATCAGAGGTACAGATAGAGTAGACAGCCAGAGACTTTCTCCTAGGGTGGAGGTTGCCTTTACGAGGGGACATAGTTTTAAAGTGAGTGGAGGTAGATATCGGGGAGACATCAGAGGTAGGTTCTTTACTCAGAGTGGTAGGGGCGTGGAATGCACTGCTGGAGAGGGTAGTGGAGTCAGCCTCATTAGGGGCATTTAAGCAGTTATTAGATAGGCATATGGATGATAGTATAAAAGGTAGTGGTGGAGATTAGATAGATCTTAGCTTTAGGGTAAAAGTTCGGTACAACATTGTGGGCCAAAGGGCCTGTACCGTGCTGTACTGTTCTATATGATGCCCCAGATGCTTCAAATACTCAATTATATTAATATAAGCACTGCAGTGCTTATTAGTACAATATTTGAACTACTTGGGCTTGTACTACACAGCTGTATCACTCAAAATTAGGAAAACCATGAGCAGCTTTACCCAGCAACTTCTGACGTTTGGAAAATTTCAACGCAAGAAATGAATCCACGATAACATCAACTCTTCTCCTTGTACTAAAAATGCACAAGTACATGCTACATTACAGGTTTTAATTATATAAAGTCAGTTGAACAGCAGCTATGTCACTACTAAGAAACTATTCCTTCCGTGTGGCCTTATTACCAACACCAAATTATATCCCAGAAACAAGCAGCAATGAGGTCAGATTTATTGAATGTTTGACATGAACACCCAGTTTACTCAATTCAAAACTGCCTGATTTAACTAACGTGAATCAACTTTTTTTACACCTAAATTCCCAGTTTGTTATTTACATTGTTTAATTCAAATTCATTAATTTAAACACAAACAAACAATTCAATCATTAGTGGATGACATTCCAAAAAGAGTTTAATAACTATTAAACATTTTACATTTTTCTTGGGGATAAAAAGCTTTAACCAAAGGCTTCATTGCTTGGCTCAAGTCAAAAGACGTTCATTATATTGACGATTTCCCAATAAATTAGCATTAACAGGTAGGGTTTCTATTACCATTTACAGGCCAAGTTCAAATCAGCATTACTTTTAAATTTCTCAAAAAAATAGGCAATGGAAATTAAAATAAACAAACACAGTCTTGGGGACAGAAGTATTGGTTGGTACATTACCCTTTACCCCAGAGGCCTCCGTTCACAATGAGCCTGCACTAATGGGGTAAATGCCTGCCCGGGCAGTTACACAATGACAGAAATTACAGAACAGGAGAAGGCTTTCTATTCATCAGGTCCATGCTGCTGATACCTTTTTAACTCAAGCTATCTATTTAAATCCCATTTCCTTGCATTGTTCCAATGTTTTTCCACCCAATTTACTTTTACTTTTGTTGTGATAGTTATTAAATGCTTTACTGCAATGGCCAAGCAAAAAGAATTCTAACTGCATCCTTTGTTGTTCTACCCAGATTCTCAAGCTTGTATGTGTGTTACAGACCTGCTAAGGATGAAGCAATGTTGACTGTGTATCCTCAAAAGTATCCTCAGTAACCTCCCACAACTTTCACTGTATAACTGAGAAAAGCCACAAATTTGAATCTTTATAATTGCAATTCCTTGCATCATAGTAGATCTTTCAAAATACCATCAAATGGGCATTACAATTCATGAGATGCCAGATCTACACACCAAACTACAACTGTGGCCCAACCAACAGCTGTGCAAGTTAAATGTTTACTTTCTTTGATTATATCTATACATTTACATTTCTCCACATTGAACTGGATTACTGCATCTTTCCTTTCCAAATCATCCCCTGCGTTTAAGTTAGTCCTCAGGATATAACACTGATCTGTCATGCTCAATTATGTGATATAACTGAAGAGCTCGTTTGCGCCTTTAGAGGTCAACTACATTATGATGAACCTTTATGAAACTCTGGTTTGTGAATATGGGGTTCTTGTAGTGCAATGGCAGTGACCCGCAGTGACCCTACCTCTGAACTGGAAGGCCTGGGTTCAAATCCCACTTGCTTCAAGAGGTGTGTCATTACACATCTGAACAAGTTGATTAAAAATATAGGGCCCTCTTGTGGCGCAGTGGTAGTGTCCCTAACCCTGGACCAGGAAGTCCAGCAGGCCCAGCTTCAAATCCCATCTGCTCCAAAGGTATGTAATAACATCTCTGAACAGGTTAATTGGAAAATTAGGTTAATGAAAAAACAAAACAAAAATCTGGTTTAACCAGGAGTATAGTGGACATACTTTAGGGAGAGTACAGTAAAGCATCACAAGAATGGGATAAGGAACTTCAGTTACAAGGATGGACAGGTGAAATTGTTTCCCAGTTCCTCAAAGAAAGCTGAACAGAGATTTGATAGAAGTACTCAAAATCATGAAATCTCTAATCAGAGTACATAGAGATAAAGTGCTCCCATTAACAGAAGACATGAGGAACAGACTTAAGGCAATTTGCAAAAGAACAAATGATAACATGAGGAAAAGCATTTTGACAAACTAGAAGTTAGGGTCTGGAATGTATTTGCTGTGTATGTGGAGGGAGAGGGGGGGAAATAGAACAGAAGCATTCAAAATGAACTTGGAAATCACTTGAAGTGAACAAGATTGCAGGGTTACAGGGAAAGGGCAAAAACGTGGTACTGGTTAGGCTGTGCTCACAAAGAGCCAACAAGGACGCTATGGACCTCCTTCTATGCAGTAAACATTTGACAATTTGTGTGGGGCACTGTCAAAACTGATAAAGCAAAGCACATTTCTAACTCTTAAAAAACAGAAAATTAGTTAAGTTTCTCCCTTATTGTATGTCTTGACCCAAATGTGGGCGATATCAGCAAAATTCAATATTATTTCTCAGTTTGAATAATCCTTATAGATGGAAACTAGAAGTTTCAACACAAATCCCCAATATCGACTATGACCATATCCTGCAAACTAGAGTGTTTAATTGTCCTGGCTACAAAATTCTCAACCTTACAAACAGCTGAAACCACATTTCTGTTAAAGCTACATTAGCCTGCATTCTAATTGGTGTTTCTAATTCCTTGTTCATATTTAATTTATTTTGTTTCATTACAGTTGTTCTCAATTCCTCCCTCAAATGTTGTTAGGCAAATCATTCAATATTTGGGACTTTCTGTAGTGCCTAATGAGCATGGTCCTCTAGCATAACTGAACAACTTTAAAAGTTCCCAAGTCAAATATAGTTTCTATACTAAATAGTGATACCCTATGATTGGAGTTGTGTTTAATATGGTAACAAAAATACAGAATTTGCCCATTTAAACTTATGCTTTACCCTTTGCGATTCTTCAATTGATTTCACAGGAAGGAACGTGAAACAATCTTAAAAGAATCCAAATCATCAATGGTGCTGAAGTTCTTACTAGTAAACCATTTGCTTTTGAATACAAAGGAGATCTTGCAAACATTCCACATTTTAATAAAAAAACAACTGCAGATTTTCAGTTGAATGGACAGTGTAAAGGAAGCAAGCTTGAATGGTGCAAGCAGAGTAACAAATATCAAGACATCAACCAAACTTCCTAACCCAATCACAGTTTAAGGGATATTTTAATAAGAATGCAGGACTTGTAAAGCACTGAAGCATTTATAAGTAGTTCTCACCGAGGAAGTTTGGAGAGAGGTGGGAAAAGCAGATTCAGGAGGGAGGCAGACAGGAACAGGCTTTGCACTGTCATGAGAGCATTCCAGCAGTTCCGTAGCTTTCAATATGCCAGTCGAGCCCGGTAAAGTTAGATCAGAGCTCCTCGATTGGTGTACAGCTGGAAAGTGGGAGGTGATAGTGCAGAGAGAAGGAGATGCAGAGGTGTGATGGTGAGGAACAAAGTCCTGCGAATAGGACCTAAAAACCGACTTGAACTGAGAAGAGAAAAAGGAGACGTTCACATGTCAAATATAAAAATCAGTGAAGTAATTAACTTAAAAGCAATTTCTTTTCAAGAAAATTCTCTCCTCTAGCATCATTTATTAAGTCTTTCTGATGGCTTTTCTTTCTCAAGTATGATCATGAAATACTATAAACATCAAGTGCCATTTCCCCAATCCAACTGCAGAAAATTTAGACACTTATTCACTCAAACCATAGCTTGAACCAAGGTAAAATGCTGCGTTGTCAGACTACTGGTTCAGTTTCAGTGTGGAAACCATAATATTTTCCAAATTACCTATAGTCAGTTCAAGACAAGAATTATTGTTCAAATAAGACTGCTGCAGCATTCAGACAAAATTCTAAAATGTTGATTAATCTATGTTTTCTTTCATGGAAACAATTGAGAGATGCCTTTCAAACTCAGAAATCAAGCACCTACAGAAAAGATACAGGCATTCAGATTTAACAAGATCACACACTACTGCAACTATGTCATTTTTATCGTTGACTTTATGCAATGGAAGTTCTAACAGTCATAAACCTATTTACACTCCTTTAAATTCTTCCCCTATTGTCGAAGGCAGTGACAATTATTGTAGTTGGTGTCAATATATCTAGTCGGTCTCCAGATCATATTGGGTCCAGTGAAGAACCAATGGAAGGAAGCAGATGGCATTGCTGCACAGACCACAGGATTTGCAAGTAGAGAGCAATCAACCAGCCAGTTAGGTCAAATCACACTTCTTATACATTATCGCTTGACGTTTTGTTCTAAAGATAATAACCGCTTCCCACATAACTTTTAGCTTCTAAAAAGCAGAAAAATATGGTTGTTAATTCAACAAAATTGTTATTGCAAATAATTATTGATTACTTGTGTTTTGAAAGCACCAGATTAGTTCTGGAACAATCTTCACTGAACGCAATCACAAACCAAGATTATAGCCGCCTTTTGCATTTACAAATTGGCAAATCCACATACATCTCACTTATCTGCTTTTGTTACTACAAATATGGAAGCAACAAACTACTTTATAGGTGTATTATAAATGCAATGAAACAGTTCAATCTGCTTAAGAGCAATATTTTAAAAAAAGCATGGCACCTAGCAAAGTAAGGAAGGTACTAGGTTGGATGTCAAGACCATCACTATTTTCTTTTATTTTTCTCATGTAGTTTGGATCTGCGACCTGCAGAGAGAACTGAACTTTGAACAGCAGCTTGTTTTAATCAAAAAGTGAACAGAAGATTGGCATCTGCTGTTGGGAACTGGCCTGCAAAGATAATGGAACTTAATAATTGCTAAAAGAACACCGTAGACAATTTGGCACTGAGATAGAATGGTGCTCAAAAACTGAAAGCTGGTTGGTTGGCCAACTGGTCAATCAAGGGAGCTGGC
Organism: Rhincodon typus; assembly: GCF_021869965.1. Taxonomy (NCBI): domain Eukaryota; kingdom Metazoa; phylum Chordata; class Chondrichthyes; order Orectolobiformes; family Rhincodontidae; genus Rhincodon; species Rhincodon typus. The sequence goes on along the minus strand of NC_063359.1, from coordinate 31,395,733 downwards.
CAGCCAACCATAGAGAACTTCAAAAAAGAAAGAGAAAACAAACATTGAATTAGCGCTGACTGGGCTTTTGGACAGATTTGCTTTAAAAACTACTGGACTTGGAAGTTGTGCTTTTTTTTTTGTGTGGCTGTCTCTAGTTATTCTCCAGGTATCAACTTGTTCAAAGTTTTGAGAAAAGCATCACAGGCCGTAAGGAGTAAAAGTCTCCAGGGGTCTGCAGAAACTGTTTGCATTGACTGGTAACTTTGGAATTCAAGCAAGTTATACATCCTTATGTGCCTATATTACAATCCATTGTTAAAAGGGGTTTCATGAAGGCATGGTATTCATCACGGAAATGGTTATCAAACTGGCAAATTACCATTCTTTTATTTTCTTTTTTAATGTATCTCTTAACTGTGTCTGTCACAGAGGGAGGGTTTACATTGAAATTTGATTGGGCTTAGATCATATATATCATTTAGATTGCCTTATTGTTCATCTGTGTTCTGCTAAATTTACATCATTAATAATAAACTGTTCATTTTTAGTTGTTATAAACTTGGTGTACAAGGTCTGTTATTTCTAAAGTCTGGTTAGGAACAACTAAGCAAATTTGAGGGTCACTGACTGTTTTAATTTGTTACAAATCCAGTGGTAGTGAGGCTGATTTGGTTTGGCTTGCTACCCCTGTGTTGTAACAGATGATTAAAAGCTTAGGCAAAGAAGTATGTTTTAAGGTGTATCGTAAAGAAGGAAAGTGAGTACAGTACAAAGATACAGGGAGGGAATTTTTGAGGTTGGAGCCTAGGTAATTAAAGGTATGACCACCAATAATGGAGCAACTAAAATGAAGATGCCCAGGCCAGAATGCAACAAACACACATCTTTAAAGGATGTGAAAATAAACTGAAGAGATAGGGAGGGGTGAAGCCCTGCAGGAATTTGAAAATGAAAACTTGAAAAACAATGCTTGAGGTGGCACAATGGCTCAGTGATGAGCACTGTTGCGTCAGTGCCAAGGACCTGCGTTCGATTCCATCCTTGGGTGATGATGTGTGGAGTTTGCATGGGTTTCCTACAGGCACTCCAGTTTCCTCCCACAGTCCAAAGATGTGCAGGTTAAAGTGGGTTGGCAGTGATAAATTGCCCATAGTGTCCAGGGACGTGCAGGCTTGGTGGATTAGCCGTGGGAAATGCAGGGTTACAGGGACGGGGAGGGGGTGGGTCTGCGTGGGATGCTCCTCAGAGGGTTGGTATGGACTCTATGGGCCAAATGGCCTGCTTCCACACTCTAGGAATTGTATGATCAGGAGCCAGCAGAGGTCAACAAATTAGTTCTCAATTTCTCTACATTTAAATATTTAAAATAGCATAACTGATCTTTAGGCAGCAAGGAGACAAGTGCTGAAATCTGTAAAGTGTGTAACTGCTTGGTCCTAATCTGCTGTTTTTATATTGTTTTGTTGGCAGAGGATGTGCTTAGTCATTGTTTCCACATTACATGAATAATTTTACAATAGTATGCATCTGCAGACCCAATTATTTTGTCTACAATTTAAGAATGTATGTATATTGATTTGAGCAACCAGAAGTTTTGATAACCTTGGCACTGATTTAATTGTGCACTCATCTACCATTCCACAATTTAGAAATGAACTCACTGTATAAATAGCAATTACAGTCTGCAAAATTAACTATGTAGACAAAAAAAATTAATTTATGCAGATCAGCATTTTCAAACCAGAGAAATTAAATATAATCAAATGAATGTCATAGTTCATGCCTGTGCATAACAAATCTGAAGTTTTCTTATTTATGCACAACCTACAATACAAAAAGGTTAGTGTTTTACACAACGTAAAGTCATAATGAAGCACTACTAGACTCGATAATCCAGAAATCAAACCTGCAGGATTAAAAAGTCCATATATTTATCTTTGATTAATTTACTTGTCTTCAATCTCTAGCTAGTTCAGTGGTCCCATTCGAAATTGAAAGACTTAGTGAGAAAAAGTGACATTAGTCAGACTCTCACTCCCAACCATGCACAAATTGAGCTCATCTAAAACTGTTGCCAGTATTCTAACTTGCACAAGTGCTGTTCACACATTAACCCTGTGCTAGTTAATCTACATGGACTCAAAAGTCCAGTAATTCCTTGATCTGAAAATGTTCGTACTGTAGCGTAGAGTCCGCCGTCGTTGCATTCTTCCACAGCTCTGCAACCATCTCTAGCTCTGCAGTCCAAGATGGTCAAGTCCCAAAATGCTGATGTCATGCTTATTTCCAATTTTCATCATTTCAGCATCATTAGCCGAGCCTGCAGCTGCCTAAGCCCAGAACCTTTCTGCCCTTCTCAATCCTCTTTTCCCCTCTCAAGATACTCTTTCAAACCAACCTCTCCTCAGGGGTCTCAGTGCCAAATTTTGTTTGATGTCATTGGCTTTGTGAAGCACATAAAAGATGTTTCACACGACTAAAGATGTTATATTTAGCAAACAGAAGTTGCTATTTTCTCTTATTTACACCCCCATCCTGTCCCGACCTGGCACTCAAAGATGTGCAAGTGATTATGAAAGTATTATCTTAGGAAGAGGCTGGATTTGGAGAGGTGTATTATTTCAATCACAATTTTTAAAACCATTATCATTAGATATTATTAAAACATAAACTTTAGATTAGCATTCATGTCAGTGAATGATGACATTGAAACCATAGTGAATTAAAGATCCATGTAGCTAGCTCTAAGAATGGTGAATACAACATTCAAAACATGTCCAGACGCAGGTTTAGATGTAACTATATTGCAAACTCATTGTCATAAACTGTTCTGGATGAACAATGTGTTTTGGAATGAGCATACTGAGCAAAAAGGTAAATATTATAGGATGTTAAGGGGTAACAAATTAATGCCCATTGTAGATGCTGAATCCAGTGGCTGTAAAAATGACACTTTGATGAGAATGTCAGGTCACAACAGCAATTTGATCACTGATTCTCCAAATATCTGAAACTTCCAGCTCTCCCACAATCTAAGTTTACACAAAGTTAATTGAAAATCATGAACTATTTCTTGCAGCAATGGTGACGTATAGTTTATTTTGAGCAGAACTGTCCACAAGTTTATTTGATCTGGGGATGTGCGTCAAACTTTGTATTTCTTATTGGCTGCTAGTATGGTATTTTAAATAATTTAAAACTTCTGAACATATTAGGTAAAAGAAAGATCGAATTTTAGTCAAATCAGGAAGGATTAAAATGCTGCTTCCTCTGCAATTCTATTCCAAATGTTGCTCAACAGGAAAATATATGATTTGGAAGCAAAGGATTTTCAGTTGGAATTACTAATTCCAAAGAGCACACATTTGAACTTATTCACTTGTTTGAAACTTACAAATTCAGCTATTCTTCAAATTTTAGTGTTCAGCTTTTAGCCTGTGTACTGTATATATTCCTCTGCCTGCCCTAAATTTGGTCTGCAAGTGTTTTCAGAGCACAGTACAAAATTCCAACATGAATACATCACTCTGCAGAAGCTGCCAAATGCTCTGCTAGAGTGTAAAATGGCTACATAAAAATACAGTTTATTGCATTCAAGTTACTTTTTGTTGTGCTTTACATTTTCTAATATAGGATCATCTGAATAGTTTCAAATTGGATTGTGAACTTTTCTACCCTTTATGCTTGCCATTTTTTCCTCGAGTATTGGAAAATAGCACAACCAACCAGTCACACTCACCTCTCCCAGGTGAGTGGCGTCACCAGATTCCAATCTCCAAAATTCTCCTGAACCAACTTGTCATCAAAAGATCTGCTTGTGACCACTTGTAATTATGATGTTTAACAGCTCCACCTTCTTAAATTATGCATTCTGTTCAATGTTCCAATTTAAGAAATTAAGTTTTCCGATGTTTCAAAATATTGTAGACAGTATCTGCCCACTTTAAAAGACATACAAGCAAAACAACTGACAAACTGTACAAATGCTGATGATAAATTGAACTTTAGATTGAATTATTCTCAAGATAGTAAAAGCATGCTCCTAACTTCCAAAGTTTACAAGTAGATAGAGGCAATTTGATTTGCATGACCTACTGTCTGATCTAGACACATTATTAAATGCAAAGTATGAATAAATAAGCAATTTTAAACTAATTGGGCTCTCAATATAAATGAACAAAAATGGGTAGAAAATCTTGGCTCTTAAGCTAGTAACTAAAAATAACTAACCAACCATCAGGTAAAGACTTAAACAGGCTGTACCTACTATCTGCTCTTGGCAAGCAAGTTGAGACTAATGGCCAGACAAATTAATTTGCAGTTTCTCATACACTACTTATGCCAAAGTACAATGCATTTTACAGTCCATTCAACTCATTATTATGGGTTAATCACATTAATACTACACTTAATAAAAACACAAATTCTGTATCAGAACCAGCTTTAGCTAGCAGGAAGTCAAAACAGCTCAAACCTTCTGCTCCTATTTGAAGGTACTAGCTTTTACAGTTTAATGGCTCCATGGTTTGCTTTGCTTTGCTTCAAGTAAACAGGAGGTAGACAGTTCTCTGTAATTCCTCATAGGCAGTCTTCTAATTTGAATGAGCAAAACAACTTGGGATGGTTAATCTGCACCACCTTCAAATACTGACTGCATAAACCACATTGATTAAGAGCTGGGCAACATTTATTACTTATGTTTCTCAGCTTCGAAAAGCAGAAAAAAAACTACTTCGTTTTTGGAGGGGACAGAAAAAAAAGGAAAGATGCTACAGCAACAAGGCGACAAATTCAGGATGTAATATTCCAAATTATCTCGACAAGCACCAGTGGCAAATACGTGAAAACTTAAAATAGACAACTAAATATTACATAAACTGCCTGCAATTGGCCATTCTTTTACACTGCCACACACCTTATTCTAATATTAGTACCCAAAAATTAAATTTTAAAATCCTAACCTTTTCATTACTAACATAGCAAAATGAGTCAAAAATACAGAAAGCATAATGATTAAAACATAAGTCAAATGATGCTTCAGTTATGTGAAGTAAGTATTTTCAAGAAAAAAGCTTTTCAAAAAACCTACCAATTCATAACTATTTTAGATTAAATCAGGAAGCTACAAATTAATTTATTATCTACGCCCATCCCCACTACAGTTTATGACATCATGATAATCTAAATCCAAAAAGAGTGACCAGCTTCGAGCTGCCTGCCTGACATGCCTGGAACAGCACTGGAATGTAGTCACTTGCTGGGGCAAGAGCAAAATATGAATCACACGAATAAAACTTGTTAATTATCCTTCCAACTCCAAATATGTTATTGATTCCAGTGGGCCATGACACTATGGACTGTGCTAGCAGGAATCCTTCTGATGCTGGTTGCTTAGCTTCTAATTACAATGGTATTTGGCATTTTAACATTAGGATTTCCTCTTTGCTAAAACCTTTGGGTGTGTTGTGCTGGAGGATTTTTTTTACTTCAGTTGCTTATACCACAATGTGTAAATGACAGACGTTTCAAAATGAATGCAGTCTGTACACAATATAGCTGGTGGCATAAAGAATTAATTTAAAAAATGCCCCATTTTCAGTTGCTGGTTGAAGTTGTTACCAGCTGTCGATCTAATATGAATCTAAGATTTTCACGTATACTTAATGGTCCAAGTTTTGAAGACTGTAAGACTAGTAGAGCAATTTTAACCCAACATGACAGTCTTATAACAACTATATTTAAAATTAGTGCTGAATTTTGCGTAGTCAGATAATTTAATTTCAATCTGCATTTACAGTCAGTTTCAACTACAAGTTGTTCAGATTCACAATGCTTTCGGATTAATACTTCAAATGTTTAACGCAGCATTGACTTAAGACGACAAGAAACAGAAGTAGTTCGTTCAGCACCTGGAGCCTGCTCCGCCATCCAATAGGGTCATGGCTGATCTGACATTCTTCATGTTCACTTTCCAGTGTTTCTCCATAAACCCTAGATTCCCCTACTGATCAAGAATCTATCTCATCCTTGAGTATATGGCAGGATCCTGTACCCACAGCTTTCTGTGGCAAGAGTTCAAAGACGCAACCCACAGAGAAGAAATTTCTGCTCATCTCAGTCTTAAATTGGTCTCCATTTATTCTGAGATTTTGCCCACTGGTCCTAGATTCTCCTGTGCAGAGAAACAGCTTCTTAGCACTTATGCTGTCAAGCTCCTTAAGAATTCTGTATGTTTCAATGAGATCACCACTCATTTTTCTAAATTCCGAGTTCCAACCTGTTAAATTTTTGCTCACGAGACAAACCCTCTGTACCAGGGATCATCTTAGTGAACTTTCTCTGAACTGCCTCCAACAAAATGATACATTTCCTTAAACAAGGGGATGAAAACAAATGGTGTCTCATCAACTTGCACGGCTGCAGTAAGACCTTCCACTCTTACAGACCAACTCCCTTGAAATTAAGGCCAATATTCCATTACCCTTCCTGATTATCTCCTGCACCTGTGTGCTAGCTTTGTGTTTCATAAGTATGCCCAAGTCTCTTTACGTTGTAACTTTCTGCAGTTTTTCTCTGTTTATTAGTTCTTTCCTTCTCCTTTCCGAAAGAAACTTCACATTTTTCCATGTTATACTCTATTTGCCAACTTTTTGTCTACTCACTTAATCTATAAAGTATCTCTCTATAAACTGTTTTTTACCCATTTTTTAACCTGCCCTTCCACCCATTTGTGTTGTCGACAAATTTGGCTACAGTACATTCACTTCCTCCCTCCAAGCTATTGTCACATATCGTCAACAATTGTGATCTAAACATCGATCCCTATGGAACTCCACTGGTCACAGGCTGCCACCCTGAAAAAGAATGTCTTATCCCCACTCGCTGTTTCTTGCCCATTAGCCAATTCTCTATCTATGCCAATACATTACCTCCAAAACCATGGGCTCTTATCTTGAGACCTAATCTTTTGTGTCGTACCTTGTCAAACACCTTCTGGAAGTCCAAACACATCTACTGGCTCCCCTCTATCCACTCTGGTGGAGACTTCCTCAAAAAACTCAAATTAGCCAGACATGATTTTCCGTTCATGAAACCATGCTAACACTGCTTGATTAGATTATAGACAACAAGGTGCAGGGCTGGATGAACACAGCAGGCCAAGCAGCATCATAGAAGCAGAGAGGCTGACGTTTCGGGCCTAGACCCTTCATCAGAAAAGGGGGAGGGGAAAAGGGTTCCGAAATAAATAGGGAGAGAGTGGGAGGCGGATAGAAGAGGGATAGAGGAGAGGATAGGTGGAGAGGAAACAAACAGGTCGAAGAGGCGGGGATGGAGCCAGTAAAGGTGAGTGTAGGTAGGGAGTTAGGAAGGGGATAGGTCAGTCCAGGGAGGACGGACAGGTCAAGGGGGCGGGATGAGGTTGGTCGGTAGGAGATGGAGGTGCGGCTTGAGGTGGGAGGAGGGGATAGGTGGGAGGAAGAACAGGTTAGGGAGGCAGGGACGAGCTGGACTGGTTTTGGGATGCGGTAGGGGGAGGGGAGATTTTGAAACTTGTGAAATCCACATTGATACCATTGGGCTGCAGGGTTCCCAAGCGGAATATGAGTTGCTGTTCCTGCAACCTTCGGGTGGCATCGTTGTGGCACTGCAGGAGGCCCAGGATGGACATGTCGTC